>NC_050575.1:257335437-257935437 GCF_011100635.1 Trichosurus vulpecula | reverse complement strand
TTCTTGAGCCCTACCTACATGATCACATTTTCCCCAGTGATCAAGAATTTCCCTTGAAATTTGGACATGCTCAGAAGCCTCCCTTGAGAAACAATTCAAGTTACTATTGGCACACTTTTTAAAATTTTGTTCTCATATTTATTAAGCATCAGTGATGGTGTGATTGATAGAGTGCTGGTTTATTGTCGAATGAATGAATTCAAACACAACCTCTGATCCTGTGCAATCACTGAGAGGGAATTTCCAACCTGGGAGTTCCTCATGCTGATACTGAGGATGTCATGGATCCCTGATATAGGGAAAGGGTCTAGGGTATCAACAAGACTGCTAGTTTTAGTGTCAAAAGATTTGGATTCAAAATAAATTCAAGGCTATTTACCACCTGTATGACCTTGGGAAAGTCACTGCCCTTCTCTGGCCACCTCATTTTCCCTCATTCTCATATAATGGTGTTGGACTATTCTCTCTAATGTCCCTACCAGCTCTGATTATCTATGGAAAAAGAAACCAAGGAATTCTAATAATTGGGTTTTTTTCTAAAATTTATCTTCCATGGTTTATCCTATTCGGAAGCGCAGCAATTATTAAGATCTCCCTTACAAACAATAACCAAGGAGACCAAGATAGTCTCACAACAATCCCACTTTCTTAATAATAAAAGAAACAACTTTCTAAAGAGAATTATTACTTCTCAGCAGCTAACAGAATAAAGGATGAGAACAATTAAGTTTACATTAGCCATGGAACAAAAAGTGCTGTATATTCATGTGTACACGTGTGTGTGTGCACATGCATGTACCTGCTGCTAAGGAACGGTCTTATCAGTTCATTGGTAATTATGGTTCCTCTCATGGGCTAAATTCCCTGTTATGAAACTTTTTTACAGGTGCTCATTGGTTAGTGATGACCTTCTGGCTTGTTGCTCAACAGAGCGACATCATAGACAGTACTTGTTGTTGGAGGTTGTTCAATCTGCTTGTAGGAGCTGTATATGTCTTCTGCTACATCAATTTCTGGGACAGCCCTTCCAGAAATAGAATGACCACATTTTATATGGTAAGTGATGCTTTTTCTTCAAATGAATTTATTTCAGCGAGCTTTTATTAAGCCCCTACTCTGTGCCAAGCAGTGAATGTGTTAGATAGTGAGGATATGAAGACAGAAATGACCAGTCTCTGCCTGAAAAGAGCTTACATTCTACTGAGGTGTTTTGAAGGTAAGGGAGGGAAAACAGCATGTCTAAGATAAGTCAATAGAAACTATATGCAAAATAAAACAAAGTGAATTATTCTTTATAAAAAGGATGAAGAAACTTTATGCAGAAAATTTTAAAAACAAAAACTTCCAGTTGATTAAAAACAGAGATGACAGTTACTTGGATCCATGTGCCTTATTTGCCCCCCTCATTTTTGGTAGTACAGTGAGAGGGGTGGGTGGGGATAGGGAGATGTGGAAAGCAGACATTTCACTGACGTGTCCTAAAGCTAACATTTGCCACAGAAGCAGGCTATGCAAAAGGAGTCCTCATAGAAAGGAAGACAGAATTCCTAAGGTGAATTTCTAAGCTAGAGCTGAGTACTAAGGAGGAGAGGAAGAGGTTTCCCTGATACCACAGTCAAATAGATGAGTTAAAATGTGGAAGAAGAGGAGAAAAGACTGAGAATGAGCACAGACCCTAATTAGCCGGGAAAGGGAGTAATATTTATTTTAGCATTCTATTCCAATTTCTTATAAAACTTTGACCTTAGCTATAACTTTTAAATTTGTGGTTATTAAGTAGTTCTTTTAATTAAAAATATATTTTTACATTAAAAGTTGGCACTAATAGTTATGCATCTGAGGGGCTGGGGATTAGGAAGTGAACTCAAGCAGAGAACCATCAACTGGAAAAGCATCTGCCTTGCTGATAAGACAACATAACCCTAAGACTTAACACCACCAACTAAATCACAGGGACATTTCTTAAGTGATCCTTGAGAGTGAAACTGAAAAACCAGTCATGAGATGCAGCTCTATGAGAGACACCTGGGTGTTGCACTTTCTTGTCACTGAGACAGAGAGGCTTTAGTGGGCCATAAATAGTACCAGGAAGTCCTCGGTGCACCAAGGACTGATTTAATATTCAGTTAATAAATATGTGTTAAGTGCCTGCTAGTTACTGGGCACAGTGCTAAATTCTGGGGATACAGAGAATGGCAAAAGACAATCCTTGCTCCAAGGAGCTCATAGTTTAAGGGGAAAACAAACTACTATGCTCCAACAGAGAGCACGATATCATGGAAAGAGCCCAGGATTTAGCATTAGACAATCTGGATTCAAATCCCAGTTCTGCCACTTACTACTTAATATCATCTTGGAGAAGATACTTAAGCAACCTAGACTTTCATTTCCTTATTTGTAAATTAGGCGATTGATCCATGATTCCAGAGGCTAGATGATGAAACATGCTACCCATCTTCTGCCAGAGAAATGATGGGCTCAGGATTCAGAATGAGTACACATTTTTGGACCTTACCAATATGGCACTCTGTTTTCCTTGACTGCATATTTGTTACATGGATATTTCTTTTCAGTTGGGGTTGAGGCAAAGGGGAGAAGGGAAGATGATGGGGGAGAGAAGAACGAGGGCTAGGACTAAAATGTGGGAAGAGAGAAGAAAAAAGACTAGAAGGAATTTCAGATAAGCAAGACAGTTTTAAAAGTTACATGTTGAATTTATTATATACTTAAAAAGAAAAGCAGGCTCTACATAATGGAGACTGGAAGTTTTTCCTTTTCCATTTTAGAGCGTATATGAAAATGTTCATTTTATTTGGTGTTTATGTTCAGGATTTCAAAAATAAAAAAAGTAAAGAAATGATGGGGGTGGACTAGATATTCTCTAAGGCCTCGTCCCAGTTTATATATCCTACTCCTGTGATCTTAGGCAAATCATCTTATCATTTTGGACCTCAATTTTCCCCCATCTCTACCATAGGCACAGAGGGCCAGAGGAAGGAGCGTGAAATGAGTGATCAACTTGGGCCCTCCTAGGTGTCTATATGCTGCCATCTGTGGATACTAATTTGTATCTAAAAAGATAGTCTAGGGTTGGGTTCTGGAATCTTTTATTGGATGAAGAGGATGCATGCCTGCTGGGGCATGAGCCAGAAGTGTTATGCTGACTCCATTTATTTTCATAGATAATGCTGATGGAGAACATAGTCCTTTTGCTGTTGGCCACAGATTTTCTGCAGGGAGCATCGTGGGGCACCATGTGGATGACAGCAGGCATTGTGTCTGGATTTATTATTGGTAAGACTGCCCATCACTTTCCCAACACACTGGCTTCTGTTTCCTTCAATGAGCTTCAAGACGAGGGAGAATTGTCACTAGGATACTATTAAGTATAGGTTGTAGAAAGAGAGCTACTTTTGCCATGACAAATCCTAAAAGAACCTGAAATGTGAGCAGTTACCTGGGGCTATGAGATTCCATCCAAATAATAGGTATCAGAAGAATATACTTTTTCCTTTCCCTTTGATTTCAAAAGGGCTCACAGGAACATGAGATCAGAGACAGAGCTAAAAGGAAACTTTAAGATCATCAGTTCAACGCCTTCGTTGAACAGATGAAGAAATTGCATCCCATAGAGTTTATGACTTGCCCAAGGTCATGCAGGTAGTAAGTGATAGGACTTCAAACCAAGTTCCTCAAGATTTTCTAGCCCAATCCCCAGATTTACAGTGGGAAAACTAAGGCCTAGAAGGTGCTCAGGGTCATATAGATAGTACCAGAGCTGGGATATAAACCCACACCTTCTTAGTCTTTTAAGTCCAAGTTCAATACATGTTCTACTATTCATTCAACAACAAGCACTCACTAAGTGTTTTCATGTGCCAGGCACTATGCCAGGTACCAGAGATACAAAGGCAAAAAGGAAATAGTCCCTCAAGGGACTGTTAACCCTCAAGGAGCTAACATGCCATCAGAGCGAGTCAGACCCCATGAACACAGATGAGTAAATGTGAAATAGGGCAGGCACCACGGTAATGGTTGCTGGGCTTGGAGCCAGGAATTCTCTGAGTTGAAATCTTGCCTTCAGACACTTAGAGTTGTGTGAAACTAAGGCCTAAATAAATTGCTTAACCCTTGTGAGCCTCAGGTGTCTTATCCACGTGAGGGGGCTAGACTTGATGACTTCTAAAATCCCTTCCAGCTCTAAATAATAATCTTATGATTATGTAATTGTGGAGGACTGTATTTAGATGCAATTTCTTCATCTGTTCAGTGAAGGGGTTGAACTGATGACCTTAAAGTTTCCTTCTAGCTCTGTCTGATCTTATGTTCCTATGAGCCCTTTTGAAAGGCTCATGTATTTGGATGGGGAGGGGAGGGCACTGTGGTGTGTTTAAGTTCAGTTGCTGATATGCAGATGCTTCACCAATATCATTTTCCACAGTAGGCAGGGGGCAGGTTTTGGTTTCCCAACAAAGTAACAAGGCAGACATGCCTCAGGATTACAGAACTATGAAGAGGGAGCAGAGGTCCCTCAGGATTACAGAACTACGAAGAAGGAGCAGAGGGATGCAGAGTTCAGTAGGCCTGAAAATAAGATATCAGAAGGGCCAATGCAAGAGGCAAGCTAAGGTCTGGCACAGCAGGCATTAGCAAAGGTTCAGAGATCAGTGGAGACAGACATCTGCTTCACCACATCTGGCTACTGTTTGGCAACTTAGGGTGACTTTCATGATCTGCCCTTCCTACTCCTCTGAAGAAACTCTTACCTGATACCTGGACCAAGCTGAGATAACACCAGAGAGAAAGAAAGCAGAGCAGACTTGAACTTGGGCTTGAGGAATGAGCTTGGTCTGCTTCTTTGTTTGCTTGGTTCCATATGGTGGGGCTGCATTGTGCTGGGATTGCCCTGTCACCCGATACCTCCTGTACGACCACAGACTTTCAGAGTCAGAAGGAACCTCAGGGAGCAGATAGCCTTTCTTCTGATCTGATCTCACTAGATAGGCCTAGAGATCCCTTCCAGCTCTAAAATACTGTGATTCTGTAGACTTATGCCTGAATGAGAATCTCAGCCACAATGCACTCAACAAATGGTTGTCCGGCTTTGGCCTGAAGACCTCTGATAAAGGGAATGGAGGTGGTGCAGTGTAGAAGGCCTCTTAGGGGGCTCTCCCAAAGTCAGTGCTGAACTTTCAAACCTTCTATCTTGGGTAAAAAGGAAGAGGGAGAGGTGGGGAGCTCGGGCAGGGGATGTTAATGGCCTGACTCCTCCTCCTTAAAGGGAAATCTGGGAGATAGGGGGAGAGGGCAAGACCTGATTTTCTGCCTTCCCTTCTCAAATCCATTACTCCAGACTATGTATTCTACGGACTTTTACAGACCCACAGAATATCAGAGTCAGAAGGGAGCTCAGAAGCTTTCTTTTCTAGTTAATACCTGAAGAAGATATAGGGTGAGAAGTTTTTTTTTTCCCTTACATTAGCCAAAATCTGTATCTCAGCAACTTCCTCCCATTGGTCTCAACCTTTCGGGACCAGGCAAAACAAGGCTAACCCCTCTTCCATATAATAGCCTTTCAGATACTTGGAGACAGCTTTCATGTTCCCCTTTCCCCCAAGTCTTTTCTTCTCCAGGCTAAACATCTCCATTTCCTTCAACCAATTCTCATATGACATAGTATCAAGGCCTTTACCATGATGGTGTATCTGTCTACAAGTGCCAGAGATGGGGCCCAGTTCTCCTGACTCATTTTCTAATATAGAATGTGTTTCATACAGAAATGAATTTGTACATGTAAAATACACATATGTGTGTGCAGATAGATGATCATGGGCAAACTGCTCAACTTCTCAATGCTCTAAACAATTCTCTAACTGTAAGTTGCAGACCAATTACCCATCTGATTTCTGAAGGAAATTTACAGACCATTAAAATCACAGGTCCAGACTGAAATAGGTAATCATAATGGCTAATATTTACATAGCATTTTAAAGTTTTCAAAGTGCTTTACATATTTTTCTCATTTGATCCTCATACTCTGAAAGGTAAGTGTTATTATTATCCCCATTTACAGACAAGGAAACAGGCTGACAGAGACAAATTAAATAAGTATCTGAAGTTGGATATGCACTTGCCTTCCTTTCTCCAGGGACAGCATTTTATGCACTGTATCACCATGTGTCTATATGTATATGATATGTGTTTATTACTATAAATGCATATAATGTATATACATATATACACACATATATTTATATAGGATAGTGTAATAGCAATTAAGTTGGGTGTCTTTGATTGAGTCTTACTAGGTACTAAACCCCAGGCCCAAACCCCTATCTACTGGGTGCTAAGCCTATGTGGGCATGAAGCCCTCAGGGTCCCAAGGGTAGTTGCAAAGACCAGAGCCAATAGTAGGAGCCTGAGTTCTGGTCACTCAGATGACATTTGATGATGGCTAAAGAGTGTATAAAAAGAGAGAACAGAGCTATTTTCTTAAGGCTCTCACTCCTGGAGGCACGGGATTCCGGGCAGCCCCTTTAAGAGCCTCCCGGCTGAACTCAGATGTTGATGGTTTCTTGGTAATGATGAATTGTATTTGGTCTGTTTATAAATGTATGTTTGTAATTTGTATTTGCTCTGAAGTTCATAGTGCTGGCTTTTTCCCCTGTACTAAGTGAATTATATATGTATGTTTGATTAAAATAAGATTATTAACCCCTTAACGTTACTTTCCTTAGTAAAGCAGATCAAAGAACCTGTGTTGGCAGCTTTCTGTGTGCTGGTTGTCGGTGGGTCTTATACCCCTACAGCAGCTGCTAGCAAATTGTTGCAACAGATCATTACAGCTGAAAGGGACCTTAGAGTTCATCTAGCTCATCTCCTTCATTTTAAAGATAAGGAAACCTTAAGAGACCTTAAGTGAATTGTCCAAAGTCCTATTGGACTTTTCTGTGCTCTAATAGCTGTGTGACTTGGGCAAGTTCATTCATTTTCCTGGGTTTCAGCTTCTTCACTGGTTAAAGAAAAGGCTGGCCCAGCTAAGCTCTAACCTCTTTCAGAGTTATCTAAAATTCAGATTCACCAGCTCCCCCATAGTCTTTCCCCAAGTCTCATGCTACTTATGATAGACTTGAAATGAGGAATTCCAACCAGTAAAACAGGAAGCTTAAATCAGTGTGGGAGCGTGACTGGAAAATATTCTGTTAAAGAAATTATTGCCATAGTCAACACATATGACAAAAATAAATTGAGCTGACAAAAAGTGATTAAGATGTTTTTGTTCAACGGAAGCATTGTTTTGGTTGTGGAAATTCCATGCCCTGGAGCGCTTCTGAGGAACTGCCTAAAACTACCTTTAGATTGTTCTCATTTTAGGGATTCTGTTGTCCCTTAGAATCCGCCAACACTTCAGTTTGTGAATGGTTTCAGAGTTACTAACTCATCACCCTATATATGAAATTATCACCCTTAAGAAACTGTATACACACACATTCACACACCCACACTCATGTATTCCTTCTAATACAGTTATTTAATTAGAGCCACTCTCAAAGAATTCATCCCAGAATCAACAGCCCTAAGACACTGTTGCTTTAAAAAAAGTTGGAAACTATTCTAATTTAATACTAAGCTTTTCTTTAGGAAGAGATTAAAAATTGTTTACCCAACCAGAAATCCAACTCGGTGCAATTCATTTCGGTTCAGCAAAATTTTATTAGGTACCTAATTGTAATGACAATTTAGATTTGAAGATCTTTGCCACCCATTAATAGGCCACGTGACCTGCTTACGCCACAGGAAGCTTAAGACACATGTGGTGAAAGGAGCTTGCTGAGAAAAAAAAGAAAGTGTGTCACAGGAAATGCAGAGAGAGAGCAGTTAGAGCTGAGGGAGAGAGCAGATATGGTGGCTGTGCTGTGAGTGATTGTTGGTGGCAAGGCCCTAGTGGGGGGGACAGATGGCTTTGAGATGTAGTGGTCCTCTGCTGTGATATTGTGTATTGAATTCTTCTTTGCTGTTCTGATAGATTGGGCTTATTGGTTTTGGAACCTGTTTCTCTGGTGTCCGAATAAATGGTTTACTTCTACCTTCTACATGGAGAATAACTTATATTTTGCGATACAGAACCACATAGGCATTTTGACAATGATGTCTATATTGTGATTATTGCCTTGCTAATACACTCATACATGCAAGGCACTATGCTAGCATAGCGGATAGAGTACTAGACTTGGATTCTAGAAGACAAGAGTTCCAATCATACTTCCTACACTCACCAGCTACATAACTGATATAGGGCAGATCATTTAACCTCTCTGATTCTCAATTTCCTCGTCTGCAAAATGGAAGTAAAGAGCATCTGAATTATTATAAGGATCAAAGGGAAATATAGGCTAAGCATTTTCCAGCCTTAAATTAATAGACGTATTAGTTAACGTTGCCCTGGCGACACAAGAACAAAAATTTTAAAATCCCTGCCTTCAAGGAGTTTCTATTCTGCTTGAGGAATATAACATGGGAAGGCAGTATGGTCCACAGGAAAATATACTAGATCCAGAGTCAGATTCTCTATCTGTCCTTCACTACGTACATGACCTTGGACAACTCAAAATCTGGCTGGACCTCAGTTTCTTCATTGGTAAAAATGAATGGACTTGTACCAGAGCATAGAATCATAGATTGAGAGCTGGAAGTAAACTTGGAGGTTGTATAATCTAACCCTCTCATTTTTTAGAAATGAAGAAACTTCGGCCCAAAGAGATTAAATAACTTCTCAAAGGTCACACAGGTGGCAGGGCCAGGATTCAGACCCAAAGTCCTCCCACTCCTATTCCTCCATACCATGTGGCCTCCCAAAAATAACCTTTTCCATTCTAAGTCTGTGATTCACCACACAAAGATAAGGCAGTAAGGATAGCTGAGGAGGAAACAAACATTAATACCTGAGATGATCTGCCAGTTTAAGGGCTCCTGCAGGAGCCCTCTTTTGATAGTTATGTCAAAACACTATAAAAAGTACCTTACCTGTGAGATGCTGCATTCCATTAGGAAGACGTAGGACTTCCAATGAAAAACCTCATTTTTTTTTTGGTCTTTTTCAGGCTGTGCCTCACTCATAATTTATTACAGCCAGCTACACCCCAAATCCACAGAAATCTGGCAGGGTTTTATAAAGAAGTCCTGTGGCACTGATAAAACAGAAAAAGAGCCTTCTTCCTTTCATTGTGCAAACCCAGTTGAAGAAAGATCAGAGAATCTAGGCTTGTACCCAGTGGAAGACTGCAAAACACCCTATCAGGGGAATTCTCTTAGCATGGACTGGGGAGTTTCTCTTAGGAGCCAGGCTGTAAGGGATGAGGCCACTGCCAAATGGCACCACCATTGGCTTCTAGTAAAGCTGGCCTTAAAAACTGGAAACATGTCTAAGATCAATGCAGCCTTTGGCAATGGTGGCCTAGGTTGTGTTTGCCTACCCATGTATGTAACAACTAAATGCTTTGGCCCGCAAATGCAGCTTTCGTTTTCAGAGAAAGAATTCCCATTACCTCAGAAACAAGATGTGACAACACCATACCAGAGTTCCTTGCAAAAAGATTCTTGGGCTGAAGATGTCCCAGAAACTAAAGAAAACCCTTTAGAAACATCAAGTTATATCACTCTTTCAAGTAGTCAACATGACCATGCACACTCCCAGAAAATGATGCCTGTTGTTGCACAAGAAGGATCTCTGAAGGAAAAGTGGTCTATCATTTTGCAAAGTGATTTCTCATTGAATAAGTATGATGCTCAGGAAGAAGGTTGCAGAAATCAAAACATAGTACCATGGAGGCAAGAGAAGAGTGATACAGAAAGTCCCATTGGACAGGTAGGAGGAGCAGGGAAAGGAAAAGAGGACTCCACATTCTACTTCAGTGCTACCATGGAAGGGGCTGCACCCTGTCACAAGGAGCCTAGGACATCTCCACAGGTCTCCCACAGAAAAGTGGAAATAGAAAAGGATCCACAATCCAAGGCTGACTCTAATCACTCGGCATCAGAACCATTTCCTGTCACTATGGCAAACATCAGCCCAATATTAGGCACAAGCGCAACCAACCACTTATGGCATAGCACAGGCCTTTATGACAGTAGTCAATGTAGTCTACCAGGAGTGTCTTCTGCAGGCTCGAGATGTGGGGGACCTCAGGAGCTCTGGAGGGCTCCAAGAAACCACTACCTCTCTGTTGGGACTTGGTTGTCCATGATGAGGAGCAAACTGAGGCCTTCAGAGGAACCATGTTTTACATCCACCCCCAAATCAGAACCCAGAAAAGATGGTGACAGTCTGAGGGAAAGGTTAAGGCAAGAAGAAAGCCTTTTTTCTGGCTGAAGGCAAGGAAACCCTTGTTTCAGGATACCCCTGGAACAGTCAAAGAAATGGAAAAAGGCTTCCAGTATGTTGGATGGGTCCTCAGGAAAACTTAGAAGAAGATGTGGAAATGGAGCAAGAAGGTGTTGATGGGTGGTGACATACACTAGCAAAGGAAGATCAGTGAGACTGCAGATGCATAAAAATATTGAAGTGATGACCATGATTGTAGGCAATTATAGACGGACTGATAATAAATATAAAACACATGTATCAATAGCAACATTAGAAGTTGTATTTTTTCTTTTGGACTTTTTCATTGAAACCAATGTATAACACCAGAATCCCTGTTCTGGCTTCAGCCGTTTAGCAAAGTGTTTCTGTTTGTTCAGCTGTTTCTTTTTTGTTGTTGTTTAAAGTAGTAGACATTCCTCCATTAGGGACAAGCTAATAATCACCCAATATGATATATCCTGGTCCCTTTTTACCAACTTTTCCACATTTCTCTCCCTGTCTCCTTCCCAGGAAAGAATATTTCCTAGACCTGAGACATTATAACCAAACTCAACTTCTAAGAAGCATAAGGTTCCCTCAACTTTATGGTGGTTGTTTCTGACTAATTCTCTTAAAGAAGGACATATTTATCACTCAAAGGAGGATGTTTAACAGTACATCCAGGCAAAAAGGAAGGTCAATCAGTCTGATAGGGCCGCTGGTGATGCCTGCCCATGATGCTGTTACCCTTATGAGCCTCCAGGTTCTCTGTGAGTATTGGGTGCTATGAGGAAAGTTCAGCAAAGCTGCTGTAGTAATAATTATAATGATGATGATAGTATTTATATAGCAATTTAAGTAGCAAAGTGATTCTCATGTATTATTTAATTCTGTCCTCACAACAACAATGAAGTAGGTGCTATAATTATCCCAACTTTTCAGGTGAGGAAGCCAAGGAGTTCTATGTGGGGCAGCAGAAGGAACACTGAACTGAGAACGAGAGGCTCTAAGTTAAAACCTGACTCTTCACTTACTACCTGTACCTTGGTTAAATCTTTTAACTTCTCTTGGCCTCAGTTTCCATATAGGTAAAATGAGAGAATAGATGACCTCTAAGGACCCTTCCAGTTCTAGATCTAGGAGCCTTAACCTACTCCATACAACCTCAAGTATCCCTAAAGTCTTATCTACCCCCTTGTCTCCCCACCATTTACAATCCTTAGAGCCAACCCATGAGACATCAGGAGATAGCTTAAGTGCTTTGGGCTATACTGCATAACTACAATTTGGAATTTGGCATAGAAAATGGAAAGCCTTTTATAGTAGTATATCTTTAGCTCTTGTTGAGTAATTATTGAAACATTTGGTTTCTCCTGTCTTTTAAGAGACCACCTCAATCAATTAGCCAAGCATTTACTAAGCACCTGCTATGTATTAGACACTGGGATAGGCTCAAGGTATACAAAAGCAAAAGCGCAACAATCCCAACCCTCAAGGAGCCTCAAGTGGTAAGCGGTCAGTGACAAACATTAAATGCTTACTAAGTGCTAAGCACTGGGGATAAATAGAAAAGCCAAAACAAACAAACAAAAAAAAACCCCACAATCTCTGCTTCCAAGAAGTATATATTAAAGGGGGAAATAACACAGAAGAGTCATCTCTAACTGCCTTACAAAAGCCAACTGTTAATTACATTAGAGAAATCACAATCACTAAAATCAGGGTGTGACTCATTGTTTTGTCAATTGTCTAGACTTAAACCAATGCATATTAAATTTGAAGTGTGTGTAAATACATTTTTTTCTTTCTGGGAGCTCAGTTATTGAATGTTTGCCAGCATACCAGCACACCCCTGTATTGCTCTATAAACCTTGCTTGAGGGGAGCAGGAGAGGAATAGAAAGCTCGGTGAATAATGTCATCACCAAACTGGAGGCCAGGTGACTGAAAGCTAATAAAAATTTTTGTTGTTCAATTGTGTCTGACTCTTCTGTGACTCCATTTGGGGTTTTCTTGGCAAAGATACTGGAGTAGTTTGCCTTTTCTTTCTCCACATTTTACAGGTGAGGAAATGAAGCAAATAGGTTTAAGTGATTTGCCCAGGGTCACACGGCTAGTAAGCATCTGAGGCCAGATTTGAACTGAGGAAAATGAGCCTTCCTAACTGGAGGCCCAGCAAACAAAATTTGCCCCAGTTGCAATTTCATCTAGTTACTATCCCAGAGGAAAGGGAGGGATAATCATGAGAAATGTTCTACATGGCTATAGTTTTTTTGTTGGGGAAGGTGAGGACATGGAGCCTAAGAAGGTGCCTTGAGTCAGTCATGTAGCTAATGAGTGAATGAGGCAGAATTCAAATCCTTGTCTTCCTGACTCAAATCCAGCACACTATCCACTGTACCAGCATAGTGCCTTTCACATAATAAGTATCTAATAAATATTTTTTGAACTAAAATGAATTGTATTGGACTGGATTTACTTTTTTTTTTGGTTAGACAATATCCAATTTTTAATTTACAGATATTGGAGGTGTAATTTCCAATTGGCAGGGTTTCCAAACTTTTAAAAAATAACAGCGTTTTTCATTCAGTTGTGTTTGAATCTTCCTGACCCCATGGGCTTCTTCCCCCATGGGGTTTTCTTGGCAAAGATACTGGAGTGATCTACCATTTCATTCTCCAGTGTGTCCCTATTTTATAGTTGAGGTGCTGAGGCAAATAGGGGTTAAGTGACTTGCCCAGGGTCACACAGCTAGTAAATGTCTGACACCTGATTTGAACTCAGGTTTTCCTAATTCCAAGCCCTATCCACTGCTCTACCTAGCTGCCCCACAATAATATTTAGGGCTACTGATTCAGAGATAGTGGTAAGAGGGACAAGGAGGGACAAGAAGGGACCAGCAGAGACTGTATCCACTAATCATTGTGACATGTACTTGTCACTTATGACCTAAGTCCAATTTAATTGTCTTTCCTAACCTAGGAAAGTTTCAGGGAAGTCCATCAAAACACCCTACTGGCTATATCCAGTGTCATTCAGAATCCATGACAAAAAAAAAATTGTCTTGCTGTTGAAATTAAGATAGTGAGTATATTGGGAATCAAGATGGGCTCTTAGCACTTATTCAACCAATTGCCCTTGAAGAGTTTGGCCTTTGTTTCCTTGATTAAATTAGGAGTTCTTGATGACCTGCTTGCCTCAAGGGGAAGCCTAGTTTACATGGGTTTGAGTGACATGTTTGTGACATCAGAGGCTTTTAGACCACGTGGGTTTAAGTCCGCATTTTTCTGAAGATTTTAGGTCATGTGGGTGAGTCGTACATGTGACTCACCTTTGACCCTGAACAAGATATATAAACACAGAGGTTGGCTTTCTTTTTTGGAGCTCTGAGCCGCAGCAGGAGTGGTGTGTGACTCTAGGCCAGCCGTTGTTATTAGTTCCCCTGCTTTGATGTTGATACTTCTCTGGTAACTGTATGTTTTGATTTTGTCAGACAAATCTGTCTGTTGATTTGTGTTTATTTGCTCTGTTTGTATTTGCTCTGAAGCTCAGGGTGCTGGCTTTTCCCCCTGAGCTGAGTGAATGATAGGTGTATGTTGGATTAAAATAAGCTTGTTAACCCCTTAACGTTGTTTTCCTTAGTAAAGCGGATCAAAAGAACCTGAGCTTGCAGCGTTCTTGTTGGGCTCATGTTGGTTTTTCAGCCCCACAGCAGCTGCTAGCCGGATTGCTGCAACAGTGAGAGATGTACATATAGTTTACACCTCAAGTAGCTGTATATGATCAGTTATATGAGTTATATTCCCCAGAGAACTTACCCTGTAAAATGCCACAGTCCTTGTTCAAGGAATGACCCAGGCGTCAGTTTCCTCATCCGTAAAATGAGCAGGTTAGAATAGATTTCCTTCCCTCTCTAAACCTAAGATCCTATGAATGCCTCGCCCTGTCATCTATGATTTGTATGGACAAGGGAAAAGTGTTGAGGAACAGAATTAGAATAAAGCCTCATTAGACCCTTCATAGGTCACTCCCCTGCAGTAATTCATCTGAACAGTGGCTACTGTGTTTTTAAAAAGCACAGTCATTGCCTAACTTGACTGACCTATTCCATATCATTTGTGAATCCCTTAGAAGTTCTCCTTTTTTTCTTTATTCCTATGTGTTCTCATTGAAATCTGGTATTGGGAGAAGGAGGAGGATGGGAAGGGAATGACTTCAATAATGTATTTGGGCTGGAATGTGACATGGCACTTCAGTGAGAGAAGGAGAACAAGTAGAGAAGAAAGATGGCATGATGGAGCAGTTACTGGGTATATCTGAAATAACTGTGGCATGTTAGGAAGTGAATTGGAGAAGAAAGGGATCTTGAGAGCCACTGCTCAGTCACATCCATGTTCAAGGTCATTGAGAGAAGAGCATCCAAACTGAACTTCGAGACTAGAATCTGCATTAAGGAGGAGTGAGTTGAGTTGTAGGCACTTGGGGAAAGTGGATTCTAGACAAGGCATAATCAGGCATCCATTGCCTATGTAGCTGGATAGAGAGGTTATGCAGCCCTGAGCACTGCTAATGCTCTAATGAGAACTGTGGGAAGAATGGCACATGGTATGGATGGCAGAAGACTAAGAAATTAAGCAGGGGATTGTAGATACCACAAAAAGAAAGTAAGGCATAGAGGATGGGTCAAAGGAGACAAGTAGACATGGATTCAAGTCCTATTTCAGAAGCTTGCTATGTGATACTGGGCAAGTAATTTAACCTCTCTGTACCTCAGTTTCTTCATCTGAAAAATAAGGAAGACAAGGATGACTTTAAAGATACCTTCCAGCTCTAAATCTATGATCCTATAAAAGTAAGCACTATTCCTGCCTCTGACAAATTTTGCCCTGGAACAAAGTCCTGTTTGCCCCATGATCTGGTTCTAGGGCAATGAGGTGGCTTAGTGGATAGAGCACCAGGTCTGAAGTCAGGAAGACTCATCTTTCTCAGACATTTACTAGCTGTGTGACCCTAGGCAAGTCACTGAACCCTGTTTGCCTCAGTGTCCTCATCTCTAAAATGAGCTAGAGAAGGAAATGGCAAAGCATTCCAGTATTTTTGCCAAGAAAACCCCAAATGGAGTCAAAAAAGGTAAGACACGACTAAAGCAACTTGAACAACAACAGTTCTGGTTCTGTAAGAAAATTTCTTCACTTCTCTGAGTCTCATTTTCCTCAGTGTGGTGGAGGCAGAGGTTACATAATGATATCTTCCCTGCTTTTTAACTAGATTTTTTATTGTGAAAAGCAATGAAAGTATGTTTAGTGTACTATAAAGTATAAAAATGAGGGGCCGTTATGAGTCATATAATAACCAGGACAAACACTCCAGAATACTGCCACAAAACCATCTTACTTGTTCTAACCATTGCTTTCCCTTAAACTTTAGACTGAATCCCCAAATTCATGCAATCTCCTGATTCATCCCTACCAACCTTTCTCATCGTCCTCTTTGTGTTTCACAATTTTCCATCTAGCTCCTAAAAAGGACAATCCCTTAGAACAGGCATTCTTCTTTTAGAATCTGCATAGCCCCAAGGACATTGCAGATAGATTTCAGGGGTTCTGTGAACTTGCATGGGAAAAAATTTACATCTCTACTGCAATATAATTGGTTTCCATTACTTTCCAATATAATTCATTTCCTTCCTTTTACAATCCTATGCATTTCATGTTATGGATTTTAAAATGAGGTCCAGAGACTTCACCAGGCTGCTAAAGTAGTCCATGACATGAAAGAAGCTAAGAATTCCTGATTTACATGTATTCCAAGGAAGTCACTGATAAAAGAAAGTGCATATACATATATATATATATATATATAATACACACACACATACATACAAATATAGCTACCATAAAAAGTGCTCCTATAAATATGTACTTATAGGAGTACTTCTTACGGTAGTAAAAAACTGAAAGAAAAGGAAATGCCTATCAATTGGGAAATGACTAGACAAATGGGAATACATGAATGCAATGGCATATTTCTGTGCTGTAAGAAATGACTGATATGATCCATACAGAAAGACTTGCATTAAGTGATGCAGAATGAAGAAATTAAGAAAACAAAATATACAATGACAACAACAATGTGAATAGAAAGACTAGCAAAAAGAATGGAAATAAATGTCACAAAATTACAAAGAAGAAGCATAGCACCAAAGAAGAGATGTAAGAGGATATTCCTACCCCACACCTTTGCAGAGGTGGGAGGTCCACAGGGGTGGATCATTACATATGTTCTCAGACTTTGTCAATGTACTGATTGGTTTTGCTGTGCTTTTTTTTTTCTCTTTTTCTTTAAAAAAATTCTTTGTTATATGGGATGGCTCTCTGGGACAGAGAAGAAAAAGGGATTCTAGGAGAAATTTTTGCAATGTAAAAACAAAAGATGTCAATAAAAATTATTTTTAAAAAAAAGAATACTTACTCTAGAGGATTCTGTAAAGAGATCTTTTTTTTTAATCCAAGTTACTTCATCGTGCCAAATTTTGTCCTGCTGACTTTTACTCCTAATTGTGTACCATATGGGGCTTTAAAAATGTCTTGTCAATTTCCAGGAGCCAAGATGGCAGAGTAAGCAGTAAATCACTGTCCCTCTCCCATATTCACCTCTGAACAACTAAATGACCATAAAATAGTGCCTAAGAACAAATCCTGGAACAGTATAGCCAGCAGAAAGACTGGGTGGAGCAGTCTTTTAGTCCAGGAGACTTGGAGGATCAGCAAAAAACAGTGCATATCACTTGGGTAAAAGGGGAGCACAGTCCAGGACAGGAAGCATCCTAGCAAGCCAGCAGCAAGCCCCACCTCAGCACACCAGTAGGAGATCCTGAGCCCAGGGTGGTGGATCAGGCCAACACCAAGACACACACAACCCCACCACCACCACCACCACATGCCTTAGCACAGCCAGGGGAACTGGTACACTCCAGCTCAGAGAACCACTATGTGCTTCATTGCAATCCCAGGTGGGCAGGCATCCTCCAATAGCTGTACCTCCCAAAGAGCCAAAACAGAGGAAAAAAATTATAGACCAATTTTCCTAATGAATATTGATGCAAAAATTTTAAATAAAATATTAGCAAAGAGATTACAGCAACCTATCATGAGGATAATACAGTATGATTAGGTGGGACTTATACCAGAAATATAGGGTGGTTCAATATTAGGAAAACTATCAGCATACTTGACCATATCAATAACAAAATTAACAGAAATCACATGATCATCTCAATAGATGCAGAAAAGGCTTTTGAAAAAATACAATACCCATTACCATTAAAAGCACTAAAAAGTATAGGAATCAATGGAGTTTTCCTTAAAATGATAGGTAGCATAATCTAAAACCATCAGCAAGCATATGTAATGGGGAGAAGCTAGAAGCATTTCTAATAAGATCAGGGATGAAACAAGGATGTCCATTACCACAACTGTTTTCAATATTGTATTAGAAGTGTTAGCTTTAGCAATAAGAAAAGAAAAAGAAATTGAAGGAATTCGAATAGGCAATGAAGAATCAACAAAAAAACTACTTGAAATAATGAACAACTTTAGCAAAATTGCAAGATATAAAATAAACCCATACAAATCATTGGCATTTCTACTAAGAAAGCCCAGCAGCAAGAGATAGAAGAGAAATTCCATTAAAATAACTGTAGACAATATAAAATATTTGGGGTTTACCTGTCAAGACAAACCAAGGAACTATATGAACACAATCACAAAACACTTTACACATGAATAAAGTCAGATTGAAACAATTGGAAAAATATCAGTTGCTCCGGGGTAGGTCAAGTTAATATAATAAAAACGACAATTCTATCCAAGTTAATACACTTGTTCAGTGCCATACGAATCAAACTACCAAAAGATTATTTTATAGAACTAGAAAAAATAATAACAAAATTCATCTGGAAGAACAAAAAGTCGAGAATATAAGGGAATTAATGAAAAGAAATGCAAGGGAAGGTGGCCTAGCCATATCAGATCTAAACTGTATCATAAAGTATCAATAATCAAAACTATTTGGTACTGGCTAAGAAATAGTGTAGTGGATCAGTGGTATAGGTTAGGTACACAAGACATAGTAGTCAATGACTATAGTAATCTACTGTTTGATAAAGCCAAACATTCTAGCTTCTGGGACAAGAACTCACTATTTAACAAAAACTGCTGGAAAAACTAGAAAATAGTATGGCAGAAACTAAGCATAGACCAACATATTATACCATATATCAAGATAAGGTCAAAATGGGTACATGGTTTAGATATAAAGGGTGATACCATAAGCGAATTAGGAGAGCAAGGAATAGTTTACCTGTCAGATCTATGGAGAAAGGAAGAATTTATGACCAAACAAGAGTCAGAGAACATTATAAAATGCAAAATAGATCATTTTGACTACATTAAATTAAAAAGGTTTTGCACAAACAATGCCAATGCAACCAAAATTAGAAGGGAAGCAGAAAGCTAGGAAACAATTTTTATAGTGAATATCTCTGATAAAGGCCTCATTTTCTAAAATATATAGAGAACTGAGTCAAATTTATAAGAATACAAGTCATTCCCCAATTGATAAATGGTCAAAAGATATGAATAGGCAGTTTTTAGATGAAGAAATTGAAGCTATCTATAATCACATGAAATAAATACTCTAAATCACTATTGATTTGAAAGATGCAAATTAAACAATTCTGAAGTACCATGTCACATCTATTAGATTAGCTAATATGACAAAAAAGGAAAAAGATTAATGTTGGAGAAGATGTGGGAAAATTGGAACCCTAATGCATTGTTGGTGGAGCTGTGAACTGATCCAACCATTCTGGAGAGCAATTTGGAACTATGCCTAAAGGCCTTTGAAACTATGCATACCCTTTGATCCAGCTATACCACTACTAGATCTGTATCCCAAAGAGATCATAAAAAAAGGGGAAAGACCTACAAAATATTTATAGCAGCTCTTTTTGTGGCAGCAAAGAATTAGAAATTGAGGGGATGCCCATCAACTGGGGAATGGCTGAACAAGTTGTGGTATATGAATGTAATGGAATACTATTATTCTTTAAGAAATTATGAGCAGGCTGATTTCAGGAAAACCTGGAAAGCCTTACATGAAAAGATGCTGAATGAAGTGAACGGAACCAGGAGAACATTGCACACAGTAACAGCAACATTGTGCAATGACCAACTTTGATAGACATAGCTCTTCTCAGCAACACAATTATCTAAGACAATTCCAAAAGACTCATGATGGAAAATGCTATCCACATCCAGAGAAACAACTATGGAGTCTGAATGCAATTTGAAGCATACTGTTTTCTCTTTTTTTTCTTTCTTGTGGTTTTTCCCTTTTGGTCTGATTCTTCTTTCACAACATGATTAATGTGGAAATATGTTTAATACAATTGTACATGTATAGCCTATATCAGACTGCATGCCATCTTGGGGAGGAGTGAGGGAGAAAAGGAGAAAAAAATGTGGAACTCTAAATCTTATAAAAAGTGAATGTTGAAAACTATCTTTACATATAAATGAAAAAAATTAAATAAAATACTAAAAAAACCAATAAAAAACAGTCTAGTCATCACAGAAGTGTTGCTGTAATGTGAGTGGCCATAAGAACTGGATTCTCTATCCCCAGTAGAAAAGTCAGGGTCTTGAAGCCCTAGTGCCAATAAGTGGAGGATGGATAGACATTTATTAGGAATTTTGTGGAATCCTTCACCTTCATTCTGTGAGTGGCTTGGGATACAGACCTAATAGTGGTATTGCTTGGTCAAAGAGTGTATAGCCCTTTGGGCATAGTTCAAATAGCTCTACAGAATGGTTGAATAAGTATACCACTTCACCAACAGTGTATTAGTGTCTCAATTTTCCCCTCCAACATTTGTCGTTTTCCTTTTTTGTCATATTAGTCAATTTGATAGGTGTGGGGTGGTAGCTCAGAGTTATTTTAAACTGCATTCCTTCAGTCAGTAGTGATTTAGAGCATTTTTTCATATGAATATAGATAACTTTAATATCTTTTAAAACTACCTGCTCCTATCATATGACCATTTATCAGTTGAAGAATGGCTCTTATTTTTATAAATTTGACTCAGTTCTCTATATAGTTGAGAATTGAGGTCTTTATCCGAGAAACTTACTGTAAAATTTTTTTTCACAGTAATGATTACTAACTGTATTTCCCTCCATCCTATTTTCCCCTATTCATCTTATTCTCTCTCCTTTCATCCTGTCTATCCTCAAGTTGCATAAGATTACACAAAGAACCAGTGATAGAGCTAGTGCTCAAGCCCAATTCTTTTGCCATTATGTCCACTTTTGCACTATAACAATATGATTAGATGTACTGATCTCTATGAGGTCCCTTCCAGCCCCAAGGGCCCTACCAGCTCTAACCATGAAACAGTTTTGTTCTGTTTAATGCTCCCAAATAACCAGAGAATCAGATAAAAATCCATGTAATTGTTTGGCCTGATCACTTATGTGGTGGGTTGGTGTTTGGGGATCTTTTTTTTTTGGTTTTGTGGGTTTTGTGATTTTTTGTGATTTGTGGGTTTTGGGGTTTTTTTAACCCTTATTTCTGCTATTTAACTCCAGCATTTTTACATTCTTTTTTGATTGTTTTGTTTTGTTCTCTGAATACTTTTTCAGTAAAATGTTGATCAGACCTGAGCCTGGCCTCATTGGAAAAAAAAATTGTTCTTCCAAATGGTCTCATTGTTCTCTTTAAATATCCAAATATCTAAAGCCCAGGGCAGAGCCAGGGTGGTGGCTTGAAAACAGGGACTCAGTTAAGCTTTCCCCCAAATCCCTCCAAACACCTGTAAAAAATGACTCTAAACAAATTCTAGAGCTACAGAACCAACAAAATAACGAGAGAAACAAGTCTCCAGCCCAAGACGGCCTGGATGGTTTCTGGGAAGGGTCTATCGCACCTTAAGAAGCATCTCCCAGTATGGGCCATGCCAGGACAGACCAGGCGGAGCAGGCCTCAGAACCCTGAATTACTGAACTGTGGCAATTTCCAGACTTCTCAACCCAAAGTTGCCAAAGACAACTGAGCAGGTCAGTGGGAAAACTGCTGGATCTGGGTGAGAGAAGTGTGAGGTCCAGGCCCAGCCCCAGGGATGGCAGGCAGCTGCAGCAGGAAGTTCTTGCAGCTGCTTCCAGAGCCCCTGGCCCACACAATGGGAGAAATCAAGGGGCAGATTAGAGTGGGAGTTCAGGGAGTGCTTTACAGGCACAGAGGCAGGGTTCTCTTGCTTTGCCCTGCTTGGATCTGGGTCGCAGTCCTAGTTGGCAGTTCTTGGGGAAGGAGGAGTGCTGGTGTGGCAGAGCTTGCAATGATTATGGAGAGGGAGTCCTCCTACTAGTTACACAGCAGAAAGGAGTACTCACACTCACAAACTGAGCACAGACCAGGAGAGGAACATCATAACACCTCAGAATAGAAGTAGCTCCAAAAACAGTAGTGCAAAACCCCTGAAACTTAGGACAAAGCACTCTCCACTCTGAAAGGAGTCATACCCTGATAAAAAGCTCAAAAGTCAAGTAATTGGCTGGGGAAATGAGCAAGCAGTGTAAAGGGACTCAGACTATAGAATCTTTTTTGGAGACAAAGAAGATCAAAACATACAGCCAGAAGAAGTCAACAAAGTCAAAGATCCTACATCAAATGCCTCCAATAAAAATTTGAATTGGTCTCAGGCTATGGAAGAGCTCAAAAAAGATTTGGAAAAGCAAGTAAGAGAAGTAGAGGAAAAATAGGGAAGAGAAATAAGAATGATGCAAGAAAACCATGAAAAACAAGTCAATGACTTGCTAAAGGAGACCCCAAAAAAATACTGAAGAAAATAACACCTTTGAAAATAGACTAACTCAAATGGCAAAAGAGCTCCAAAAAGCCAATGAGGAGAAGAATGCCTTGAAAGGCAGAATTAGCCAAATGGAAAAGGAGGTCCAAAAGACCACTGAAGAAAATATCACCTTAAAAATTAGAATGGGGCAAGTGGAATCTAGTGAATTTATGATAAATCAAAAAATTATAAAACAGAACAAAAGGAATGAAAAAATAGAAGACAATGTGAAATATCTCATTGGAAAAACCACTGACCTGGAGAATAGAACCAGGAGAGATCATTTAAAAATTATTGGTCTACCTGAAAGCCATGATCAAAAAAAAAGCCTAGACATCATCTTTTGAGAAATTATCAAGGAAAACTGCCCTGATATTCTAGAGCCAGAGGGTAAAATAGAAATTGAAAGAATCCACCAATCACCTCTTGAAAGAGCTCCCAAAAAGAAAACTCCTATGAATATTGTTGCCAAATTCCAGAGTTCCCAGGTTAAGTAGAAAATATTGCAAGCAGCCAGTAAGAAACAATTCAAGTATTGTGGAAACACAATCAGAATAACACAAGATCTAGTAGCTTCTATATTAAGGGATCAAAGGGCTTGGAAAATGATATTCTGGAGATCAAAGGGGCTAGGATTAAAACCAAGAATAACCTACCCAGCAATACTGAGTATATTATTCCAGGGCAAAATATGGATTTTCAATAAAATAGATGACTTTCAAGTATTCTCGATGACAAGACCAGAGCTAAATAGAAAATTTGACTTTCAAATACAAGAATAAAGAGAAGCATGTAAAAGTAAACAGAAAGGAGAAATTATAAGGGACTTACTAAAGTTTAACCATTTTGTTTACATTCCTACATGGAAAAATGATATTGTAATTCATGAGACCTTTCTCAGTATTCGGGTAGTTGAAGGGAATATACATATATAAAGACAGAGGGCACAGGGTGAGTTGAATACGATGGAATGATATCTAAAAAAAATTAAGGAGTGAGAGAGGAATATATTGGGAGAAGGAGAAAGGGAGAGATAGAATGGGGTAAATTATCTCACATAAAAGTGGAAAGAAAAAGCAGTTATAGGGGAAGGGAAGAGGGGGCAGGTGAAAGGGAGTGAATGAATTTTGCTCTCATCAGATTTGACTTAACCAGGGAATAACATACACACTCAATTGGGTATCTTGCCCTACAGGAAAGTAGGGGGGAAGGGGATAAGAGGGGAAGATGATAGAAGGGAGAGCAGATTAGGGGAGGAGGTAATCAAAAGCAAAAACTTTTAAACAGGGACAGGGTCAAGGGAGAAAACTGAATAAAGGGGGACAGGATAGGATGGAGGGAAATATAGTTAGTCCTTCACATCATGACTATTATGGAAGTCTTTTGCATCATGATACATGTGTGGCCTATGTTGAAGTGTTTGCCTTCTCAAGGGGGATGGGTGGGGAGGGAAGAAAGGAGAGAATTTGGAACTGCAAATTCTAGAAACAAATGTTCAATAAAAGTTCTTTTTACATGCAACTGGGAAATAAGATATACAGGCAATGGAGTATAGAAATCTATCTTGCCCTACAAGAAAGTAAGGTGAAAGGGGATGGGGGGAGTGGGGTGACACAAGGGAGGGCAGAGTGCGGAAAGGGGAAATCAGAATATGTGCCATCTTGAGGTAGGAGAGGGTAGAAATGGAGAGAAAATTTGTAACTCAAAATCTTGTGGAAATCAATATTGTCTATATTAAAAATATTAAATAATAAAAAAATAAATTAAAAAATAAATATCTAAGGCTGGAAGGCAACATGGAACAGGGGTGGGGTAGGGTGGGAGAAGGAAATAAGCATTTATTAAGTGCCTACTATATGACAGGCACTGTGCTAAGCACTTGACAATTATTATTTCATTTGATCCTCTCAACAACTCTATGAGATAGGTGCTATTATTATCACCATTTTACACATGAAGAAACTGAGACAGAGGTCTTCACAGAACTAGTAAGTGTCTGAGGCTGGATTTGAACTCAGGTCTTCCTGACTCTAGGTTCAGTGTTTTATCCATTTTGACACCTAGCTACCCTAAGAATAATGGAGAGACAGACAATCAATCTGAGTCAGATATAACTGAATTCATGCCCTGCTGCTGACACACACTGGCTGTGTGACCCTGGGCAAATCTCTCAATCTCCCAGTGCTCCCAACAACTAGAGCCCCAACATTATAACTTGCAGAGGAGGTATCTGTCAGTCTGTACTGATAAAAGGAGTTTCCTCACCAAGACTATTTGCCAATTCGTCTGGTTAAAAATAAACTGGAGGGGCAGCTAGGTGGTGCAGTGAGCACTGGCCCTGGAGTCAGGAGGACTTGAGTTCAAATCCGGCCTCAGACACTTGAGACACTTACTAGCTGTGTGACCTTGGGCAAATCACTTAACCCCAATTGCTCTGCCTTCCTTGCAAAAAAAAATACAGTGAAAATATCCAAAGCCCATGTCACTGTTCCTCCCCATGTATTATTTTTCTTCATTCCCTCTTTTCTGTTTCAGCTATCTCGTGAAGGCACACGACTGAAATGATGACAGCAATAACAATAATTGGTATTTCTAAAAAGTTCACACGTCATACAATATCATATTTGAGCCTCACAACTACCTCGTGAAGGGGTAGTAAAGAGATGATTATCCTCATTTTACAGATGAGGAAACAGCAGCAAAAAGAGGTTAAATAGCTTGCCTATGGCCGCATAGCTAGCCACTATCAAAGGCAGGAGGACTTCCTGGCTCCAAGTTGATCACTGTATCCACCATGCCACACATGCCACTCTTAAATCATCTAGATTTATCCACTATTTTTCTGATATTGGGTCTTATACTAGCATGGCCCTATATGGGTTTGGAGTTTGGATCAATTACCAACACTTTCCGTGACCTTGATTTTCAGAGTCAACATAATATTAATCATTATCTTTGGATTATCCAAGTAGCCAGTGAGATGGGAAATACCAAATAAAATTGAAGTTTACAATCCAGATTGAGAGTTAAGGACATCTCCCATGGAAAAGTACCATGGAAAAAGCCATAATTTCGACCACACAGATACATGCATTATGGTGCGGTCATAATTACAGCATTGCCCCTCAGGGTTTCCATCATAAATGGGGATACAATTCTTTCCAGCTGGAATACACCACTGACAGGTTTTCTGTCCCATGGGAATTTTAATGATTTGTTTTGCAAATTGAGGGTGGGGATAGGGACAAAAAAGCTATGAACAGAATGAAAGACACGGAATTTTATACTTAGCTAATTCTTTAAATTGAAACCACACACTCAAAATAATAATCCATAGCCAGCCATGAAAGTTGGTCAAGAACATAATGCCAACCCTAAAGTGGAGAAATTAATGTGGTGTACCAGAAAGGGCCTTGGAGTCAGATGTCCAGGCCTGGTTTGGCCATCAACAAGCTGTATGAACTCGGGCAAATCACATTCTCTTTGGTTCTCCATTCTTTCATCAGCAAAAATTGGAAAATAATACCTGCCATTCTCATCACAGATGGTGGTTGTGAACAAAGTGCTTTGTATATTGTGCAGCTCTAGAGAAATGTAAGATACTGTTAAAATCAGTTCGGCAAACACTGATTAAGCAACTACTACATGCCAGACACTGTGCTTAGTGCTGGGGATACAAAGATAAAATAAAAACAAAATTTAAAAAAGGAGGTCACAGTCTAATGAAGAAGGCAATATACAAATGACAATGTACATATATATATATATATTCATATATACAATATATAAAGATATCTTGTTTGTACATGTTGTTGTTGTCCAACTCTTTGTGACTCCAATTGGGGTTTCTTGGTAGAGATACTGGAGTGGTTTGTCATTTCCTTCTCTAGCTCATTTTACAGATGAGGAAACTGAGGCAAACAGGGTTAAGTGACTTTCCTAGGGTCACACAGCTAGTAAGTCTCTGAGGCCTGATTTGAACTCATCTCCCTGACATCAGGTCTGGCACTCTACGCACTCTACTCACTACCCTAGTTGACCTACATAGTTTGTATGTGGTTATTTACATATTATATATATATATGAATATACTGTACATTTGTATTTGCATATTTACGTGTGTATGTATGTATAGGTGAAGTATGTGGAAGTTAGAGAGAAACCAATGTTGATTCAATTAAAGTTAGAATTTTCAATCTAGAAGTACCTAAGAATTAAGTTGGGTGCCTCTTGGGGGTTAGCAACTTCCTTACTACAGGAAAGAAGCCATTTCATGGAATGAGGATTGGACCTGAAGTCATGGTTAAACTTGGGTTCAAATCCCAACTGACACTTGCTAGCTGTCTATTTCTAGGCAGATCATTTCACTTCTGAGTCTTAATAGGGGTAATAAGACCCTTAGCATGTACCTAATAAAGTTGTTGTGAGGATCAAACAAGCATATCAAGCCCTTTCCACAGTGTCTGGAACATAGTAGGTGCTTAATAAAAATTTAATGAGTGACTAAAAAACTTAAAGCACTTCATAAATGTCAGCTATGATCCTTCTCATGGATCCTGGGCAGCTAGGTGTAGTGGATAAAGTGTGGGTCTGGTGTCAGGATGATTCACCTTCATGAGTTCAAATCTGGCCTGAGACACTGTGTGTCTCTGTGTGACTCTGGGCAAGTCACTTTACCCTGTTTGCCTCAATTTCCTCATCTGTAAGGAAGCTGGAACCGGAGAAGGAATTAGCAAACTGATTCAGTATCGCTGCCAAGAAAACCCCAAATAAGGTCACGGAGAGTCAGACATGACTGAAAAATAACAACAACATGATCTTTGTCACAAGCAGAGGCTGGATGGCCATTTGTCAGTAACGTTATAGTCTAGATTCATCCCCCCACATACAAAGTTGACCTAAATGACCAGAAAATTCTCTTAGAACTCCAATATTGTATAATCCTAAGAGTGCCCATAGAGAGATAGTAGGTAAGGATGAGGGAAGTAGTGATAGGGAACTAGTATAGGAATAAGAAAGACCTATGTTCAAGTACCGCTTTTGATGTCTGACAGACTGTGTGACCCTGGTCAAGCAGCAAACTCTCAGAATCACAGATCCAGCTTTTTAAAATACCATATTCATACTTTAAGAACCATTGATTTCATCGGTGTCAATACTTCCACAATCACGAAGCAGTGTGACATATTAGAAACAGTACTTCAAATCATAGGATTTATATTTGAATCTTGATTCTGGTACTTAACATCCCAGTTGACTTAGTCAAATTATTTAACCTCTCTGGGCCTCAGTTTTCTCATCTGCAAAATGAGAAAGTTAGACTAGATATTCCTTCCTAGTTCTAAAATCTATGATCCTATGAAACAACTTTTCATCCTCTCTACAGTAGATATTGAGAATTTCTGTGGTTGAAAAATTCATCACATTGTGGCCTCTAATAACAACAAAAGGACATGGAGCAAATCTAATATTTAGGGAAAGGAATTCCCAGTGTCTATGTGAGGTTTCTCTGTATGGTGTTACGGTATAGACACAAATGAGTTCAACAAAAGTATTCAGATCCAAGATGTCATTCTCAAAGGTATTGAGTACATGAGGGTCCGTTGATTTTTCCCTTGGCATTTGGAATGTAGGGTGATTAAATCTAGAAAAGGAGTTAATGGAAAAAAAGATCCAAATTGAACTTGGTAAGCCTACAAAGACTTTTCTCAGGATTTGGGTAATTGATTCAATATTTAATCTGGCTAGGTTTGAGTTGGATCTGAAATGAATGGTCAATTCTCTTTTTGTTTTATTTTACTTAAGCAAATATCCAGAGAGAGTATGGCATAGTCCAGGATGCAGGGTGGGCCCTAGAGTCAGAAAGATCTGGGTTCAAAACCTGACTCTGATACATACAGGCTGTGTCTCTGGGAGAGTCACTTAATCTCTCTGGACCCCAGGCAATTTTATAAGACTTACAGATAAGTTGCTTTTTTGCTTTTTGTTTTTTTTTGTATAGGTGGAGAGTATTTCCTATACTGACGAAATCATAGGCCTGGACCATACATATAGATATATAGTCATAATTGTAAATTATAAAAAGCCAATTCCTTATAAAGACCAACATTCCATTGACATTTTAATACATTTAGCAGATGTTGTTGATCTTGTTTACTGCCATAATGAATACAGTTGCTGCTATCTATTTTAATACAAACATGTCAAGTTGTGCTCACATTTTTTTTTCATAAATGTGTTAGAAATTGCCATGCTTTTCCTCTAGCATACAGTGTGACTTAGAGATTCTTAGAAGACAAAATGCCTTTATTATTTCAGGCTGCAAATATCTCCCCTAAAAAACAGACCAAAAGTTCCAGGAACTGTGGTACCACTAGGTGGCACTCTTTCCCCTTAGTCAACCCTGCTTACCAGCCCTGGTGGCCTGAAGATGGAGAAGAGACCATTTTCTCAGCCTCAGCTCATTTATTTAACCTCCAGATGCTCCCCTATTGCATTCAGCCTTCTAAGCATCAATTTGCTTAGGTTAAACTTAGGCACATCTATCAGTTTTTATTAAGTGGTGGTTATATTAGACATCCTGGAGTTTGCTCCAAAGTATCATCACCACAAGGGCTAAGAGTGCTCTATTTCCCAAGATTTGCTGGACCAAATATGGAATTGAAGGAGTATTCAGAGAATTTTAGTTGTTTTACTACACCTATTCATTGTTCTCACCTCACCACCCCCGTGCCATATCCCCTCTCCCCCCAAAAAAGATCAGAAATTTCCAAAGGACCTTAGAATCCATCCAGTCTAACCTCTGAATTTTTTGAATAAGGAAAATGATCCAAAGAAGTTGGATGTGTTACCCAAGGTCACTCAGGCAGTAACAGGTTCTGTGATTCCAGAGTCAGTGGTCTTTCCACTATACTATCATGCCTCCTTCCATATAGATTCAATATTTTGTTTAATGTTTTGAAATCGGAAACAAACAACTGGAAATTTAGGCTGGGATACTTTAACTTCTGAAAGAATGGAGCAGGCATTTCCCTCCATCTAGATGCTACAGAAAGGCTCAAGTATGAAAATTTTACATAGACTCTCACGGTTACCAAAGCACTTTACATAATTAGCTCATTTGATTCTTACAACAAACCTGTAAGGTGGGTGCTGAAATAACCTCATTTTATGAATGTGAAAACTTAGGCTCAGGAAAGTTAGGAGACTTCCTTTGGATAACACAACTAGTAAGGGTAGGAGGTTGAATTCAAACCAGGGTCTTCCTGATGCCCTACCCAAAGTTCTATGTACTATGCCACTCTTTTCTGAATGGATCTGAGAGATCAAAACGTATACTTTTTGTGAGAATACACACACCAAACTCTCACTTAGTGTTTCAGTCTATTTGGAAGCTACACAGGGAGCTTGAACATTGGGAGGTTTGATTCATTCTCTCTAAGCTTATTCTATAGACCAGTTTTCTATTCTATAAGTTCTCTAAGCCTTTTCTATTGTCTGGTTTTCACTTCTGAGCTGTGAGCTTATCTGTGCTGAAGTCACTTCTTCACCCCATCTTCCTATAAGTTCTAAATTTGGGACTCATTGATGGCAAGGAAGAGGAAGGTAGCCCTTCATAGTCAAATCTGTGCAATATCTCCTGACCAAAAGTTCAGACCACTTTACCAATGGTAAGGAATGTTCCTGGCTGGGAAACCACAGGACAGAAATTCCTAGCTTAGCCCTGAGTCTCAAGGACACTAGGACACAGACCCATTAAATGATTGGCTCTGGACTGTCCCACGGTTTCCATAGCAAAAGCAGAACAAAAACGAACTCTCCTCTTGCCTCTCCCAGGACTGACTTCCAACTATTTTGGCCAAATAATTTATGGAGGGAAGTGAGCATTTTGTAGTTCAGAAAGAGCACACTTGAAGTTCCCATAAGGTCTTCTTGAATAAAAAGCAAACAAAGGAACTGATCATTTGAATCTTTCTGGTAGGGAGAGGTGGGGAGAGAAGGTTACTGGTTCATAGAAGTCTTCATCCTTGGGGGCCACAGCAATGAGAAGTCTCCCCACCATCCCAGAGAGCTAGCCAGTGGACCATGATATATTTACTGAGAAAATTTTAATAAATAAACCACAGACTTGAACCCAAGAGCTTTTATAAACCAGCCAATTCCCAGGGGGAGTTCAGGAGTTTTTAATGGAGAAATACTGTGTTCTCATGAGAATTTTATTAGAAATCAGAGACTTGCAATACACCAGGGCAGGGAATTTATGAGCCTACGTGGGAACCATCACTTCTTTCATTCCAACACTCTTGCCTGGGAAGAAGCTGTCTCTGCATTGTGTTACTGAGTAAGGCATATACTCTGTACAACTTTAATAACAGTCCTTATCTCTGATCCCTCAGCAAATTCCAGACAGCTCCTTAGTTTCACAAACTATTCCCTTTGCATTTTATCCTTGAAAGGAGATAAATGGTATTTGATTCTCTACAAAAGAATCCTAACCTTCCCTCCTCCGAAATTTTTTTAATTGTATGGGAAACAAATGTTGCCAGTCAAAAACATTTCATGCCAGGCCATTCCAAATGTCAAAAAATAAAGGAACACTAAGCATCATCTATTAAGGGTGTTTGGGGTTTATTGAATTTTTTTGACAATTGTATATTTGCCTTTAATCAAAATTTTAATTTTCAGCATTATTGCTTGAGATGTTGTCTAAATGCTTTTAAAATTATCTTTTGTGATAAGTCCAGTTGAAATTTCACCCCCTGAAAAACCTGTTGTTTATCATCGTGTAAAGAGATTTGGAAGAGAGCCAAAACCCCAGAATAGATGTTTGTGCCGGTGAATTGGAGAGGAAGCACTCTAAACAAGTTTCTCCTTTTGGGTAGAAGCCAACATTGCATTAAATTGTCTGTGCTAATGGGAGGGGAAAGAAGTGTGAGCCAGGATTGGCCCAAACTATAATCTAATGACTCACTATTTAACCTTTTACAAACCAACTGACCCTCATGGCTGTCCCTGTCCCCTCCTTGGCGTCTACATCCCGGGCAAAATTGAAAGGCCGTTAATTCCAGGAAGATGGACAAACTCAGTCCAAGGTTATGTTTTTCCAAATAAATACTTTCGTTAATGCTTCAGGTTTATTCAATTGCCAAGATAGTGTAGTTTGCTTAGTTAATTCATTTGGGAAGGGGTGGGTTGCAGGAGTAGGTTCGGGAAATCTACCCATTGCCAAAAACTTGTTGAGGAATCACACAACAAATGTGTGTGTGTCTCTTTACAAACACACACACACACACAAGACAATGTATGATTAAGAGTTGACCTTAAAGGCAAGAAGACCTAGGTACAAGTCCCATCTCTAATACTTGATAGTTTTGTTACTTTGAGCAAGTCACTGAATCTCTGTGTTTTGGGAACTCACTTCATTTATGAGTTGAAGAGAAGTACTAATCTGTATAGATAGTGGGAGTGTCTTCATCTAGGTGTTCTATATGTCAATAAATTACAGGTTCAGCCTCTATACTATACACACAGGCATTCAGAATGAAGCAACTAAAAGAAAAAGCAACACTCCACACTTATCACTATCATTTTTACCAGGCACTTTCCAATGGAGCCCCATTATCTTCTTAACTCTCTACAATCTAGTTTCCGACCTCATCACCCAACAGAAATTGCCCTCTTCTCCAAAATTACTAACAATCTCTTATTTGCCAAATCCAATGGCCTTTTCTCAATCTTCATTCTTCTTGACCACTCTGTAGCCTCTGACACTGTTAATATCCACATCCCACTCACTAATCATGAATATCCCACAGGACTTTTATTCTGGACATTCTCTTCTCCTCTCTCCTGTTTCAGTTGGTATTCACATCAGTTCCCAAGGATTCAATTATCGTATCTGTAATGATGATTTTCAACTCTACTTATTCAACCGTATCCTCTCTGCTGATCTCCAGTTTTGCATCTCCAACTTCCTTTTGGACATCTCAAGCTTAATGTCCCATAGACATCTTTAACTATATCCAAAATTGAATTCATTCTTTCCCTTGAACCTCCCCCTCTTCCTAATGTCCCTATTAACATCAAAGGTACTATCATCCTCTAAGTGACCCAGAACCACAACCTCTATGTCATACTCAACTCCTCCCCTATCACTCTGTTTGGTGTCCTCTCCCTACCTTTTTAGTCTTCTTACACCTTATACCCCCTTACATACTCTACAATCCGGTGACACCAGCCTCCTTGCTAAACAAAACATTCCATCTCCTGACTCCATGCATTTTCACTGGCTGGCCGCCATCCCTGGAATATTCTCTCTCATCTCTGCCTCCCAACATCCTGGCTTCCTTCAAGTCCTAGCAAAAAATTCGTCTTCTACAGGAAGTCTTTTCTGATCTCCCTTAATTCTAATGTCTTCTTTCTCTTGATTAACTCCAAGTTATCCTCTATATAACTTGTTTATATGTAGCTGTTTGCATGTTTTCTCTTCCATTAAACTGTGAACTCCTTGAGAGCAGGGACTATCTTTTGCCTTTCTTTATACTCCCAGTTCTTATCACAGTGTCTGATATATAGTAGGTGCTTAATAAATTCTTACTGCTTACTAATTGAATGACTAATAGAACCACTTCCTGACTGATAGAACCCCTTGCTCCAGGGCTCTTTTGAATTCAAAGAGCATATCAGTTAGTCAACAAGCAGGAACTAAGAGTACCAAACTAGGCCTAATGAGGAAACAGAAAATGTCATCTTCACTCTCAAGTTCATAAACTAACTGGTTAGAAAATACATGTATCAGAACAAATTAAATTCAAAAATATTTTAACAATACTTTTTTTTATTTAGTTATCTATGTATACAATGTGCTTCTCCAATAGACTGTAAGTTCCTTGAGGGCAGGAACTATTTAGTTTCTGACTCTGTATCCCTAGCACTAAGCACAGTGGATCATAGTACTAAGAGTAAACTTTTAATAAATGCTTATTGAAAGTTCGACACTGGAAAAGTCTAGGCAAGAGACCTAAAGTAGTGAAGCCCATGACAGAGCTATCCTCACTGGGGTGACCTTCATTCAATAGTATGGCAGAAATGTGCAATGTATCATGCTTACTTTCCTAATCTGTTACATAAGGAGGGAGGAAGGGTAAGACTAGATGATATTTAAGGTCACAGGATTCACCCAATCTCAGAGTTGGAAGGAACTTCAGACGTTACTTGGTCCAATCCCTATCTTAACAAGGATCCTCACAATTTACCCAAGGGATTACCCATCTTTTGCTTGATCCTCATAGCAATTAAAATTATAGGTAACCAAAAGTAAAACAGAGTGACAGATTGAAGGCTGAAGTAAGCTGGCACATGTATGCCAATCACGACTTACATTCAAGAAATGGTCTAAAAGCCATCATCATTCACTCAATCAATCAACAAGTATTTATGAAGTACCTGCTATGTGTCTGAAATGAGTGAGGCATTGAGGATACAAATACAAAAGTTAGACAATCCCTGCCCTCAAGGAATTTGTGGGGGGAGGGAGGGATGGGCAGAAGAATCTCAGGGAATGCATTTTGGAGAAGTTTGGCATGAAGTGACTTTGAATGCCTGTTTAATATAGGAGAGCTGTTGTATCAAAGATATAAATGATCAAAAAAAGGATTGATCTTGTAGCAACAGCACATGTTACATATGAAAAAATCTTCCTAACAATTAGAAATGTCTATGGGGGTATGGCTGCTTCTCTAGAGTCAGTGTGATACCTGTCACTGAAGGTCTCCATGGAGAGGCTAGAAAACTACTCCCTTTATTAAGGGAGAGGGGATTCTTGCCTCCCATGAATGTATTGGAACAAATGAAACAATGTAAAGTGATGGATGACAGAGAGAGACAGAGAGAGAGAAAGAGAGAGAGAGAGAGAGAAACAGAGAGAGTGATGATGATGATGGCATGTGTAATCACCTCTGAGTTTCCTTCCAACCCTCAGATTTTCTAGTTATATAATTTTATTCCTAAGCCAGGCCTCTAGATAGTGGCAAAATCAGGACTAGAAGATTTGTTGACCCAGTCCAGTACTTATTCCACTATGCCTTGCTATCAGCAAATAATGATAATAGCAATAGCTAGGACTTATATAGCACTTTGTATATGTTATGTCATTTGATTTAAAGCTCCTACAGCTTTCTCTCCCTGTTGGAAAAAAAAAAGTTTGGAGAGTCAAAATTGAATCTCGGAGATGTGCAGGAAGGTGGGCATGCTTGCATATATTCTGTATCAAATCCAAAAGATTAATGGGTTACAGGGAATAACTTGTGAAGAAAGACTAAAAAACAAAATCTAGAGAACCTGACTCTGTGACAGTTAAGAGGAAGAGACTATGACAATTCTACAAACAGCTAGAGAAAAACAAAAGGAGAACAGTGTTATTGAGCTTAGCACTCAGGGGTTACAGAGGAGCACCTCAATGAATGTGTAATATTATCGGTGCAAATCACAACCAAGTTATTCTTTGTAGAAGGGATGCCCCATCCTAATGTTGAGGTGCTGCTGGGTTTTTTCAGTAGTCCTGTCTATAGAGAGTGTCAGTGAGACCAGTAGAACCTGTGGGTTCTCAGATCTGGGAGTCAGGGGGAAAGTAATGGCTTCTATTAGGTAAAAGGACTTGCAGACTTTCCCCACATCCCTAGTTTGGTCAGCAAAAGACCAACAACAGGACAGTTTCAAGCCCTCCTGGAAAGAAAGACAAAAACCCTCCTGCCAAGATGGCTGCCTAAATGGAAGGCAGACTACCTCTGTCCTCCATACCTACTATGGCAAAACTCTTAACTTTGCACCAGACCTAATAATTATCAAGTATTTTAAAGAGGAACTAAAAATAACTGATCTTTTATACCACAGAATGTCACAAAAAGTCAGCCAGAAGACTATGGGCAATAGGAAAGTGATTGCCTCAGGCAAAAAGGCAAACCAGAGACTAGATACATAAAGCCTTCGAGGTTGTGGGTATGGAGGCAGCAAGCGCAGAGGACTCCTGAGAAAACCCAAAGGTGGTGAGAAAGCCCAAGGGTAGGGAGCTTGGAAGCCAAAGGAACAGCAGTACATAACAACCAACCGGCTGGCAACTACCACTCAGACTGGCACAGTCCCAGGCATTCTAAGGTCCATTATACTCTGTCCCAAAGCATCATAGAGGCCCCTAACAATTGAGTGCTCAGAACCTAAAAAAATTCAACAGGTTCAATCCCCAGGAGATACAGATTCAAGAACTCAGGGGACCCAGGATAAGACCAAACAAGGCCAACATCTCTACCCAAAAGTAATGAAAGTATAGGAGAGGGAATTAGCATCTATATAGGCTCTGCTATATGCCATGCACATTCTAAGCATTTTTTTTACAAATATTATCTCCTTTGATCAGAAGATGCTGGCAGAAAGCCCCAATTCATGAGTTAAAGCTAGAGAGATGAGTAAGTCAAAGAAAGTACAAAAAACAAATCATTGCAAATCTAATTCTACATCAACTACAAGTGAAGACTCAAAGGAAAAAAAAAGATTTTCAAACAGAACTACATAAACACAAAGAAGAAATGAAGCAGGAATTTTTTTAATGAAATAAAAACTCTGGAGGAAAGAATGGGAAGAAGAATAAGTAGGTTTGAAGAGAAAAATGTGGTCATTACCCCAGAAATGTAATCCCTGAAAACTAGACAAGATCAAATAAATGACTGTACAAGAAAACAAGAAATACTAAAACAATCTAAAAATTAAAGCTATAGAAGAAAATGCTAGATATATAGGATATCAAAACAACAAACTTAGAAAACAGATGATGGAGAGTTAATTAAAGTTTCATTAAACTACTTGAAAACCATGATAAAACAATTTTTCAAGAAATTTCAAGAAACCATAACTTAAAATTGACCAGAGAACAAAGTAAAGACAAAAAGAATCCACCAATCACCCATATTGGTAATTAAGGCACTTAATTAATTTAGCATTCTAAAACAGCAAAAAAAAAAACCCACCTTAATTACTACTACATCACCTTATGAAATGAATTTCAGAAAGAAAAGTCCCAGGAGTGTCATAGCCAAAATCCGAAGTTCCAACATCAAAGAAAGAATATTGTAAGCATCCAGAAAAAGAAGCAGTTCAAGTACCAAGGAACCACAATCAGCATCACACAAGACCTTGTGGCTTCTACTATAAATTAAAGGAGATCTTGGACTACAATATTCCAAAAGGCAAAAAGGGTAGGCTTACAACTAAGAATAACTTATCCTGCAAAACTGAGTATAATCCTACTGAAGGTGGGGAGGAGGAATAGATTTTTAATGGAAGAGAAGACTTTCAAGAATTTCTGATGAAAAGACCACAGCTAAACAGCAAATTTTGATATACAAATACAAGAGTCCAGAGAAACCAAGAAATGTACATTTATTTGAGCGATTGGAGGGGGCTATAGGATGACATAGTGCTAACTTTCTAATGAGAGAGAAGAAACAAGTGTCCCTTCAGAACCTTAATGCCTTCAAAAGAAGGAAGGAAAGAAACAAACTTTCATTAAGCACCTACTATGTGCTGGATATTGATAAGCACTTTAGGAATATAACCCCATTTCATCCTCATAACAATTTTGTGAGGTAGGTCATTCTACAGATGAGGAAACTGAGGCAGACAGAGGATAAATTACTTACTCAGGGTCACATAGTTAGTATCAGAGATCAAATTTGAACTCAAGTCTTCTGACTCCAGACCCAATGCTGTATCAACTTTGCCACCTAGCTGCCTCTGGACAGCGAATGAAATAAAGAGGAAGTTAAATAAGATTAACAATGGTGGGAGGTGGGATGGGACATTGGCTCTCTTCTGAGGGTTTTAAGAGGGAAAAGTGAGGGGGATGATAGAACAAAGAATACACTATTAATAAAACAGAAAAGAAGAGAAGGGGATAGAACTTGCCATTTGTCATAATTGGAGAGTACACAAGAAGATCAGAGAGAAGAATGGAAGATCATCGAGAAAGATGGAGGGAGAGGAAGTGGGCATCAGATGAATTTCATTTTTATTTGAATGGATAATAAGGGGTGGAATACAAACAGACAGAGAGAGAGAGAGAGAGAGAGAGAGAGAGAGAGAGAGGGAGAGAGAGAGAGAGAGTTTCATGCAGAACTATATCAAACTCAATGGGGGAAAGAAGAAGGTATAAGGAAGTACAGGTCAAGGAGGATAACACCAGAGAGGAAATAGACATAAACAAAATCTAATTCCTGTTTTCCACCTCCTGACCAAGAGGTGATAGTCACAAAGTGCAGAAAGATACACACATTTTTGGACATGGATTTGTTTTGCTTGACTATGCTTACTTCTTACAAAGATATACAACGTATATCTCTTTGAACTTCTTTGTTACCTTTTGTCCAATTTCTCACGACAAATGGAGAGAGGAGGATTTAGCAATAGTAATGCCAAAAAAAAGAGGGTCACTGTAACACTTCTCTTTTTTAAAAGGCACAGAAAGATTATAAACTCCCCAAGGGCAGGGACTGTCTTTTGCCTCTTTTGTATCCCTAGCACATAGCACAGTGCCTGGCACATAGTCAGTGTTATGTTTATTGACTGATTGATGTTCAGAAGGAAGCCTAGACAAACAGGACAATTTTGAAAGTAACATGTAGAATTATATTATGTACTTACAAAAAAAAATACAAACAAACCAAGCAACATCAAATGAAGTTTCACAGTTTCGTATAGAATCCTCTTTTTGTGTTCTGCTGTGTATATGGAAAATGCTCTCTCTTTTGGGGGTATTTATGTTCACAAGTTTTAGAAAATGTAATTTAAAAAGAAAGGCCAAGGTATGGCTTTTTGCCTTCACTGCAAGCGCTAAGTGTAATTCAGCCAGACAGGTCAGTTCATTGATTAGGGTGAATTGTCAGAGCTGGAAAAGGAAAGAGAGATTATCAAGTCTAACCCCTTCATTTTATGGAAGAGAAAAATGAAGCTTTCTTCCAAAAGAAGTGGCAAAGGCCAAAAATATTCCAGGGGCTGGACAAGAGCCTAAGTGTTGCAGCTCTTAGTCCCGGTCTCTTTCCATGAGACTACTCCATTTCCCTAGGTTCATTAATCAGGATCATTAACTCTGTGGTCATAAAGGTGTAATTGGGTGAGTGGCAGCTCCAGTGGATTAGAGAGCAAGTGGCAGAGGACAAGCAAGAAAGGAAAAATTTGTGACTGTGAAATACGCTATTAAAAATAGGAAACAATTATAATCGCCAAATTACTATGAAACTATTATGACAGTTATAATAATTTCATATACAATTTTTTATTCCTAAGTAAAATGTCAAGTATATTCAAAATATTGGTCAGATAGAGAACTTGAGGGAGACATAATAGCCAGCTGTTCATTTAACAACCACATAATAAATACTTACTGTGTGCTTTACTCTGTGGGAAATAGGATCACAGAGCTAGTGCTGGAAAGGACCATAGACCATCTAGTCTAAGCCCTTTTATAGAGGAGGCAACTGACATCCAGAGAAGTTAAGTGACTTGCCTAAAGTCACACAAACAGTAATTAGAAGACCCAAGATTTAAAATTTATCTCTAGTCTCAATTTTTTCCTTTTTTTCTTCGCTCCATACACACACACACACACACACACACACACACACACACATATTTATGTCTAATGGTAGCCATCTCTAGGGTGGGAGGAAAGGAGCGAAGAAAAAAAGGAAAAATTGACTCCTAATGGTGAATAGTGAAGGTTTTATTGTGGAAGTGGCATTTGAGCTAGGCCTTAAGAGATGGGTGGAATTTCCAAGGAGGGAGAAGAAATAACAAATACATATGGAAGAGCATGAGCGAAAGCTTCCGGGGAGTATGACACATATGTAGCAAACTATTTTTAGCTAAGGCTACAAAGGTAGAAAGCATGCCTAATTAAGAAATGTCTTGAATTTTAGAAAAAAGATTTCAAAATTTATTTCATAGGCAAACGAAGGTTTTTGAGCAGGGAAATGATAATAGTCATGAGTTATAACCATGTGTTTGGAGAAGATTATTTTGGCAGTTCTGCAAAGAACAGACCAGAGAAGGGGGAGAATGGAGTCAAGAAGACCACTTAGAAGATGTGAACATAATCCAGATGCAGTGATAAAAACTTGAGTCTAGGTGGTCCCTGACTCACTTCAGTGTGGAACTGAAAAAGAAGAATCGAGTGGGCGAGGCACTGGAGTGATGGTTTTGGATTGGTTTCTACTAAGGACTCAGAGGTTGATCCCTTATCTGACCTGTGCTAAGTTCACCTTTTCTCTGAGATCCATGCCTGGGACATAATAGATATTTAATAAGTGTTGATTGACTGGAGTCTACCCTTATTTGAGGTCTATTTTCCCTTTGTGAGCCCTTTATAATATTACTCAAGAGACAGCATATTAGCCACCAACATGGCAATTTGACAGATGCTTTCTTATGCCTCCAGATAGCTGTGTGAACATGGGCAAATAAGCCACCCTTAGCCTCAATATCCTCACATGTAAAATGAGTATAATAACATCCCCTTCTGAAAAAATATGGATAATATCTGCCTTATGGAGTTGTTGTGATACTCAAATGAAATAATGAATGTGTTTCACCAACTTGAAAGTGCTATACAAATGTCAATTTCTATTGGCATTAGTGAATATTAACAACTGTCATTCACAGTTTCACCTCATTCAAAAAGAAAGTGATGATCGTGCAGGGTTAAGAACAAGTTATTTTTCTTTTTGTTTGGCATTACCCAGGGTAAAAATCAGGGAATGCTACAGATACAGTAAAAGGATTTAACAGCCTAACAAAATCCCTATGGACAAAATGAAGACACATGGGCAAGATGACAGTTCAGTTAAACAGATTCACATCTCATTGAATTCTGGGTCCTAAGGAAAATTAATTTTAATGATGTATCATTTGATAATCAATATTAAAATGTAACATTCCCTACCTTTCAGTCTAGCTTTTAGAGATCTCTCCCATTCTAGCTAAAGAATGTCATTAACTTCCCAGGCCCTCCCAAGGTCTGGTCTCCATCTCTCTGTTTACCCTATAAACAGAAGCCAACCTGAGCTCATCCATGTCAACAACAAGTGACCCTTGTGTCCCTGTTCTCTAATCAAAGTAGTGGGTGATTTGGTCCACAAAGGGGAAACTAAGCTAGGGAGATATTGATTAGAGTGGTTTTCTTTGCCCAGATTGCTAGAGGCAACTGAGTCTTAAGACCAGGCCACTTACCTCTGGTGGTGCCCCTCCCCTGCCATGAGGAGGAATTGAAAATTCTTAGGCTTCTCATTAAATGTCCACCAATCACGGTTGCCTTTCATTTGTTAGGGGAAGTAAAATGATATACTCTCAGAAGGAAGACAACTAGATTTAAGGGGGCCTGGGACTCTTACCTGGGGTCTTTGATTACTGAGAGAGAAAAATGACCTCCATTTATTGGTGATTTGCTAGTTTTACTAATAAATTGATTAATCATACCCAGAAATCTGTCTCTTGGAATTTCATCCGTGTTAGTCTAGAGTGACAAACTGGTGGGAGATTCTAGTGAATTGCCATTCAATCAATGAATCAATCAACAAACATGTATTAAATGCTTACTATGTACAAAACACTGTTCTAAGTGTTAGAGATATAAGAAAAAAACAAAAATAGTCCTTGCCCTGAAGGATCTTAAATTCTAATGAGTTCTCTCTGTCCTTGGTCCAATCCTACTCAATTTTTTTTATATGAATAGCTTAGCTTAGTTGAAGATAATGTTTATCAAAATTTCAGATTGCTTAAAGCTAAAGAGATAGTAGAATTGGAATCCAAAAAACAAAATGAAACCAAAAACCCTACATAGGCTGGAATGATTGATCAAACAGGGTTCAAAAAAAAAATCAAATAAACTAAAGTAGGATATGGGAAGCATGGATAAACAATTCACCTCAAAAAAACAGCAGCCAGATAACCTAGTGCACCATTATGCCATGTTAAAAGAAGTACTATTTCCAAGATGAGAGAGGAGATAGTTCTCTTACTCTGGCACAGACAACTAACATTTGAAAATTTGTGTTCAGCTCTTCACTTGGGGTCAGGTGTTTCAATGGAGGAGACAAAGGGGAGAAGAGTGTTATAGGAATTAAATTAGTAACAGAATTCACCCAGAATAGGGAAAACATTTACATTTACATTCTGTAATAAAAAGAGAAATCTTCCTACCCACATGGGCTACCTTAAAATGAAATGCCTTTTTTAGGTTGTGGGTTTCCCATCACTGGAAGTGTTCAAGCTGAAACTGAATAACCAATTGTTGGGGATATCGTAAAAGGGATTCATTCACCGCGCAAAGTGTTGAACTAGATATCCTTTAAGATCTCTTCAATTCTGATATCCTGTGATTTCATGATTTATATCATAGGTTATTTTCCAAATGAAAAGTCATAACAAACATTATTTGACTTAGTTGATAGGAAGAAATAATCCTCATGGCATCACAGAAATTACAGATGGAAAATACCTTCGAGGTAAATCTATCCAATCCCTGACAGGCCAGGGCTTTTCCCCAATGACTTCACTGGCTAGTGTAGTAGGGCTTCCTTCCATTAAGTCTCTAGAGAGATTGGGTACAATGTAATGAACTTTCACAGCTGGACATTTCCTTCCTCCCATTTACTAGGTCACAGTGAAGTAGTGTCATTTTAAAAAGTGGATTCTATTTTTTTTTTTAAAGAGTAGTACATAGCATAGTGGGAAAGCACTGCATTGAAAGTCAGAAGAATTAAGTCCTAAATTTTGGCTCTGTAAATTACTAATTACACGACTATGGGCAAGTCACTTCAGATCTGTGAAATTCAGTTTCCTCATCTATAAAATAGAGACAATAATACCTGTCGCACCTATATCACAGAGTTATTGTGAAGATAGTGTGTTTTTTTTAATTCCCAGTAAATAAGTATTTATCTTCTCCCTTCTGCCTCCCTAACCCAATCACCTATTTAACAAGAAAAAGAAAACCCTTGAAACAAATATGCATAGTCAAGCAAAACAAAGTCTCACATTGCCCATAGGTAGAATAAAATAAACATTTATTAGTCTCCTACTGTGTATTAGGTGTGTGCTAAGTACTAAGGATATGGACATAGGACAGAGTTTTGTAAAACTTAAAGTGGTATATAAATGTGAGCCACTTATTTATTTAAGCTTTAATATGGCAGGTTCTCTTTGAGAGGTGGAAAAAAGGCATCTGTTTTAATATGTACGTGTTTTCCATAGATTTCCAAGTAGTTATCCTTTGAGTTTCAAAGTGGCTTGGGTGAGTCTGGCAATGAAGTCAATTTTGGCCAGATTTCTATAGGTATGAGCCATGTTCAATAGGCAAAGGAATTAAGTAAATTTCCTTTTCAACAAAATCTCATGAAGGACCTGATTCTCAGCTTTAAGCGGCAGTCTTTTTCTCTGTCCTTTCTCTGGAAGCAAAGAGGGATGATTAGAAGAGGAACTTATACTTCACGTTTTCTAGGCATTGTGGCCAATACCTTCTGAAAGTCCCCTTTTCCCATTAGGACACAAAAGCACATTCTTATGTTCTGTTATTCCCCTTTTCTGAGGCAAGAGGGAAATGGACCTGTTATTTTTTATTTGTTTTGGGTCACACAATGAATTTCTCTCCTTTTGCCTCCTGAAACGAAAACAGAGATAGTTACCTTCACATGCTTCATCCAGAGTAGAAACATCCCTCATGTCATAAGTCAACTTCAGCAGGGAGAGTTTTTATTACAAGTGTTCAAGACTTGGTAGGACCTAGGCATCCAAGACTGTGGAGCTGCATTTTTTTATTAAATTTTATTTTTTTCAGTCGACATAAAGCTACCTTCTCTCCAACCCCTAACCCATTGCAAAAGAAAAAAAAAACTCCTGTTACAAACATGTATAATCAAACAAAACAAATTTCTACATTGGCCATGTGAAAAAAAAAATCTCAATCTGCACTCTGAGTCCATCACCTATCAAGAGGTGGTTAACATGTTCCAATATGAGTCCTCTGGACTTATGGTTGGTCATTGTGCTGATCAGAGTTCATAAGTCTTCCAAAGTTGTTTGTCTTTATAATATTTTTGTTATTATATAAATAATTCTCCTTATTCTGCATACTTCACTGTGTCAGTACATGAAAGTCTTCCCAGCTTTCTCTGAAACTGTCCTCTGTATCATTTCCTACATAAAAAATGGTATTCCATCACATTCATATACCAAAGTTTGTTTAGCCATTTCTCTATTGAGGGCTACCCCCTCAATTTCTAATTCTTTACCATTACAAAGAGCCACTATAAATATTTTTATACACATGGATCCTTTTCCTCTTTCTTTGATCTCTTGGATTTGGTAGTGGTATCATTGGGTCAAAGAATACACATTGTTTATGGCTTTCAGGGCATAGTTCCAAATTGCCTTTCAGACTGACTAGACCATTCCATCAATAGTGCATTAATATATCTATTTTCCCACAGCATTTCTAGCATGTCATTTTTCTTTTTCATAAACATTGACAATTTGATGGGTGTGAGATAGAATATGAGTTAAATTTTCATTTTTCTAATTAAGAGTGATTTAAAGTGATTTTGGGGGTAATGTTTATCAATCACTTAGATTTCTTCCTCTGAGAACTGCATATTTATATCTTTGGATCATTTATCATGGTGGGGGGAGAGGGATGGGGAATGGTAGAGTTGCATCTTCACTAGAAAGATTTAGCTAGAAGTTTCTAGTCACAAGCCCCATGCCGTTTGTGCGGCCCCTGATATTACCCAGCCTCAAAATCTTCAGCCATCACCATAGAAGTCCAATGAGTGGTACAGTCCAGTCCTAACCAAAATAGTAGTTATCAAAATTTTCCTTCAGTGGTCCCAGTCTTCTCATTCCATGTTCTTCCCACTGACATCTTCTTCCCACCTCATTCAGGTTCTTGTGCCCTCTTCTTCCCTACTCACTTCATTCACTTAACGCCCTCATCTTCCCTCCCTCCCTCCCTCCATTCTTCTTTGAAACATAAATCCCTGGAATTATAACAGTTCCTTATCTTCTTTAAAAGGATTTTAATTTTATTGAATTCAAAGCTTGAAGGTTTAAAAAAAGGCAACTCTAATAGTAGCGAGCTGGTAGAGGAGGCATTTTAGTCACAGGAGGATTTTTCCTCCAATTACAGGTAATTTCTCCTATGCACAAGGCCACCCCTAACACATAATATAGAACTGTGTCTAGCACAGTACTCTAAAGATAACAGTTGATAGATAAAATATTTGTTCATTCATTCATTTATTCAGCAAACATGTATTGATCCCCTGTAGTATGGACTGAAGGAATTACAAGATTTAATTAAGATCTTGCCCTTGCCCTAAAGAATTAAGATATTGTGGAATAGCACAAGCTAATCCCCAAAGTAAACCAAATGGTACTTGTCCTTCCTTCTTTCTTTCTTTTTTAAAAGAGGAATTTGAGCTGGCCCTCTGAAAACAACTCAGTGAATATCGTTTATAACCAAGGTGAATCTTTTAACTTTCATGAAAAGTCATGTTGACCAGTAACACCAGATTGACCTAAATTGATGCCAAGTGGAATGGTTGGACTCATTTTCCTTTTATTTAAACTCATTTTTGATTAGTTTGGATTCACCCCAGCATTATTTCTTTCTTTCATATGGACTTAGCCTAGAATGGTCACAGAGATTACTAAAGACTAAATTATTTCTACTTTCCCTTCAATGTTTCTAAACAGCTGAGCCATGGATTCAAAGGAAAGCTCACTCAGCTGACTAAAAATTATGTTCAGGGCTTGACTTAATTGGAAACATTTAGTGCCAAAGTAAAAGGGATCTGAAATCCAAAAGGGGTCTCAAAACTGAGGATAGGGATGGGGATGAGAGCATGGAAACAACACAGAAATGTACTATGAGAAAATCTGATGTCACTATAACTACGGAGTCTAAGAAACTGCTGTGTGTGCTGTCTGAACGCTCCTGGATAGAAGATGAGTAAGTCAACAAGTCAGTAAGCATTTATTAAGCACCTACTATGTTCCAGAATACCGTGCTGAGTACTGGGTATACAAGAAAGAGACAAACAAACAGTACCTGTGCTCAAGGAGATCATGTTCTAATGGGGGAGATAGCATGCACAAACTATGTGCAAACAAGACATATACATGAAGAACTGGAGATAATACCAGAAAAGGCTTGCTGCAGAAGATCGAATTTTAGCTGAAACTTGAAGGAAGCCATGAAGTAAAGAGGAGGAAGACAGTTCCAGGTATGGGACACAGTCAGTGAAAATGCAGGTAGGAGTTGGAGTGTCTTGTACAAGGTATAGCAAGCAGGCCAGTGTCATGGCATCATAAGAATATAGGGGCAAGTCAGGTGTAAAGAAAATAGAAAGGTAGGAATAATTATAACAACTGATGTTTACATAGATTTTTAAGGTTAGCAAGGAACTTTGTATATTCCATCTCATTTTATTCTCATAACAACCCTGTGGAGTGACAATTATTATTACTAAGAAAACTGAGACTCAAGAGAAATCAATTAACTTATCCAAGATCCTATTTTTAGTGAGTATGGGAGGGACATGAACCCAGGTCTCACCTGACTTCAAGTCAGTAGTCACCTGCTCTTGCCTCCATATTATGGTGCCTTTCATGACCTGCCTAGAGCAGACCTTAGCTAGGATGAGCCTCATACTGCTTGCGTGACTGATATTGTCGGGCCCTCAGGCCTGTCTACCATTTTCACCCCCACCCCTGTCTCATCTATACAGACATTTCCCAAAGAGAGGCCTCTTGCACTAAAACCAGAAGCTGGGTGGTGTGGGTGGTGTGTGTGTGTGTGTGTGTGTGTGTGTGTGTGTGTGTATGTGTGTATCAGTTAGGACTTTCAGATAGCCTCCTCCCAGGCAGGAAACCCATTGCTGTTTACTGTTGCTTTGATAACACAGACAGGAGGCTCTTCCCAACCGGAGGCGCTGCTGGTGAATCCTCAGCAGGGGGCTTACTGGCAGTAAGCCTCTAAGCTAGAGCATCTGGGCTTCTGGATCACCATGTTTACAAGGCAGGGCACAAATTTTTTAGTACCCACAGACCAAGTCAGTGGTTGAAACAATAGCCACCACATATATCTGATGGAAATTCTCTTTCTGCTTGTGTTCCCAGTGACTAGGGACATACCAGGATGGGACAACACATAATGTGATTACACAGCTCTGGCCCAAAGCAAACTTGTGACTTGTAACATCCTCTACCGTCACTGTCTGCAGAATACCGGATCATCCCATGACAAACAGGAAAGAATGGCAGTCTCAATGGACAACAACATTCCTAGCTGCAGTTCATTCTCATTAAACTTGTGAAAAGGAAGTTTTTTGCAGATAATTGAGGGGAAGTTCCTTTTTACTCCCTGAAGTGGGCAGGAAGAGATCACCAGATTCAGAACTGGGAGGAACTTGAAATATCAGCTAATCCCAACTCTCATTTTAAAGTCACAGAAACTATGACTTAGAAAGATTATTACAATATGCACAAATTAAAAAGTAGAAGAGCCAAGATTCAAATCCTCAGCCTCCACATCTAGTACTCTTTCTTCTACATCATGGTCTAGCCATTGTCCTTTGGTCCCCTTTTTCCATTTAGTGTATAAGATAAACTGAAATAATAATGCCCTGAGTTTACTCTAAGATGCTTAGGATGTTCAGCAGACATATTCTAATTCAGCCTTAGGAAAAGAAAAAGGAAAGCTTTTTCCTTATCTACCCACAGAAACAGACATTGGGTATTACTTGCCTCCTTTGTGTCAGCCATGATTTTAGACACATGCCCAGCAATTCAGACTCATTTCTGATCTCACAACATATCAGATCAGCTCCAACAATAGACCATCTACATGGCAGCTATAAAAGCTAAGTGAAGGGGAGGTAGGCCTCGCCTGTAGGGTGACTCTGCCTCCCAACACAGTCAAAAATAATTGATTTAGAGCTGGATAGAACCTTAGCAATTATCTAATCCAATCCTGTCATTCTATAGAAGGAACTGAGATCCAGAGAAATAAAGTGACTTGTTCAAAATAACCTAAGGACCAAGTAGCAGAGCTAAGATTTAAAATCAGATCCTATGACTATGGTTTTCAGTTCAGTCATGTTTGGCTCTTCATGACCCTATTTGAGGTTTTCTTGGCAAAGAAACTGGAATGGTTTGCCCTATCCTTTGTAGTTCATTTCATAGATAAGAAAATGAGGCAAACAAGGTTAAGTGACTTACCCACAGTCACACAGCTAGTGAGTGTCTGAGGCTGCATTTGAAATCAGGAAGCTGAGTTTTCCCGAAGCCTGGCCCAGAACTCCATCTACTGTGTCACCTAGCTGCCCCTGTTACTCCAAATCCATTGTTATTTCTCTGGTCTAAACCATGCTAGTAAATTGTTTTTAGGCACTCTCATCGCCAATGGATGAGTTCTATCCTCTGCATTTCTGACCATCTGTTTACATCTAGGTTTCCTAGTGTGGTAGCATTGAGGTCATACAGTCCAGTAACAATACAAGAGATATTCATTAGCTTCATTTTGTTTCATTTGGTCAGTTTCAGGCTTTGAGTCCTGACAAAATCTTTATGTTCTGGAAAGAATTTAAGCTATTAATTATCAGTCAGTTATGCCTTATTATATCAGCTTAGTAACTGAAAACAAGTTTTGAAAAGTAAAGAAGGAATCATGAGTAACTTGAAAATCTGAGGGAGAAGGGGAGGATGGATGGGAAAGGACACAGAACAAGAAGGCTGAGGAGTGAAGGCAAACTTTGCTACACGGTTTTAGGACAGAGACCCCTGTTACTTAGCAAAAAAAAAAATTGCCACAGGGAAATCTTGGAGTATGGTCCTCCCATGCAACTGATGCTACTCTTGTAGCAGTGGGTGATACAGCTCATATTCTGTTTTTCTGTGATCATTGTGTGTCATGCCCTAGACCTCAGGTTTAGGACTGAACCATCTTGTATATGTTCTTAAGTAAATATTTTAATGTGGAGTCTCATTACCTGTGTATTCCACAGTGGTAGGTTTTTCAGAGGGGTGACCACAGAGGTGGCATTTTGTAATGAAAAGAACACTAATGTTTGTTTGAAATAGAGGAAATAGGACAACCAAGACATTTCCACAATCCTCCACACTATCCATTTTGTGCAATTTACAAAGGATACTTTCTTGAAGAAGAAATTTTGATAGAAACAGAGAATCTCAGATTTGGAATGGACCACAAAGGCCAAGACTAAACATCCAAAGTGGTACAAACTAATCCTCATATAGCATGAAGCTGAAGACCTTCACTATTCTGATTGCCCTCTTCTAAATGTTCTCTAGAAAATCAATATAATTACTAATCTATGGTATCCAGAACTGAGTATACTATTCTAAATGTGACTGACCAGTACAAAATTCAATGAGACTATAACTTCTCTCATACTAGGAACTATATCTCTCAAAAGAGATTACATTGTAAAGTGCTTAACATAGTGCCTATCACATAGTAGACACTTAATAAATGTATATTCCCTACCACCCTCTCCTATATACAGCCTAAGATCAAATTAGTTTTCTAGGCTTTCCAAACATACTTTTGAGTTGCAATTCACTTTTTAAAAAGCATTTTCAGATGAACTAGTATCTATTCATAGCTCTTCTATTTCATATATATGAAATTGATTTTTTTAACCCAAATGTAAGACTTTTCATTTACTTCTTTTAAATATTTTCTCAATTTGGTTCAATATTCTAGACTATCAAGGATTTTCTGAATCTTGTCTCTGTCATATAGTTTCACATAGATAGCCCATTTAATTCGGTGTCATCTGAAAATTTGATAGGCACGTGCTCTTTCCTTTATCCAAGCTATTGAAAACAATGTTAAATACATTAAAGCTAACATAAGATCCTTAGCGTATTCCCCTGGATAACTCCAAGTTGACATAGAACCACTGGGTCTGACCATTCAACCAGTTCCAAACACAATTAATTATACTCTCTTTTAGCTCACATGCCTCCATCAAGGTTACCATGACAGATTTTGTCACATGTTTTGCTAGAATAGAAGTAAATTATGGCACATTTTCTTTTGGCAGTAACTGTGTAAAATAAAAGGAGATGAGAATATTAGCAAGGAGATTACAGCAACAAATTACAAGGATTATACACTATAACCAGGTTGGTTTTATACCAGAAATGCAAGACTAGTTCAATATTAGGAAAACCATCAGCAAACTGAGTATACCAATGACAAAACCAAAAGAAATCATAAGATTCTCTATAGATGCAGAAAAAGCTTTTGACAAAATCCAATACCCATTCCTATTAAAAAACAGCAGAGAGCATAGAAATAAAAGAGCTTTCTTTAAAATGAGCAACATCTATCTAAGACCATCAAAATGCATTATTCTGTAATGGGGATAAGCTAGAAACATTCCAAACAAAATCAAGGGTAAAGCAAGGATGCCCATTATCACCACTATTATTCAATATTGTACTAAAAATGCCAGCTATAGCAATAAGAGAAGAAAAATAAATTGAAAGAATTAGAATAGGCAATCAGAAAACAACATATCATTCTTTGCAGATGATATGAATGTATGCTTAGAGGATCCTACAGAATCCACTAACAGACTAGCTGAAATAATTAACAATATCAGCAAACACGCAAGATTTAAAATAAACCCAAATAAAATATCAACATTTCTATATATTACCAAAAAGTCCAGCAGCAAGAGATGGAAAGAGAAATTCCACTTAAAATAATGATGTACAATATAAAATAATTTGGAGTCTACTTGCCAAGACAAACCCAGGAGCTACATGAATACAATAATAAAACATCTTTCACATAAATAAAGTCAGAACTAAACAATTGGAAAATTATTAGTTGCTCACAGATAGGCTGAGCCAATGTAATAAAAATTATAATTCTATTCAAATTAACTTACTTATTCAGATTAAACTACCAAAAATTATTATATACAGTTAAAAAATAACAAATTTTATCTGGAAGAACAAAAGGTCCAGAATATCAAAGGAATTAATGAAAAGAAATGCAAGGGAAGATGACCTCACTGTGACAGATCTAAAAATGTATTATAAAGCACCAATCATCAAAATTAGAGTAATAGAGAAATAGAGTAGTAGATCAGTTGAATGGATTAGGTACACAATACCTATAGTAAATGACCATAATAATCTTATGTTTGATAAAGCCAAAGACTCCAGCTTTTGGGACAAGAATTCACTATTTAACAAAAACTGCTGGGAAAACTAGAAAAAAGGCTGACGGAAACTAAGTAAAGTTCAACATCTCACACTTTATACCAAGTTGAGGTCAAAATAGGTACATGATTTAAACATGAAGGATGATACCATGGGCAAATTAAGCTAGCATGGAATAGTTCACCTCCCAGATTAATGGATAAGAGAAGAATTTATAACCAAATAAGCACTATGAGACATAAAATGGAAAATTTTGATTATATTAAATTTAAAAGGTTTGCAGCTAAGATTAGAAGGAAAGCAGAAAGCTGGGAAAAATTTTTATAGCAAGTATCTCTGATAAAGACCCCATTTCTCAAATACATAGAGAACTGAGTCAAATTCATAAGAGTATATGTCATTTCCCAGATGACAAATGGTCAAAGGATATGAATAGACAGTTTTCAGACAAAGAAATTAAAGCTATCTATATTCATATGAAAAAATACTCTAAATCACTATTGATTAAAGAAATGCAAATTAAAATGACTCTGAGGTATCACCTCATACCTATCAGATTGGCTAATGTGACAGAAAAGGGTAATGATAAATGTTGGAGGGGACGGAGAAAATTGGGATACTTGGTTATTAGCTGTTGTCCTTCATTCCCGGAGAACCAAAATGACATCACTATGTTAGAATCAAGTTACTGTGTGTCCAACTGTGGCTGATCAGATCAATACAAGCTTGGAATGCTCTACCACAGGTCAGGCACAAATAGTCCATATGAACATTTGGGGTAGATTCTCTAAATTTGTGTATCTTGCATTTCTTTCGAGCTATTTCAATTCTGCTTTGCTCATAGAGCACAGCACCTTCTCTGATGAGGGCTCACCATACTGGGCAGTCCTGTGCTGGTGTCTCTAATGTCATGCAATCAATTTCAAAGTTCTTAAAAGAGACATCTTTGATATTCACCCAATCCACCTAACTCTCACCTGTGGGATACTAATGCACTATTGGTGGATCTGTGAATTAATCCAACTATTCTGCAGAGCAATTTGGAATCATGGCCAAAGGGCTATAAAGCTGTGTGTACCCTTTGACCTAGCAACAGTATTACTAAATCTGTATCACAAAGAGACTCTTTAAAAGTGGGGGAGGGGGAAATGGATCAATTTGTACAAAAATATTTATAGCAGCTCTCATTTTGTTGGCAAATAATTGAAAATTGAGGGGATGTTCACCAGTCATGGAATGGCTGAACAAATTATGGTATATGATTGTGATGAAATACTATTGTGCTATAAGAAATGATGGGCAACCAAATCACTATTGATTAGAGAAATGCAAATCAAAACAACTCTAGGTACCACATCTCACCTGTAAGATTGGCTAACATGACAAAACTATGACAAATGACAAATGCTGGAGAGGATGTGGGAAAATTGGAACATTAATGCATTGTTGGTGGAGTTGTGAACTGATCCAACCTTTCTGGAGAGCAATTTGGAACTTTACCCAAAGGGCTATTAAAATGTGCATACCCTTTGACCCAGCAATACCACTTCTAGGGCTGTATCCCAAAGAAATCATACAAGTGGGAAAAGGACTTGTATGTTCAAAAACATTTATAATAGCTCTTTTTCTGGTGGCCAAGAATTGGAAATCAAGGGGATGCCTATCAATTTGGGAATGGCTAAACAAGTTGTGGTATATGAATGTAATGGAATACTATTGTGCTATAAGAAATGAGGAGCAGATGGACTTCATAATAACCTGGAAAGACTTATATGATCTGATGCTGAATGAGGGGAGGAGAACCAGGAGAACATTATATGTGCTTACAAACACATGGTATCTCTGATCACTAAGTGTGATAAGACTTGGCTGTCCTCAGCAATGCCAAGGTTCTAAGACAACTCCAAAAGACTCATGATGGAAAAAGCAATTCACATCCAGAGAAAGAATTATGGAGTCTGAATGCAGATTGAAGCAAACTATTTGCTCTCTTTTTTTTTGTTTGTTTTTGGTTTGGTTTTGTTTCTTCTTTCTCATTGTTCATTCCATTGGTTATAGTTCTCCACAACTTGACTATTGTGAAAATATGTTTAGTGTGAAGGTATGTGTAGAACCTATACCAGATTGTATGCCATCTTGGGTAGGGAGGGAGGAGAAGAAGAGGGAGAAAATCTGAAACTCAAAAACTTGAGGAACTGAATGGCGTAAACTAAAACTAAAAATAAATTAATAAAAAATATTATTAAAAAAGAAAAAAAAAGAAATGATGAACAAGATATTTTCATAAAAACCTGGAAGAACTTACATGTACTGATGCAAAGTGAAGTGAGCAGAACCAGAACATTGTACATAGTAATAGCTATACTAAATGAAGATCAACTGTGAATGACTTAGCTCTTCTCAGCAATACAATGATGCAAGACAATTCCAAAGGACTCACAATGAAAAAATGTTACCCACTTCCAAAGAATTGATGGAACCTTAATGCAGATCAAAAAATACCATTTTTTCCTTTAATTTTTAGCCAGTTTTCTTTGATCTGTGTTTTCTTTCACAACATTACTAATATGGAAATATATTTTGCAAGACTGCACATGTATAACCCATATCAAATTACCATCTCAGGGAGGGAGGTGAGAGAAATTGGAACTCAAAAGTTTTTAAAATGAGTGTTAAAAATTGTTTTTACATGCAATTGGGAAAAAATAAAATATAATTAAAAACAAAAAAAAAATTTAGAGGATGTAAGGCTACCATCGCATGACATATTCTTGCTGAAACTATGCTGATCCTTTGCAATCACTTCATTTTCTAGATGTTCACTTACTTTCCCTTTATGTTTTAGAATTTTGCTAGGAATTAAAGACCATGGTATTTTTTGCAGTTTCATTCTCTTCCCTAATTTCCCAATTTCTATCGAGGGTACCACCATCTTCCCAGTCACCCTTAATGTTATCCTGGTTTGAAAGAGGGAAAATGAATAATTCACCTGAATTAACATATCACACAGAACTACAAACCTCCAGTGAGGCCTTAGTGCTTCCAGCTGGTTTCTCTTTTCCTGAGTGTAGGCTGATTCCTTTTCGTAATTCCACGGGGTATATTTCTTCAGGCAACTGTCATTTGACCCAGAATGACCTCTCCATTATGCAGCAATCTAAACGATAGAACACAAAGAACAGAATGTCATTGGAATGTATTTTCTAACCAGCCTTTATCTTCATTTGCCTTTGCATTAAATAGAAAAGAAATCTTCTTCAAGCACCCAAGTCCTAAGTGCCAATGCAATGTAGAAAGTTGGCAAGGGCATGACTCTGACTTGACTATAGTTTCTTGCTATGTGACTCCAAGGGCAGAAAAAAATACTCTCAGTTAAGAAAGTGAGTAATCTGAGGTAATTCCACATAATGCACCTTTAAATTCCAAAGAAAAGGGGAGTAATAAAATTTCCTAAATATGTCTTCCAAGCCAGATATCCCAGAGAATAGCTACAGAAGAACATTAGAGATACCTAGAAATCCATCGAAGACTTGTGTTTTACAAGAAAGGATCCAACAATAAAATCCGTCATCTCTGATATAAATATACATGTTCTACTCATCCTCTCACCTTAAGCTTGGGTCCCCAGAAAGCTATCCTAGATTCTAAGTATTTTGCGGATGAATATATTCTCAAGGTCACAGTTCATAGGCCTCAACTGATGGGTTCTCTTTTACTAATCAGCCAGAGGAGACAAAGTTCGAAGAAGAGCATTTAATTAAATACCACAGCAAGAAAAATAGTAACAAAATGCCATACCCACTATAAACCTAGAGTTTACTGTCTCACAAGGCAAACATCCTTAGTGTATACAATTATGTGTAAATTAGGTATATACAAGATCAAAGAGAAGGCACTAACTTTAAAAGGAATTAGGAAAAGTTAGCTGTGACTTGAAATAAGCCAGGAGGGAGAGATGAGGATGGAGAGTATTCGAGACATAGTGGACACAAAGTAAAACTGCCCAGAGTTGAGAGATGCATTATACTATGTAAAGAATAGCAAGAAGGCCAGTGTTAACAAATCAAAAGACTGGAAATGGAGGAAAGAGCCAGTATATAAATGACTTTAAAAGCCAAAGAGAGAATTTTATATTTGGTCTTGGAAGAAATATGAGCTACTGGAATTTATTGAGTAGGGAGGGGATATGGTCATAAAGTATGTGGAAGAGAGTGAGGGTATAAGGTATAAGAAGACTGACATGATCAGATTAGGAAAATCACTTTGGCAGCTGAGAAGAGAATGGAATTGAGAGACTTGAAGCTGGGGGAACAACCGTAAGACTATTTCAATAGTCCAGGTACGAAGTGATGAGAGCCTGAACCAGGATGGTGGCAATCTCAGAGAAGAGCAAATACATAAAAGATGTTACAAAGGTACAAACTACAGGAATTGGCAAGTGATTTCATATGTAGATGATGGGGGAAAGAGAATGAAAAATTGAGGAAGACACCTAGGGTGAAAGCCTGGGGTGACTGGGAAGATTAACCTCCACAGTAATAGGGAAGATAGAATAGGGGAGGGCTTTAAGAGAAAGATAGTGAGTTCAGAAAAGGATAGAGAACAGGGCTTGGAGTCAGGAAGACCTGAGTTCAAATTTGGCCTCAGACACTTACTAGCTTGTGTGACACTAGGATAGTCCTTTAACCCTGTTGCCTCAGTTTCCTCATCTGTAAAACGAGCAGGAGAAGGAAATGGCAAATTACTTCAGTGTCTTTGCCAAGAAAACCCCAAATGGGGTCAGAAAGGACCAAACATGACTGAAGTAATTCAACGATCTTTGACAATGCAAAGCAAGACCAGAGGTTCAATCTGTGCAAAGAGTGGTATTTGGTGAAAAACAAACAAAATAAAAAACAACTTTTACATTTCCAAAATGTTGATGACCTTTGTAATTTCCAAAAGGAACTCACAAAATAAGAATTAATTTTTGATGACATCAGTATACACATACTAAACAAAAACAAAGAGGTGACTATATTCAGAAATATCTATAGTTTCAGCTACATAACGAAATGAAAGTGAGGTTGCCAATCCCCTGATGAGCTGTTTTACAATGTTAAAAGAAATGTTAACTATTCTAGAGCATCTTACATCATTTGACAATAAAATTGATTATAATTTGTTTTACTTGTCCAGTCCACAAACCAGCTTGAACATTTCCAAAGCATGTGACCTTACTCAAAGTCTCTCCAATGGTGTGAAGCTTTTTTGATTTGGAATCTGATAGGGAACTTTATAGGACTATCTGAAAATAGCTTTGTGCAAATTAGCAAGTCCAAGTTTTAAAAGGATCCTGGCTTTTTCAAATTGACCTTTCTTTCCACAAAAATGAAATTGCATCTTTTGATGCATTTTCAGGATGGACAGATGTGATGTGCTCTTCCAGATTTTCTGGATTCATACTTCACAAGAATTTTTAGATGCAAAAAACACTTTTTGGCTTTTGTGTCCCATCATGTTTATTAATGCAAGTTAACTGAATAATCCATATCTTCATTATATTTCTTTTACTCCAACATTTCAACTTAAATTGGGTCTATAAAGAATATAAAATGAATCTAAAACAAAATAATTGATTCAATTAATGTATTTTTTAAAAAATGTTTTATATTATTTTTAAGTGGTTAAGAAGCTAGGTGGGGCAATGGCTAGAGTACTGGACTTGGAGTCAGGAAAACCTGAGTTCAAAATCTGACTTCATACACTTGCTAGCTGTGTGACCTAGGTCAAGTTACTTAACCTCTATTTGTCTCAGTTTCCTTGATAGTAAAATGGAGATAACACTAGCATCTACCTCCCATGGCTGTTGTGAGGATGAAATAAGGTAATATTTTTAAAGTGCTTAGCATTGTGCCTGGCACATAATAGGCACCATATAAATGATATATAATAAATAATTCATTTGATGTCTGCATAAAATAAGTAATTTGTATTTTAAGTAAAATGTAAGATATTCAAAAATGCATGTAACAAGTAAAGTAAGCCAAGTTTATAATTTTTCCAAAGTATTAACACTTTTAGTGGCTTTTAACCCTCGGATAGACATGCAGATTGCAGCAGTATTTCTAGAGTGAAGTCATTACTAGAATTTGTTTTTTACTGAAAGCAGGGTCTGGTGAAATTCTATGCCTTCGCAGAAATGGTTTTCATTATAAACAACACTTGAACAACATACTAAATGTGGCTACTTAGACATTGCAACAGTATACAAAAAAAGTGCATGAAAAAGTAAATAAATAAAAAACCCTGTCTACCCTCAGAACTTAACAACATGTGCATGATCCCTATCATTATACACTCTATTTATACAAAGTTACTTTAAATAACACACTACAATAGTTAGGTCAGTTATCAGATATCTTTGAACTTGCCTGGTCTACACTCATAGTCCATGTGTCTATATTAGCCATATACATGTCTATCCATATCCTAAAATGCCATGCTGCCTTAATGTTATTTTAAAATTTTCATTTGAATTGCACAATTTTACAAAACTTTGGCAAACAATGAAAATGACTCACCTTTTTTCACACAGTGATCAACAAACAATTGTAGGTGTATGTGTGTGGGTTAGTATGACGAAAATATGTGACTTCACTGTTTGGTGGTTGAATGCTATTAGTTGCAGAGTTTCTCAATAGTTTGCCAGCTACGTTGCATTAGTATTTGTAGATAGGGAGACTGAAATCATATGCAGTTTAGTGACAGGTCTAATAGCCACAGTAATTTTGAAAAAGTGATGAGTAAACAATATTTTGAGATATTTTCAACAGTGATGTGAAAATATTACTGATTTCTGTTGGTGACAAAGTCACTAGCATTGATATGACTGCTGTGATTTGCTACCATGATTATGTTCATAGTTGAAGAACATGATATATTTCAGTTAGTGGTTAATGAAAATAAAGATTTCTTTTTCCTATCCTAGTTTATGAACTCCCTGAAGTCAATATACGAGTGCAACCTCAGGCTAAGAACTCTTGCTCTAAGTGATTCGCTCTCCCTTCTCTGAACTCCTATGATACTTAATTTGTACCTGTCCTGTAGTATTACATTTTTCCTTAAATTTTCATGTATTTTTATATGTCTTTCCTCTCCTTCTTAGATGATGAGCTCCTTGAGGTGTTATAAGTTAAGTAATGATGATAATAGTCAATATTTATATATCATTTAAGGTTTAGATATATTATCTGTGAGAGGTGAGGGGGGAGGAGCCTGAAATAACTGAGGAAACAAAGGTTTGAGCTTCTGAGAATATCAATTTGTTAAGCAATACATACTTGCAATACAAGCCAATTGCATAACAAATTGGGACCAGGCCTCCTCAGCTTGGCACTGGACCCTGAATACAAGGGGAGACAGATTTTTATGCATTAAAAGAAAATGATCAATAGGAAACAAAAGAGGATACAAGATTAGGTAATCTGGTTTCTAATTGAAGGAAAGATTAGGGGCTTTCCATGTTGAGATAGCGAGAGCTAACAGGTGTAATTCCATGAAATCAACAAAAGAGGTGTCCCATTCTCCCTCCACCAAATATTTGTATTCAATCAAAGGTTGACCAGCATAGGGCTAGTTTTCAGGAAAGACATATGGGCTGCTTAAGATGTATAATTGTGAGATATGACTGGGTTTCTGGTCAGCATAACTTAGGTCCTTAGTTAAGAGTTTCTAAGCAACAGGCAGAGGTGGTGCAGATTCCCAGCCATGCATGGCTGGATTTAAACAATGTAATAAAGTTTTTTCATGATTCCACAGTAAATACAGTTTGGACTAGACTTATAATTAAATAGAAAGGGAACTGAGCTAGTTCTAGAATTGAATTACAAGATGGAGTCAGTGTGGTTCCCTCAATTCCCACAACTCCCTCATATCTTATTTCCTCTCCACAACAACCTTTAAGATAAATGTTATTATTAATCCCCATTTTATTGATTAGGAAAAGGTTAATTAACTTGCCCAAGGCCATAGAGCTAGTGACCATGGTAGGATTTTAACTCATTTTCTTTACCAAAGTACAGCACTACTATATCACTTCCCTGCCTGGATTCCCCTTAGTGCATTGTTTGTAGTAAAGAGTTAAGATGTGTTTTATAAATGAATGGCCTATTTCCAGACCCAACAAATGAATGAGATTTTTCATAACTTTTCCTAGGCCTAGATGATCACTCTCTCCTATAAAATCCTGCCTGCATTATTCCTTTGGCACTTAACTCAAGCTTTTCATCATTTTGTTACTTACCATGTGTATACACACACACACAAACACACACACACACACACACACACACACACACACACACACATATATATATATGTATATCTGTTTGTATATCCTGTCCAAGTAAATTATATGCTTTCTATAGTACCTCTTTATGACCCTAGCACCTAACATTATACCATAGAAATTTATCTATGTATTTATTTATCTGTCTGACTACCTATCCACATTGAGTGACACTAAAGGTGAAGGGATGTATAGAGAAGGCTCACAAGGAGTTATATCTATGTTGGCTTTTTAAAAGATGGGTAGGAATTCAGAAGATGAAAGATATAGTAGATATTTGTGGAAGATAGAAGTGTTAACAGAATAATGGACCACAGAATGCTCAGTGTTTTGTGTTAAAGAGCTATCACAAAAAAGGACTGTGCTTTCATCTACTTAGAAGTAAGATAATTAGTTTCCAGCAATTCTTATATTCAAACTTAGATTGGAAAATTCTAGAATATATTATTAAAGATATGGATAAATAATATCTAGAAAAAAAAGCAATGATCAAAAGACATAGGGTGGCTTCATAAAGGTCATAATATATTCATTTTATTAGTTCACATATTTTATTATCTCATTTGATCCACACAATAACCCTGAGAGGTATAGGTGCTACTATTATCTCCTTTTACAGTTGAGGAAACTGAGGCACACAGAGGTTAAGTAATTTGCCCAGGGTCACAGAACTAGTAAGTGTCTGAGGCTAGATTTGAACTCAGGTCTTCATGATTCCAGGCCTAGCATTATCTTCATTGTGCCATTTAACTGACTTAGAGACTTATCACATTCATAGATCAAAAGAATGCTTTTAGTTTGCATAGATTTTAACAAATTTAATAAATTCTCTCATGCTATTCTTGTAAAAAAAGATTAAGTGAGCTTGTATCGCCAAGGCAATATTCACAGTGGTTGCTATTACTATGAGTATGCCAGCATGGTTCTGAATCGCAAAATATAACAGATATTCCATATAGAAGACAGAAGCAAAACATTTATTCAGACACCAGAAAGCCAAATCCCAACACCAGTAAACCAAATTCATCATAGTAGCAAAGAAATCTATACACAATAACAATGCAAGGAGCACCGTCATTCCCAAACCTTCCTCAGCTCTTCCCACCCCACCCCACCCCTCTTTCCACAAACACTCACAGCACAGCTAGCTTACCTCCTCTGTCTCCCTCAGCTCTAACTGCTCTGACCTCACTTCCTCTCAGTTCTGCTTCACCCTTCCTGCTCCACCAGTTCAGCAAGCTCCTCCCACCACGTGACTTAGGCTTGGGTCAGATGGGCCTATTAATGGATGGGAAGATCTTCAAATTAAGCAAAAATACATTAACAATACAGAGCTATACAAGGTGCCCAGCGATGTGTCAAAGCAATGAGTTTGGCATTGTGTAATTTAATGTTTGTCAATGATATGGATAAAGTATTAAAGGGAATACTTATAAATTTGGAAGATGACATAAAGCTGAGAGGGATAGCTAATAGAGTGGATAAAAGAATCAAGACTCATAAAGGTCCTGACAGGTTACAACATTGACGAGTCAAATAAAATCATATGGAATTTAGTGGTTATAAATGTAGAGACTTTCATTTGTGTTCAAAGAATCAACTTTACAAATATAATTTGGTAAAAGTGTAGTTAGATAGCAGTTCATCTGAAAAAGATCTGTGGTGTACTGCAGACATTGTGTCAATAATGTGACAATCAGCAATCCAATTGAACATTTATTCAGCCCTGCAAGGCATTGTACAAGATTTTAGGGATAAAAAGGCAAAAATGAAACAGTTCCTGTTCTCAAGAAGTTTATGTTTTACTGAGGGGATAAAACATGTAAATAAGTGAATACAAAGTATATCCAAAGTAATTTCAAAAGATTGTAGATCTAGAGCTGGAAGGAAACTCAAGACACTGTCTAGTCCAATCCAAGACCATCCACTCCAATCCACTTATTTTAACAATGAAGAAGATAAGGCCTAGGGAAGTTAGGTGACTTGTTCAAGGTGATGAAGTTAAGTCTCAGAGAAAGAATTTGAATCTAGTTTCTCTTGTGGAAAATGTGGGTTAGATAAGGTGTTTACTTATTTCCAATATGTCAAACTGCCTCCCATTTTGGGAGATAGAGCTAATGATTACAGAAGAGGAAAGGGGGGAAGAAGGTGGTAATCAGGAAACATTTCATGTAGAAGACGAAATTTGAGATGACACCTTTGAAAAAAGGAATTCTACAAGAAAGAGGGGAGAATGGTGGTGGAATGTCTTATAGAAAAAACAGCTATCAGGACAATTTGCCTGGAATGAAAAGTGCATGAAATAGTTATTTTAAATAATATGATTGTAATGCTTCTACCTAGTCCCATCTCTACAACTAGCATGATGAGCCTAGATAAGTCACTTTCCCTCTCTAGACCTCAGTTTTTATATTTGTAGAATGAATAGATTTTTGCGATATAGTCAGAGGATCATTCCATGTCATAGAATATGTCGAGAATTCTATATTTTCTTCTTAAAACGTCAAGAAACTGTGGGTATTTGCATAGATAAGAAGAAAAATAATCTGACTGAAGCCTCTTTCACACTCTTTTACTTCCTCTTTTTGATAATTGTGAATGAATAAATGAAAAAGCATTTTTAAGTACTTACTATGTGTAATTAGGTAAAGGTTAAGCACTGGGGATATAAATAGAAAAGCAGTCCTAGTCCATGATCTCATGAACCTATTTAAAAAATGTTATTTTATTTTAATTTATTTTATTTTTAGTTTTCAACATTCACTTCCGTAAGTTTTAAATTTTCTCACCCTTCCTTCCCTCCCCCTCCCCAAGAAAGCACGCAGTCTGATAGAGGTTCTACATATACATTCCTACTAAACATATTTTCACATTAGTCATGTTTTATAGAAGAATTAGAATGAATGGGAGCAACCATGACAAAGAAAAACATAAAACAAAACAAAACAAAAAAAGAAAATAGTCGTCTTCCATCTGCATTCAGACTCCATATTTCTTTTTCTGGATGTGGATGAGTCTTCTGGAATTATTTTAGGTCCTCGTATTGTTGAAAAGAGCTAAGTCTATCAAAGTCAGTCACTGCACACTGTGGCTGTTACTGTGTACAATGTTCTCCTGGTTCTGCACACTTCACTCAGCATCAGTTCACACAAATCTTTCCAAGAGCTCACATCTTAATGAAAAGGCAGTACATAGAGGAGGTTTCATCTGAGGTCAAAATTGAGTGGTCCCATGGTCCTTAAGGAATAGTGAGAAAGCCAATGGCATTGCATCTTCTTAATGTCATCTCTAATGATAATCCCATATGCAGTCAAACTATTTAATAATGCCAGGGACTTTGGTGATGAGAACTTTCTTTTCTGGATCTTCAGGAGTAGCTGCTGAGGAGGCAGGAGCTGCAGCTCCTACAGAAGCAGTTACCAGGTTGCATCTCCACAATGGTTGCTTCACCTGGATGACTGCTCTGGAATCTAAGCTGGGAGCACAGTTGATGGTCTAGGGTGAGAGGGTGGGGAGGGGAAATGCTATTCCCAGGGCACTTGGGCTCAGGTCCTTGCTGCTTCAAACATTTACAATATGGCTCCAATTACTCTTTCTAGCCTAGTTTCACCTTAGTCTCCTGAACACACTCTATATTCCAATCAAACTCATCTACTTGCTGTTCTCTGTGAGGGAAGTCCTATCTTTCACAATTCCAGGCCTGTAACTTTCATGAGCTATCCTCCATGCCCAAAATGTTCTTCTTCCTTACTTCCACCTCTTATAATTCCTAACTCCTTTATAGGCTACACTTAGGTGCCACTTAAAGCCTGTTCTTGATATCCCCAGTTTATGCTCTCTTCCTGTTGTCTCACCCCCAATTACTTTGGATATTTTGTATTTACTTGTGTGTATGTTATTTTTCCCCAGCAAGCTCTTTGAGAACTATTAAGAACTATTTCACTTTTGTCTTCGCATCACCATTGGCTAGCACACAGCAGATCCTTAACAAAGGCTTGGTGAATTAAATTGAAAAAATAGTTGAACACCAAAAAGAGGAATACTTTAAAGGCCAAATCAAAGATTTTATATTTTACCCAAGAGGCAAGAGAAAACCACTGAAGAGGAGAGGAGAGGGTAGGAATGATTATAGCTATTTCTCTTTTTCTGGAATAAAAACTAAGCAGATTTATGGAGGATTGTTTAGAGAGGAGAAAGATTATGCAGATATCAATTAGGAAGCTACTGTAATAGATAAGAGAAGTGATGAAGACATGAAGAGGCGTAGAGAAAGTATGAGTAGAGAGAAGGGGATAGAGAAAAAGTTGTTGGGGATATATAATCAATAAAACTTGGCAACTTGTTGGATATGGAAGTTGAAGGAAGGGGAAGAGACAGAGTGACTACAACATTGTGAGATGAGATGCCTGCAAGGACGATAGTATAGTCAACAGAAATAAGGAAATTTTGAAGAGGGATCAGTTTTGGACATATTGAGTTTGAGGTAGGCTTCCTGTTGAGGCAGTGTGGCAGAGTAAAAAGAATGTTGAATTTGAGGTCAGAGGACCTGGGTTCAAATGTTGACTTACTTGTATGACCTTAGGCAAGTTCTTAACCTTCATGGTTCTCAGTATCCTCATTTGTATAAGCAGAAGTTTGGACAGAATTACCTTTAATATCCTTTCCACCTCTAAATCTATGATTCTATAATTCAGGTAGAAATGGCCAAAGGCAGTTAGTGATGCAGGACTGAAGTTCAGTAGAAAGAGGAGGGATGAATATACAGATGAGAATCATCTTCATAGAGATATTATCTGAACATGTGGAAGCTAAGCTCATTTAGAAACAGAATGTAAAAAGAAAAAAGAAAGAGGGTTAAGGCAGAGTACCCACACTTAGTGGAAATGAAGAGGATATTGATACAGTGGAAATTATTGAAAAATGATCAGACAGGAAGGAAGAGGACCAGAAGAAATTGTCAATGAGGAGGAATGGGATGGTGAACACTGGCAAAAGCAGCATTCAGGTCAATTAAGACTTTGAACTGAGAAAAGATCAATTTATTTAGTAGTTAAGGTTGTTGGTAACATTGGAATGAGTAGTTTCAATCAAGTGGTAGGCTCAGAAGCCAGGCCACCAACAAATATAAACTGTACAGAGGATGAGGAAATTATTACCCAGTTAAGAAAGCTAATCTTAGATACACTAAAACTGAAATAAGAAAGACAGTGTCCAGGACTAAGACAGTGATAGTCTCAGTACTCTGCCCTGATCAGATAGTGTATCAAGAGGGCAGAGTTTATAATCTCAAAGAGGATCATAAACATGTCTGAAAGGTTCGGAACCGCCGGATATAAGAAACTCTCAAAGTAGAAGGCAGAAGAATCAAAACATTTATTTAGGCTCCACAGTAACCAACCCATGAACCAGAAGCCCCATTTTGATATGTTGATCAAAATCTTCCAGGCCCAATAAGTACGCCTTGCAAGAGTAACCAGGAGGCTACAGAGAAGCATGATTGCGTAAAGCAAAATCATGCTTCCCCCTCGATGGTAATAAGATTACCCACTGGCCTGAAGTCTTTGTTCAGCTTCCTCCCGTAGATCAGCTCTGCTACTGGCAGCTCCTGCTTCAGCTGTGTCTGTGGCTGAAACTGACGTAACTGTCGTAACTGCCTCTGTAACTGCCTCTGGCTCCAACTGTCGCTGTAACTGTCGCTGTAATGGCCTGAAGTCTTTGTTCAGCTTTCTCCCGTAGGTTAGCTCTGCTACTGGCAGCTCCTGCTTCAGCTGTGTCTGTCGCTGTGGCTGTAACTGACGTAACTGTCGTAACTGCCTCTGTAACTGTCGTTGTAACTGTCGCTGGCTCCAACCGGAAAAGGAAGAGAGAGAGAATCTTCAAGCTGTCCTCTCCCCTCTTATAGAGTTTTTTACATCATCAAGCTCCGCCCTAATGACCAGGGCCGATTGGTTCCTGAGTTGGCCCCTCCCCCTAGCATAGCCGTTAACACCTCCCCTCAGCCAGCCCCATGACTCATCACACAGGAAGTTGTCTGCTTCCCTGGAATGCTCCTTGGGCCTCCTGCCCCGGAAGAGCAAGCCCCAGCGTCCAGGGAAGCTCAATGGGGTAAACTGAGTCATTCAAAGAAAACAAAGGCCATTCTGGCTACAGATAGCTTGAGCTTTATCAACTAAGAAACATTTATTACTTGCTTACTCTTCACCACGCAATATACTACAGCACTGGGGGCACACACATACATACAAAAAAGGGCAGAAAACAGTCCCTGCTCTCAAGGAGGCAGAAGTCAGAGATAAGGAGTGGTTGCAGACCCTGGACTATGTCCTAAGAGAGAAACAAGTAAAAACACAAGGAGCAGCAATGTGGCTAAGATCCCAAGAGCAGAGTGGGCCTCAGTTTCAGTTTCTATCCCAATCTGAAGCCTGCAGAGAAATAACCAGGGCAAGAATCCCAGACTAAAAAGTTCTATCATTCCAAGCTGGAAAGCTTCCCAGATGGCTGAAAGTGACTAAGTTCAGATGCAGTCTGCTGCTTTTGCAGCCCAAGTTTAGGTTAAGCACTTGCAGAGCTCAGACCAGAGAGGTAGCATTCAGACTTTACCCTGGATCAGCCCACTTTGGTAGCACTAAAAGCTTGCCCCAGAATGAGATATCCATGAGATCCTGTAATAACACAACACTCAAAGGTAAGGGGATGGATCAGAATGCTTCAACTGAAGTAAAAAGAATCATGATCTCATACAAAGCAAAAGCAAAAATTGATCTAATTAAAAGAGATAAAAGAAACTATAATTTGCTAAAAAAAAAAAAAACCATAAACAATGAAGTAATGTCAATACTAAACATATATGCACCAAATGGTATAGCATCAAAATTCTTAAAGGAAAAGTTAAATGAGTTACAGGAAGAAGTAGACAGTAAAACTATACTAGTGAGGGGCCTCAACTTTCCCATCTCAGAACTAGATAAATCTAATCAAAAAATAAACATGAAAGAACTTAAGGAGATAAATAGAATTTCAGAAAAGTTAGCTATGATAGACTTCTGGAGAAAGCTGAATAAGAATAGAAAGGAATATACCTTTTTCCCAGTGGTACATGACCCGTAACCAAAATTTGATCATGTATTATGACATAAAACCCTCACAATCAAATACAGAAAAGCAGAAATGTTAAATACATCCTTTTCAGATCATAATGCAATAAAAATTACATGCACTAAAAGGCCATGGAAAGAGATTAAAAATTAATTGGAAACTAAATAATCTAATCGTTAAGAATGAGTGGGTCAAAGAACAAATCACAGAAACAATCAATTAATTCGTTAAAGAGAATGACAAAAATGAGACAACATACCAAAATTTATGGGATACAGCCAAAGCAGCATTTAGGGAAAATTTTATATGTCTAAATGTTTACATCAATAAAATAGAGAAAGAGCAGATAAATTGGGCATGCAACTAAAAAAAAAAGAAAAAGAACAAATTAAAATTCCTCGACTAAACATCCAATTGGAAAGCCTTAAAATCAAAATAGAGATTAATCAAATTGAAATTAAGAGAACCATCGAACTAAAAAAATAAAATCAGAAATGTTTTATGGAAAAGTCAATAAAATAGATAAACTATTGGTTAATTTGATTTAAAAGAAAGAAATCCAAATTCAAAAATGAAGAGTAAGTTCACCACTAATGAAAAGGAAACTAAAGCAATTATTAGGAGTTATTTTGTCCAATCATATGCCAACAAATCTAACAATCTAAGTGAAGTGGATGAGTATTTACAAAAAAATATAAACTGCCCAGTCTAACAGAAGAGGAAATAGAATGCTAAATAACCCTATCTCAGAAAAAGAAACTGAACAAGCCATCAATGAGTTCCCTAAGGAAAAAATCCCCAGGATCACAAAGATTAACAAGTGAATTCTACCAAACATTGAAAGAACAATTGATTTCAATAATATATAAATTATTTGGGAAAATGGGCAAAGAAGGAGTGCTACCACCTTTTATGACACAAATATGGTGCTGAAACCTAAACTACAAAAAGTGAAAACAGAGAAAGAAAACTATCTACAAATTTCCCTAATGAATGTTGATGCAAAAATTTGAAACAAAATGTTATCAAGAGGATGCAGCAGTATATTACAAAGATCATATGCTATGACCAAGTTGGATTTATACCCAGTAATGCAGGACTGATTCAATATTAGGAAAACTATCAGCATAACTGACCATATCAATAACAAAACCAACAAAACATACGATCATCTCTATAGATGAAGAAAGAACTTCTGACAAAATTCAACACTCATTCTTATTAAAAACACGAGAAAGCATGAGAATAAATGGAGCTTTCCTTAAAATGATAAGTAGTTATCTATTTAAAACCATCAACAAGTATTATCTGTAATGGAGATAGCCTTCCCAATAAGATCAGGGTTTAAAGCAAGGATCCTCATTATCACCACTATTATTCAATCTTAAAATGCTAGCTGGGAGCCGTCTCCAGTTATTCTGATCAATACTGGACCTAGATGGCTCTGAAGGAGAAAGTGAGGCTGGTGACTTTGCACAGCCCTCCTTCACTTAAATCCAATTCACTTGCAAGTTGTGGCAGCACATTCCTGATCTTCGAGAACAAAGGACAAACACCAACTTGTGAGTAGTCCAACCTGCCCCACTGGGGACTCAAATGGCAGTTTCAGTTGGGCAACACAGCTCCTTCCTTCCTTCCTTTTTCCCTTCATTTCTCTTCCATTCCCTTCCCTTTTTCCTTTCCCTCTGTCCACATAGGGTGTCATTGCCTTACCTGCAGGTGCTCTGCCCAAAGGAATTTAAATTTTGATGGCTGAAACCTAGCAAGATATCTTGGGGTTTACAGGCTAGATTTCTTTCTTAAAGACCATGACTTAAGCCCAGTTCACTCTGGATCTCAATTGATTGGCCAACAGTAGGCCCCAGCCTAAGCCCCACTTATTGGTCATTGTTTCTGCCCTGAAGGTTTAATAAGGTAAAAGGGAGTTATTGCTCATCCCATTTCTTACCTAGCCTTAATCACTGAATGAACATTGCCTCAATCAGACTGAGCCTTGAGATAGACCTTAGCTTAAAAAGGCCAAGATCTCCCACTGCATCTGGGGTCATCTCCAGTTGTCCTTATCTATATCTTGCCACTGGACCCAGATGGTGGAGAAAGTGAGACTGGTGACTTTGCACAGCCCTCCCTCACTTAAATCCAATTCACTTCAAGTCATGACACCACCTTCGTGATGTCATGGTCTCCTTTGATAAAGGATAAACAACAAGAAGAAATATTAGATATAGCAATGAGACAAGAAAAAGAAATTGAAGAAATTAGAATAGGCAATGAGGAAACAAAAGTGTCTCTCTTTGCAGATGATATGATGATCTAATTAGAGAATCCTAGAGAATCAACTAAAAAAACTAGTTGAAATACTCAATAACTTCAAGAAAGTTGTAGAATATAAAAAAGCCCACATAAATCATCAGCATTTCTATATATTACCAACAAAGTCTAGCAGCAAGAGATAAATTCCACTTAAAATAATGGTAAATAAATAATATAAAATACTCAAGAGTCTACCTCCCAAGACAAACCCAGGAACTATATGAACACAATAACAAAATACTTTTCACACAAATAAAGACAGATCTAAACAACTAGAGAAATATTCATTGCTCATGGGTAGGCTGAGTCAATATAATAAAAATGACAATTCTACCTAAATTAATTTACTTATTCAATGCCATAGCAATCAAACTACCAAAGAATTATTTAATAGAGCTAGAAAAAAATAACAAAATTCATCTGGAAGGAAAAAAGGTCAAGAATATCAAGAAAATCAATAAACAAAAAAAAATGTGAATAAAGGTAGTCTAGCAGTACCAGATTTCAAACCATATTACAAAGTGGTAATCCATCAAAACAATCTGATACTGAATAAGAAATAGAACAGTGGATCAGTGGAAAAGATTAAGTGCTTGACACATAGTAGTAAATAACCATAGTAAACTCAGTATATGATAAATGCAAACATCCAAGCTTTGGGGACAAGAACTCACAATTTGACAAAAATTGCTGGAGAAACTGGAACACAGTGTAGCAGAAACTATGTATAGATCAACATTCACACTGTACACCAATATAAGATCAAAATGGGTACATGATTTAGACATAAAGAGTGATACCATAAGCAAATTCGGTGAACATGGAATACTTTACCTGTCAGATCTATGGATAAAGGAAGAATTTATGACCAAACAAGAGATAGAGAGCATTGTGAGATATAAAATGGATAGTTTTATTATGTTAAATTGAAAGATTTTACACAAACAAAACCAAGGCAGCTAAAAATAGAAGGAAAGCAGAAAACTGGAGAAAATCTTTTATAGCAAGTTTCTCTGATAAAGACCCCATTTTTCAAGTTTATAGAGAACTGAGTCAAATTTATAAGAATAGGAGTCATTCTCCAATTGATAGTCAAAGGATATGAATGAGCAGTTTTCAGAAGAAGAAATCAAAGCTACCTATAGTCATGGAAAAAAAAATTCTAAATTACTCTTGATTAGAGAAATGCAAATTAAAACAACTCTGAAATACCACCTCACTTGGCTAATATGACATTAAAGAAAAATGACAAATGTTGGAGGGAATGTGGAAAAACTGGGATATTAATGTACTCTTGGTACATTTGGTACAGGCCCTTTCTAGAGCTTAACTACCAAGCATTCAAAATCTAAGCCAGAGAACGCAACTCTGATGAGTTCACCTTGTTGTTCTAATGCCAAATGTAGGTTTGCCTAAAAGACTATTTTATGGAGAACTCACACAAGGCAAGCACATATATAGAAGAAGCAATACAAGGACACTCTCTAAGGACAAGGTCTCTCTAAAGAACTTTGGAATTGATTGTGAGACATGGGAGACACTGGCACAGGACTGCCCAGCATGGTGTGCTGGCAGTAAAGCAGAATTGCAGTAGCTCAAAGGAGGGGTGAAATGCACAAATTCAGAAACATCTCCACTTCAAATGTTCATATGGGCTATTTGTGCCTGACCTGTGACAGAGCTTTCCGACTCATATTGTTCTGATCAACTACAATTGGACACATAGTGTTGAGATTAAGGGGTGTTTGGGACCCCGAAATACCAACACGCCAGGTTCTACCTGAATGAATTCAACCCAAGCCTTCTTTCAGCCAAAGAAATTTATTAAAAACTTTATTAAAGTTTATTAAAAGTTTATTAAAGTTTAGTAAAGATTTGCCATATTGGGTGGACTCTTAAGGAGCCTGAGCATTTGTGACATTTGTATTGACAAGCAGTCTAAGCTAGATTGAATCTGAGCACCTTCATGGAGACAAGATGGATCTTATCTACAGAAAGACTATGGGAGGGATCTAAGGGTGGTTCTGGGGTGATGGGAAGAGGGGTTTAGGGAGGGTCTTAAGGAGAAATCCAAGGAGGATTCTTGATGGTACTGAGGTGATTAGGTCAGACTCCAGGAATTGCATTAAGGGTGGGAAATAGCCGAAGGCTACCTGGAGATAACAGACAAGGGAGGGCTAGGCTAGGTTAAGGGTAATAGAGATTTGGGCCTAGTGATAAAGAAGGCTTATGGCCTCAGGTGAATGCCAGATCAAGTGGGAAGATTCAAGGAGAGTTGGGGGTCAGGGTTCCCAGAGCCTATACCCCATCATTCCCCCCTCAAACAAATGGAACCTAAATTCTTCTGGGGTAATAGGTCAAGGTCCCACCTTCTGAAACTGCTTCCTGCTGGGAAGGGGTATAGAGCTGTTCCTGCTTTGATGGGTCTCAGTCAAGGGATACATAGCCTGAGCAGTCATCTGGAAGTTGATGGCTTGGATCCTGGAAGAGACAAACCCGGCAATGAGGTTAAGCAAACACGGACCAAACAGGCAGTATAGGAGTATAGAGAAAGGACAATTTTCCTGACATAACCCAGGGGGTAGGGATTTGGCCTCTATGGTGTGGTAGAGACTATTTTGTACCTACTTCTCCTAACTACTTGTTCTGTGTACCACACTGCTTCAGGGTTCAGGACTACACAGCACATCTGAAGAATTAGGTCAGGGATATCTAAGAGCAAGGCTAGATATTTGGTGAGCTTGTAGCTAGCCAGCCACTGGAGACCCTCTGCTTCCAGGATGCTCTGAACTTGGTGGGGAATCAGAACTTCCAGGGGTTGGTCAACTAGAAGTTTAGAAGCTTCCTTAATTAGAATGGCTATAGCAGCCACAGAGTCTGATTGTTTTGAAAAATAGGCAACCAGTCTGGGGTCAGGTCCTAAGGACTGGGTTAGGACTCTCAAAGCCTGTCCTCTCCTTTCATCAACATAAAGAGTGAAAGGTTTTTCTAAATTGGGTAGAGCTAATGCTGGAGTAGTGGTCAATTTAGCTTTCAGAGTCTCAAAAGCTATAGCCGGGTTGGGGCCCCACTCTAGAGGGAGTGAGTCAGGACCTTGAGTCAGAGCAAATAATGGTTGCAGTCCTTCCCAGGCCTTGGGCTTACTTGGATAGTGAAGGTGATGGGGGCACACTTTAGGATTTTGAAGGCAAAATATGGCTGGGGTAGTAGAACTGGCTCACTCAGGAATTCCCTGATCCCAAACAATTGCCTCAAGTGTCTCCCACACCTCAAGGGGTACATGGTGTTAAACCTGAAAATTTGGTTGAAGGAAACAACAGAGCTAGGTGATAGAAAAATCCATGTTGTTTATTATTTTCCCTTAAAGCTAGCACGGCTAGCTTACTTGTACGTATAAGGAGTCAGAGTATAAACTCTGGCTGCCTGAACAAAGCAATGAGAAAACTTATATACATTATTTTAGCAGAGCTAGCAAGCCTATATTACCTCATTTTTTATGACCCCCATGTATGTTTAACCATGATACAAGAAGAGGATTTTCCTTAATGGAACAGAGTCATACAGGATGTTGACAAAAGTCAGTTGAAACTACACCCCAGCGTCTCTGTGTCTCATTACATTCCATAACATAGTATATACCTGTAGAATATTAAGCAAGGTAATCTCTCTTGGGGTTAGGGTAATGTCCTTAATGATCTGGCCTTGTTGACAGAGGTAAGGGTATTGCCTGAGCAAACTTTTAGAGAGAACAAAGAAGCCCAGGTCCTGGATCTTCATCCAGTTACTCATTAAATCAGGCTCTGGGTCTGGTTGAAATTAGAAAATGATATAAAATAGTATAATATTTTCCACAATGGGGAGGTCTGGTAAACAGAGGGAAAAGAGAGTTGGAAGGCTTAACTAGAGAAAGTTGGCTCCCCAATTTCACCATCAGGTCCCTTCCCAACAAGGGGGCAGGGCAAGAGGAGAACATAAGGAAGAAGTGTTCAAACAACAGATCCTCAAATAGGCAGGGGAGGAGGTATGTCTAGAGACATCCCTTAATTCCCCTTTCAATGCTCATGACCTGATAGGTTGAGGGGCAGGTAGGGTCAGAGCAACTAGTTAAAACAGAGAACATAGGTGTGATAAAGTGGGTAACCTTACCTTTGGCCTTGAATTTTGCCCAGGGTTTGTCGAGAGAGATGGACAAAGTGGGAATGCTGCCAAGCAGTCATTCCAAGTCTTGAGAAGACTGGAGGACAGAGCCCTCTTAGGGCAGATCCACCACTTTTAAAACCTTAGGACAACCCTTCCTCCAATGTCCCTCCTGGTCACGTGAGCATGGTCCCAGAGGCATCGGTTCCTGGGGCTCCCTCGGGGAGGGGGGAGGGGAGGGTGCCCTGGAGGGGCACTCCTTAGACCAGTGACCGTCCTTGTGGCATCAAAAGCAGGTTTCCCCACTGCCCAAGTCGCTGGGCTTCCTGTGAGGGGGTGCCCTGGAGGAGCTCTCCTTAGGTCTTTTCCTGGCCATGGCAGTAGCCAAAAATTGAGCATGTTCTCTGTCTCTAGCTCTTTTCCCTGCATTCTCTTTCCTCTGTTTTGACTAAGCTTCTATTGTTGAAGACTCCAAAGGCCATCTCCAGTAATTGGGCCTGAGTGTTTGGGGTCCCATTGCCAATTTCTGCAGTTTCCTCCTAATATCTGGGGCAGACTGATTAATGAAATACATGTTAAGGATTACCACCCCTTCCACAGAATCAAGATCTAAGTTCATTCGCTTCTTAATAGCTTCTACTAGCCTGTCTTAAAAAAGGGCAGGGTTTTTCTTTTCTCCCTGAGTAATTTCCTTAATTTTTTGAAAATTTGTTTGCCTTTGAAATGCCTTTCTTAGGCCTTCTAACAGGCAAACTACTACGATAAGATCTCTTTCCCCTATCCGAAATCTTTTGTTATTCCCATCCTGGGTCACTAGTGGGAACAGAAGCTGTTCCTGGGAGATATTTTGTGGGGTCATTGCCAGCCAAATGATCCCCAAATTTTGGGGCTTGTTCCCAGATTCTCTTCTTCTTCTCAGCGGTACAAGAGGTGGAGAGGATATGCAAACCACCCCAAGAAAACTCAAATTGTAGGGACAGATCCCTAAAACCCTCAGTAAACTTAGTGGGGTCATCTGAGAATCTCCCCAGGTTCTCTTTAACTTGAATGAGATCCAAAACGGAGAATGGAACATGCACTCTAATTGTCCCACTAGGGGAGGCAGGCACTTCCCTCAGGGGAAAAAACCCTGAAGACAATGTGGGGACAGGGGCCTGGGGAAGGAGATAGTAAGTCCCACTTCTTGTGAGGGAGGGGCTGGGGGGTCCTAGCTGAACTAGATTAGACTGCAAGACCAGGGGATCCAGCTGGCAAGGGGAAAGATCAGCTGGCACCTGAGGGGGGGTAAGTATCAGAGGGGGACATATTCCAGAGACTGCTGTGGGGGTGGGGCCCGAAGCCTGAGTGGGTGTCACCACAGGAGGAGGGGTCCAAGGGGGAGCTGCCTCAGGGAGACCTGTGGCTGGGACTTGAGCAAGGGTCACTGAGGGGGGAGGGGCCATGGGAGGAGACGCAGGGTAGGAGATGCGGAAGTTGAACAGGCAGAGAACAAGGGGCAGGCTAGAGAAAAAGGGAAGGAAACCAAGGGAAAGACGGGGTGTCCAAGAAGAGGGAGAATGGTAAACAGGGGGTGCTGGGGGAGATTGGGGTAGGGATAGGAGCTGGGAGGGTGGTGGGAATGGGGGCAAGGAAGAGCAGGGAGCCAAAGCCCTGGGGGCCATAAGAAGGGGGTCACCCAAAGAGAAACTAAATTTTTCCCAATTTTGTAAAAGACAACCCAAAGGCAAACTTTTGGGAATCGAAAAGGATTGACCCATTATAGGCGTTGGAGCTGGAAGTCCCTTCCTCCATAAAGGAGAATCTAGAAGTAAGCATCAGGAAACAAACAAGACAAAACAAGATAAAAAACGCAAAAGGGTACTCAAAGTTTTCCCAATTCCTTAGTACCAAGAGAATCAAAAGAATCCAGCATACACACTTCCAGATGGGGCATCTGTACTTGTTCTCCAAGCTTCAGAAGCTATGCCAGGAGGTCCATGGCCTCCAACATAACCACTGGACCCAGAACCTGAGAGTGTCAGGTTGAGTACCAGACAGCTTCCTAGCTGTCTTACCTAATGGGAGCTGAAAGATCAGGCCCTGAAAGTACCTGCAAGTGCTTGGAGGGTAAGAAGGGTATAGGGAGAGGGGAAGGCTTACATACCTTTCAGTTTTGGCTGGAAAAGAACTTGAGAGTGGCAGTTTTTCCTGGTGTCAAGGTTGAGGTTTAGGGGTGCTTGGGATCCCAAAATACTGACACTCCAGTTCTTGCCTGAATAAATTCGACCCAAGCCTTCTTCCAGCCAAAGAAATATAAAGTTTATTAATGATTTGATATATTAGGTGGACTCTTAAGGAGCCTGAGCATCTGTGATACTTATATTGACAAGCAGTCCAGATAGACTCTAAGCTAGATTGAATCTGAGAACCTTCATGGAGGCAAGATGGATCTTGTATACAGAAAGACTACGGGAGAAATCTAGGGGTGGTTCTGGGGTGATGGGAAGAGGGGTTCAGGGAGGGGCTTGAGGAGGAATCTAAGCAGGAACTTGGTGGGACTGGGGTAACTAGGTCAGACTCCAGCAATGGGATTAAGGGTGAGAAATAGCTGAAGGCTACCTGGAGATAACAGACAATGGAGGGTTAGGCTAGGTTAAGGGTAACAGAGATTTGGGCCTGTAGGAGCAAACAAAGTGAGACTTTGTTTTCTTTTGTTTTGGAGTAATTCTCAGTACTGGGGCAATCAGGTGCCTTTGATTGAATTTTGCCTTTGTAGGATAGCCCACACCCTTTTGCAAGTTAGGTCATGAGAGGTGTGGAAACCCTGGAGAGGTGTAAAGCACTCTGAGCCTGAAGAAGAGTACATATACTCTGAGGCTAGCATTTTGTTTGGGGACTGACTCATTGGAAGACTGTTGGTGTGGAGACTCTGGGTAGCTGTTCCTTTCTTTTTTTTTTTTTTGATAGGAGAGGGCCAGGCAATTGAGGTTAAGTGACAGCTAGTAAGTGTGTGAAGTGTCTGAGGTCCACATTTGAACCCAGGTCCTCCTGACTCCAGGGCTAGTGCTCTACTCACTACACCACCTAGCAGCCCACTCTGGGTAGCTGTCAAGCAGCCCCCTCCTCCCACTTTGAAAACCCAGATGTTGGTGCCTCTCTCTGGTAACTATGTAAATCTTTGGTCAGACAGAGTCCTGCTTGTTGATCTCTGTGTGTTGTTTGCTCTGTTTATATAATGTATGCTTATAATTTCTGTTTGTATTTGCCCTGAAGTAAGTGAATGATATATGCATGTTTAACTAAACTGAGATTGTTAACCCCCTAAAGTTGCTTTCCTTGGAAAATCTGATTAAAGAATTTGTGCTATCAACCCTTCTGTGTGCTCTTGTTGTTGGTCTTTCACCCCCACAACAGCTGCTAGAAATATTGTTGTTATAGGGCCTAGTGATAATGGAAGGCTCAGGGGACCACCAGATCAAGGGGAGAGTTCAAGGGGGTTCCCAGAGCCTACACCCCATCAATAGGACCTTGATCACAACAGTCATATCATTTTGGTCCTCTTGGAGGACAACTACTTTGTTAAGTACTTAGGCACTTAAGGCACTAGTCATTAGGTATTTAGGTAAACATGCAATTAGGTAATTAAGCATTTTAATGCTTGGCCCTTAGGTACTTAGCTACTCAGGAAATTAGGTACTTAGTAATTAAGTACATAAGTACTAGGGCACTGGATGATCACTTGTACTGTGTATGGCAGTGGACTTTTTTTCCCAGGGATGGATTGGAAGAGATGGCTGCTGAGATCTTTCGCAACATTGAAAATTCTGTGACTCTTTCAAAAGCTAGTAATTTTTTTACTTGCCTCATAATCTCATCTTTATAACTGTGGATCTAATTATAAGTTTTGCCTAGTCCCTCTCCTTTTTTCTTTTTATACTCTCATTTGATAACCTCATCAGTTCCTAAGGGTTAAATTATTATCTCTATGCAGATGATTTATGGGTCTAGGTATTTTCCCCTAGCATCTCTCCTGAGCTCCAATAACATATTACCAACTAACCACTGGGCACTTCCAACTGGATATACCACCTAGCTGCCATTGTGGACTCCTCATTCTCATGCCACATCTCACTTGTCAGATCATGTCATTCCTATGACTACATTTCTTACATATTCCCTTTCCATTCACACAGCCACTGAATTATTACAAAAGTCTTGTAATGGAACTCCATGCCTCATCAAAACCACCCTCTGAGATAGAGGGACCAAAGTGATTTTTATCAAGTGCAAATCTGACTATATCACCCTTTGCCCTTAATAAACTTCAGGAGTTCCCTATAAATGCTATGATTCTGTCTGGCATTTAAAGGTTTTTATAACCTCACCCTTCCTGCCTTTTCAGTTTGCTTTCATATTACTCTCTTCTAAACACACTGCAGTCCCAACAAACTGACCTTCTTCCTCTTCCCCTTTGTGCCTTGGCATTGGCTACCCTCCATGTCTAGAATTCTCTCTCCTCACTTCTGCCTCTTGGGAGTTCCTGGCTTTCTTCAAAACCCAGCTCAAGTGCCACTTTCTGGAGGCCTTTCCTGGTCTCCTCAGCTGCTAGTGTCTCTTCCAGCCAAGGTTACATCTTATGACTGCTTTCTATTGAGAATTTATATTTAGTGTTGTGTCCTCCAAACGTTACTGGAATAAATGAAACAACCATTTATTAAGTGTCCTAAGCCTTATACAATTATCTCATTTGATACAACAACCTTGAGAGGTAGGTGCTGTTATTTTACAATTGAGGAAATGGAGGCAGAGGTTAAATTACTTCCCCAGGGTCAAACAGTGTCAGAGTTTATGTATTACTAAAGGGATACTTAGTTAAAATCAAGAAAAGGAAGTGATGAGCTCAGAGCCAGAATGGCTCAATCAAGAATGTCTAGCCAAAACAACTTTGATTTTTTTAGTGGGGTGATTAAACTGGTAAATTGGAAGAATTCTGTAGATGCAATTTACCTATATTTTAGCAAAGCATTTGCCCAACTTTATCATGTTATTATTGCAAAAAAATTGTAGAGAGATGGACTAGATGATAGTGAAACTAGGTGGGTTCAGAATTGAAATAATTTGAACCTAATGATCAGCATTCATTAATGGTTGATTCTCAATGCAGAAAATCTCTAATAGTGTCCCAGGGATATGATCTTGGTTTATCATTTTAACCAATAGCTCTAAAAAATACTCTAAAACACACTGATTAGAGAAATGCAAATCAAAACATTTCTGAGGTACCACATCACACCTATCAGAATTGCCAACAAGACAAAACAGGAAAATGATAAATATTGGAGAAAGATGTGGGAAAATTGGAACCCTAATGCATTTTTGGTGGAGTTGTGAACTGACTCAACCATTCTGGAGAACAATTTGGAATTATGCCCAAAGGGCTATAAAACTGTGCATACCCTTTGATCCAGCTATACCACTACTAGATCTGTATCCCAAAGAAATTGTAAAAAAGGAAAGGACCCACATGTACAAAAATATTTATAGCAGCTCTTTTTGTGCTTGCAAAGAATTGAAAATTGAGGGGATGCCCATCAGTTGGGGAATGTCTAAACAAGTTGTGGTATATGAATATAATGAAATACTATTGTTGCATAAGAAATGATGAGCAGACAGATTTCAGAAAAACTTGGAAAGACTTACATGAACTGATGCTGAGTGAAGTGAGCAGAACCAAGAGAACATTATACACAGTAACAACACCATGCAATGATGAACTTTGATACACTTGGCTCTTCTTAGCAATACAATGATCTAAGACAATTCCGAAAGACTCACGATGGAAAATGCTATCCACATAGAGAAAGAACCATTGGGTCTGAACACAGATTGACACATACTATTTTCCCTTTTTTTCTCTCTCGTAGTTTTTTCCCTTCTGTTCTGATTCTTCTTTCACAACAAGACTAATATGGAAATGTGTTTAATATGATTGTCCCTGTATAGGCTATTTAAGATTGCATGCCATCTTAGGAAGGGAGGAGAGGAGGAAAAGGGAAAAATTTAGAACTCAAAATCTTACAAAAATAAATGTTGAAAAAAAATAAATATTTTAAATGCTCTGCATTATTTAATAATTTGATATTCAGTCTGATATGACAGCCAATTAAATATGGTTGGCAGGTGAGAAAAGGAAAATCTGAGTTTAAGAAAAAACTTCCTTATGATTAGAATGCTCCAAAGGAGGAATGCGGTACTTCTCCTACAGGTAGTATGTTGCTCCCCTACCCTAACCCTATTAAAAGTCTTCAAAGCAAACTACTTGTTAGATATGTTGTAGAGGGGAATCTTTATCAGGTACCTGTTATAGTCAATGACCTGAGATCCTTTTCGTATCAAAGATTCTATGATCCAGTTAAACTTTATTTGGCAATTCTTTGATACTTCAATAGAAACAAGATCACATTCACATGAATACATGCAAATTGCAATCTGTGCTCTCCTCTCCTATATTATGATTATTCCTCATACCTTCATATACATTCTACTTAAGAGGACTGATCCAATGAGGAGTCCTTTTGGTTCTTTAAATATGTGCAACACATAGATGATGTACAATCCTTCATTCTTATTACATGACTGGTCTATCTCCTTTCTCAGTTATACATGCTATTGATGTTATCTATTCTAATTGTTATGTATTGTATGATGGTGTATTCTAGAATCTACTTATACCCAATTTGTGCCTTTCATTACCCCTTTGTTGTTAGTCAATTTTTAGCCATATCTGACTCTTCATGACACCATTTGGGGTTTTCTGGGCAGAGATAATGGAGTAGTTTGCCATTTCCTTCTCCAGCTCATTTTACAGAGGAGGAAACTGAAGTAAACAATATTAAGTGACTTGTACAGGATTACAGAGCTAATAAGTGTCTAAAGCCAAATTTGAACTCAAGAAGGTGAGTCTTCCTGACTCCAAGCCTAGCACTTTATCCACTATGACATGAAGCCGCCCTCTACTACCTACCCCCCTTAGGTCATCTGAAATATTATGAGAATCAAGCAATGGTTTGATAACCTCTTTTTGGCTTTGTTGTAGAGAGGGACTACCTGTCCCTTCCAACATTGTGATTCTGTGAGATCAGGGAGTTTTATGACTTTTTATCACATTATAACATTGGGAATCAACTTCTGAAAACATGTCTGGCAACTGATTATATTTCCTTAGTTGTTTTTTTTTCACATTGAGCAACAATTTCAGACTGTTCAGCTCATAAAAATGCATTGGCAATTTTATATTCCGGGTTTTCTTATTTTCCTATCATCTCTCCATAAGCAAATATTCAAATGGAGATCCAAGTAGATAGAATTACTCTTTCCCCAAAGTCCTTACTCCTCTTGCAAAGCAGTGACAGGTGTTTCTTTAGCTCTAGAGTGTACACTCCCTTCTCTCATCTGATACTACCACTATCCTGAAGCAGGCCCTCATCTCCTCGCACTGGACTATTGGCAATAACTTGTGGTTAGTCTTTGCCTCAAATCCCTTTGCTACTCCAGTCCATGTTCTGCTCAGCTATCAAATTAATCTCCCTAAAGCAGGCATTTGACCTTGTAAAAATATTAATAATAATAAACATTAGATAAAATAACCTGCTCCCTTCCTACCTTTCCAGTTTCCTTGCACCATCATGACCATACTTTGCAAACCTGTGACAATGGCCTCCTTCGCTGTTCCTCAGACATGATGCTCCAGCTCCAGACATTCAGTATTTTTGTCTCTTATACCTGGAATGCTCTCTGTCTTCAACTCCACCTCTCCTGGATTCCTTCAAGTTCCTGCTAATATCCCTTCTACAAGAAGGTTTCCAGACGTCCTTTACAGTTAGTGCCTTCCTTCTGTTGATTATCTCACATTTATCTTGTATATATCGTTTGTATAATTGTTTTCATGTTTTCTCCAACTATTAGATTGTGAGCTCTGATAACAGGGAGTTCTTTGTTTTAATTCCTGAGCATTTGGTAAAGTGCTTGGAATATAGCTTAATAAATGCTTGCTGACTTGACTTGCCAACTAGCAGTAATTCTTCCAGTGAAATTCTATCATGACCAAAGATAAACAATTATCTGGAATTCATCATACTTGGATTCCTCTGACTGTTTAATTCAAGTCACAGAACCACAGAATGTCAGTCAAAAGGGATGACAAAGACCATCTTGGTCAGCCCATACCTGAAAAAAATGTACAACACAACTGATAAATGATCAGTCATAGTTTTTGAAGACCTTTAATGAAAGGAAGTTCCTATTCTCCCAGTGCAGCTCATTTCACTTCTGAAAAGTTTTAATTTTGGGAAGTTTTCCTTACTTAGGTCTAAAACACTTGGTCTTTTTAACGTCTATCCATTGCGTCTAGTCCTGTCCTCTGGGACTGAAAAAGAGGAAGTACTAACCTTCCACTTTATAGTTATTCACACACTTGGGGACAGCTAGCATCTCCATCCTAAAAATTTTCTTCAGGTTAAATATCTCCATTCCTTCACAGCAGGAGCTCAAGATATTTTACAATTCTGGTTTCCCTCCCCTGGAGCCAAGAACTGAACATAGTATTCCAGATGTAATTTAAGCAAGAGAGAAAATTTAAACATTTGAGTGCTTATTAATGTGAAAGCTAACAAACTATGTGAATACAAAGAAGAACGAGACATGGACATCATCATTGTCTCAAGACACTCATGATCAAATTAGTTCTGAAATTTATGCTTCTTCAATCCTTCTGCCCACACCCATCGGATAGGGTGGAGGGTGGACATCAGAGAGTTCTATCCAGATCCTCTACTTAAGGAGAGGGCCCAAGGCAGACACCTAATCATTTTCCATCTGGCTGCAGGACTTTATCATTCCCACAGACCAGAGACCAGTTCCCCTTCTACTCCTCTCCCGACTCTTTCAGCGTTGTTGTCTACCATTAGATTATGGGTTCCTTAAGGGCTACAGAGCTTAGCACATAGAAGTACATAGAAGGCATTAATAAATATTTGGCTGACATGATCCATTACCTTAAGAACAACACACACACACATACACACACACACACACAGTTATATAAACTGTGATAATGAACAGGGGAAGAGTGATCCAAGAACTCCCAGAGGGAAGAGATTACTTCTGATTGGGAGAGCAAGGAAAGCACCCATGAAAATATTAGGCCCTGGGGGTTGGATAGGATTTCAATTGATGTAGACTAGAGTCAAATATCCCAGGCATAGGCAATAGAATGAGCACAGGATTTATGTTTATGTAAGAATTATCATTCCTACCTCTGTAATATAAATTTTCTGTGAATCACTTTAACACCCTTCTTTTTTCAACCCCTAAAGAGTTCTCCTGTGAAATATCCTAGTTGATAGACCACTGGCACAAATAAACATTCTATCCTTTTTCATTCAGTACCCTTAGCATCGATATAGTTCTTTTTAAATTTTACCTTTGTTTGCTGGTAATTAAAGACCTACAGAGAATTACCCTGATCTCCCTTTCCATCAAATAGATATTTAAATCAATTTCTCATTACTCTTAAGAATTCAGGTAAATCAGTTTCAATTACCTTTTAATGTAACATTAATCTCTAATAAGGAGGAAAGTACTTACTAAGAGTACTGCTGTTTCCTTTCCAGTGAACTGTAGCATCTTAGTTAAGACAAATTAACTGTTTTCCAATATAAAGTATTTTCTCTCCCTTTTATATATTTGTTCAAGTGATCAAAATTCAAAATCAAATTTTCCACATATTCAAATGAATGTAGAAATTCAGAATAGGATTTCCTTTAGCTTCCATCCTCAAGATATTTACAACCTAGTTGAATAGGGGCATTAAATGTTAAAGTAATAGCAAATAACAGATGATTGACTGAGACTGTCTGAGAGGATTAGACCCACCAGAGAAGGCAGGACTCTTGAGCAGGGTAGTAAGGGGAAAGAGGGATAGGGACAGCTCACATTAAGTAAAAATATCTTTCATATGTAAGGACAAATGTATGAGTTGATGTTTTGTTCTTGAGAACATTAGAAAACCCAGACTACCAAGGGAGAAGGATAATTGTTGGATAAAAAAAAATTGTTAATGCTCCTGCAGTATAGAACATTAAGAACAAAAGAGATCATTATGTTCCCTTCTGACAATTCTCCACTATGATATCCACAATGTCCTATGTGAATACTTTCTTCAAATTTCATTTTCTTTTCTTCTTTCCCTTTTTTCCCCATAAATTTCTTATTTGAAATTTAAACTTTCTGAAATCTCAGGATTTTTTAAATAACCCATTTAATTTTTTTTTTCTGCATACCCCTAAGATATCAACAGCTGAAATTTTCAAAATGGGGAATTCTTCTAGTTGTGAATTATAATGCATTATGTGATTTGATCCATGTTTGAATTTAATCCCTTATGCTTTTAGTTACTATCATAAGACATGTTACCATTCACTTCTAAATGAAGGCCACAGTAATTGTTTAAAATATACTGTATTTGTGACAGGAAAAAAAACAACACTGAAGAAGCATTTCATTTCCATAAGTAATACAAAAGGTAAACTTAATTTTATAAAACTATTTACAGCTCTATTGAATGACAAGGGAAAATAACATAAAATGGAATAATTTTAAAACTTGACATATTTTACCCATATCTTCTATGACTAAAAATATTTTTAAAACAATGAAACTCTGTTCAAAAATTATCAAGCCATACCAATTTAAGCTTAATAGATCACAGTATTATGAAATTCATAAAATTTAGAATAGGATGGTATATCTAGTATAACTCCTTCATTTTATAAATAAGGAAAGTGCGGCCCACAGAGGGGAGCTAACTTGCCTTAGAATGATCACATATAGGTAGTAAGAGTCAGGATTTACATTGAACCCTTCTGATGCCAAACCAGGACTCTTTCTACCACATCAATATTTGAAAACCTCTTACAAAATATGAATACATCTTAGTAAGCAAAAATTGACTCAGTCTGTGCATTTTGTGAAAGATTTAAAAACTTTATAAAATACAATTTTAAAACTGATCTTACCTTTATTAAGATATAGAGGTAGTAGTAAATCTACATTCAAAATTCTGACAACAGAATAGAAGTAAGAACTTTAAGCATGAGCACTTGTCATCCTGAATGGGAAGAGGCTAGCCAAAGTGGCATGAAAACTGCCAGTATCACCAAATACTGCATAACAGTGCTCTGTGGCTTCTTCATGTATGCATAATGTGGGCATGACTATCAGGCAAGTCTTTCCAGCTGGGGCCTGAACACAAATAATAATCATATCAGGATGTAGCATTATCTTCAAATATGAAAAGCTAAATAAACATACTGATACATCTTTTGCACATACACATCTAGAAAGGACATGTAAATTAAGACAGTATTAAAAATTTGGCTACAAAAATTGAGTAAGGAAATGATAATGTCAACAAATTCTTACAAGGGCCCACCTTATCACATCAATTACTATTTTAAGGGTAACTATTTTAAGGGTAGCTTTAAATTTTACAAAGCACTTTCCTCACAACAACCCTGTGAGGTAGGTGATATACACATTATATAGATGAGGAAACTTGTCCATTGCCATATTGCTGGCAAAGGCTGGAGCCAGATCCAGGTTTCCTCTCTCCAAACCACACTCTTTTTTTAATGGAATGGGGTAAAGGAACCTTCTCTTTATATGGGGCTTCCTAGAAAATAGTTTCAGATTTATTTCTCCTCAGGATAATAATCAAATCAATTGACTTAAAATTCAAGTCCTATAGGAATTATGTACTTATTGCAAAAATTTAAAACATATTTTATTTGTTCACACTTCAACTACATGAAATGGATGGCATTTCAAGGTGACCAGTCTGAAAAATAGTAAAGTAATGACATGATCCACAATACTCTAAATTATGCAGCTGAAAAGTGAAAAATTCAGTTAGTAATCTAGATGTACTGCTTGTTGCGTCATCATATATTTGGAAACTTCCTCAGTCAAGATGATCAAATTCCAAGTTATTCATTCACATTTTTTGTATCATGTCTGTATGCGATGCAAATTGCCTTAAATGGCAGGTTGTGATATTGATTTTGCTGAATTTACTCATCGTAAGTAAATTGCCCCAACTAAATACACCTTGAAATATAGTATATACTAATAGACAAATTTCTATGCAACAGACCGAATTGAGTACTTAAAAAACATTTTGCATCACTAGGAAAAATAAATATCAAAGACATTCTTTTCCCCATATACTGCATTTCATCACATACAGATGTTTATTTGATGACTTTCAATATTAGATTTGAAATTATACATACAAAATATTACCTAGACCCAAGTATTTTCAATGAAATATGTGGCTAATACACATCAAGAAGTTTCTAAGAGTCTGCATTTAGTTAACAAAACAATGAAATAGCTAAACTGGTTACTTTGGCCATCTTTACCACATAATTAGTAAAAGGGAAATGAGAAGACTTTTGCATGGAGTTACGCCTTGTTTTTTTATATTTAGAACAGCAAAACCATTCATTAGTTAAAATTACGTAAACAGCAAAAGAAAAAGAATGGCTAATAATATTATTTGGCATGTTTCTTAAAGAAGAAAACATGACAAGAAAATGTAAGGATATCATTGATACGAGGACATCATTTGATATAATGAATGGCTGGAACTAGCATTCTTACTCACTGGACTTTTTTCAGTTATCAAGTGGTTAATTTATTACTGCACTAATGATTGTCCATGAAGTTGCCAGCAAGTTTGCTCCAAAATCCTCCTACCATTAATCATAAATAATATCTGTTGACAGAGACATACAGAAAGAAAAATGATCTTATGCACTTGGGGTATGATCATCTATGAAAAAATACTTATCTCCCCACAACATCTTAAAAAGGAAAGGATTACCATTTTATAAAGCTTGAAAGCATAGCTAATCACAACATCTATTCTCTGCATGTAATTGCTCATGAATTATTTCAGGCTCACAAAATTTTAAGTAGCACAGACATAAGAGTCAAGGAAAGTTTTTATTTTGCTGACTTCCACACAAACCCTCTTGCTGAAAAACATAAAATGCGTGCACAGTGACTGTATTTTGTAAAGAACAACTAAGCAATAATTCATCTGTAAACAATAATGATACAAACAAAAGCTTAAAGAGATATTTTATGAGAACACTTTACTAAAAGTAAAAATGAAAATGAGTATGAGGCCCTTGACTTTAATAAGGAAAAATTCAAGTTAATATCAGTGCATGTTAAGAGCAACTAATTTTCCAAACATCTTGATACATAAGCAAATGAACTTATAAAATAACAATTATTTTATTAGGCTTTTCCAGTCTGTGAGGAAAGTGTCAGTATAGTCAAAAAGTAGAATGTTCAAGATGATATTCATTCTATTCACACTGCTACTTTGTATCACTGCAGATGAACATAATTTAAACAATGTAACGCACTTTAAAATTTTACCTATGGAACACCAACTGAATACCCAGTTATTAGGTGAAAAATAAGTATCATAATTTTTTTATGGAGCTTGATATTATTCTAGCTTAATTGGTGGTGTGTGTGTGTGTGTGTCTGTACTTGTGTGTCTTAAAAACATTTTAAAAGAGAGTAAAAATTTGTTCTAAAGTTCACGGTAAAGGAAGTTTGAAATAAGTTTGGCATCAGAACACTGAACATAAGTCTGCCTGTGTTGGAGTTAAACCAGTTTTATGCTGCTCATGTATGCCATACTTGAGTCTTCACAGCTGTTACTTAAAATAGTTTACTCACTCTAGTTTCAGAGAAGCAGACTGTATTGTATTAAACATCATTCATTGTAATTGTTTTCATGATTCATCATGATTTAATTAGTGTCTCTTGCCTTAGTCACTGATACTATAAATCCAGTAACAAAAACCCAGAGTCAACAAATCTAAATCTAGAATTGTGACTACTATCAACAATAAGAAAGAAAAGTAAAATACTTATTGCAAGCTATATCTTGTTCTAAGGCTGATGAGCTAAATTACCAGTTGCCAAAACACAATTTCTTAATTTGATTCAGTGAGCCACAGACCCATGAAAGCTGAGCAATATTAATCTTTTATTTTGTGGCCAGGTCAAGATTTTCTAACAGAACTGAAAAAAAAAAAAACAATTTTTTTAAGGGAAGATCATTCTCTTAGTCCTGCTTGATGGAATAAATATCCCATTGCCTCTAGGAACAAGAATTTCTTGACGTCAGACAACTGCAAATAGCATTGGCAGTAGTAGTGAGAACCTCCATACAAAGTGTTCAATTTAAACAGGACAAATACTGGTTGGCTATGGCTTTCTTTCACTACTGTATAAACCATACATCTCAACACTACAATCTCCAATCCAAATGAAGATTACTAAAATATGATGGAATTATATGACAGTAAAATAAAGATCATTTTCTTTTTTACAAATAACTAAATTAAAAATCAGACTCGTAGGCAAAAGGCACATGCTTAACAGTTTAGTAGAAACATTTGAGTGCTTTATGTTACCTCAAATATACTCTTGACCCATTAAGTGTAAAAGGATAAACATACAATTCAAATTGATTGCTCAGATAATTATGAAGTAACAGAAAACTTAAATGATCTACTATTTATGGCACGTATGTTCTAGTTAGCTTAGCTGAAATCTTTATTGAACTGAACAATTCTTTTAAATGCTTTCCTACAATTTGGTTAGGTCACAATTTTAGCTTAGACTTAATTTTCATTATACTTTACACATTCTTTTGTGCACAGAACAGGGTGTGAAAATTAGGCTGATTTGATTAAAAATTAGAGACACAGTTAAAATGTTTCACATATGTAAGTAATTAAATCAGCTAGACTTGGTAAACAGAGCTTCTTCCCCATAAACATTTCTTGTTTCTTTATACATTTCATGATCCAGGTAGTAATTTCATAGACTGGTGTGAAACAACACACTGAACAAAAACAACAAAAGTCACAAAATTGTAAAACACTAGCTTTGTTACCTACAATTAGTATACAGTCACAAGTGGTGAATAAAAAACCTGAAATAACAAAAAAGGTGAAAGAATATGTACTGAAAAGTAATATCCAGGAATATATTCACTGATCCACTTGAATTACATAAAAAATAACAAACTGTACAATTCCATTAATCTTCTGTAGTTCATCCAAAACAGACATTAAGTTCATGGGGAATGCAAAGTATAACATAACTCAGTATATCTACTCACTTTACAGCAAATTCAAGGGTAACCATGTAAAATTTTGTATGCTTATCCGAGACCAACCACAAATAGGCTGAAATCACAAATTGTAATTTATCCAATGTTCAATCAATAAGGCTTTATTTACACTTTTTTATAAATTCAGGAAACAGTTTGGTGAAATATGCAGCTGCCTCTCAAGAGACAGGATAGCACATTCCACTGATTGGAGACAGCATTTGCTTACACTTTAATATTAACCAACAAGCAGCCAATTACGGTTCCATATATCCAAGTTTTGACATACAATTTCCTTCCAGACTCTGTCATGAGCATACTAGCAGTCAGACCACCTAAGAACAGTAAAGATGGCAAAGTTTTCTTGAGGCTTAGTTTGGAATTAATACATTTCCCTGGAAACTTGCTTCTTCTTTGGGAATCCGGTGAATCATAGAATTCTATCAGCAACCTATGGATACATGAAATAAAAGTGGAAAATTGTTTGCTTTTTCTGGGTAATTTCTTTCTTAGTAGCTTACATTTAGTATTACAGAATGACAATGTAAATATCTGTTAACATACAATGCCATATAGTTAGGAAGCTTAATGTCATTTTCAAGGAATATAAATTTTTTGAGGTCTACAAAATTTGGATTAATTCAATCTACATTTAATTAACATCATTTCATTTAAAACATCTTTGTTAGAAAAGATGAACCTCTGAGAAAGGAAAGGGGCAGAGACATGGGGGAAAATCTAGGCAATATAAAAATATTTTAAAAATCTAATTAAAAATAGAAAACTGGATAAGAAAGAAAAGAAGATATGGAAGAAACTCAACAATCCAATATTCAATATACCAAGTACATAAATTATGTAGGAAGGAATCTTTATTTGACAAGAACTGCTAGGGAAACAGGAAAACAATTTGGCAGTAATTAGGTTTATATAAAGATCTTATATCATGAAACAAAATCTCTTCTAATCTTGGTTGCAGTGGCTCTGTTAAATTATCCATTTTGCACTTCCTAATGTTCTCTATATCCTGTTTGGTCATAAATACTTCCCTTCTCCATAGATCTGACAGGTAGGTATGACCCTTTATGTCTAAATTAGGTACCCATTTTGGCCTTATCTTGGTATATGGTAGAAGATGTTGGTCTATACCTAGTTTCTGCCATATTATTTTCCAGTTTTCCCAGCAGGTTTGTCAAATAGTGAGTTCTTATCCCAGACTTTGGGTTTATCAAAGAATAGATTACTATAGTCATTGACTACTGTATCTCATGTACCTAACTTATTCCAATGATCCAACCACTCTATTTCTTAGCCAGTACCAAGTAGTTTTGATGATTGCTGCTTTATAATAGTTTTAGATCTGATATGGCTAGGCTACCTCCCTTTGCATTTTTTTTCATTAATTCCCTTGATATTCTGGAACTTTTGTTCTTCCAGAAGAATTTTATTATTTTTTCTAGCTCTATAAAGTAACTTTTTTGGATAGTTAGATTGATATGGCACTGAATAAGTAAATTAACTTAGGTGGGATTGTCATTTTTCTTGTGTTAGCTTGGCCTACCCATGACCAATGAATATTTTTCCAGTTATTTAGATCTGACTTAATTTGTGTGAAGTGTTTTGTAATTCTATCCATATAGTTCCTCAGTTTATCTTGACAGGTAGACTCCCAAATATTTTATGCTGTCTACAGTTACTTTAAATGGGATTCCTCTATCTGTTGCTTCTTTGTTAGTAATATATAGAAATGCCAATGATTTCTGTGGGTTTATTTTATATCCTGCAACTCTGCTAAAGTTGTTTATTATTTCAAGTAGGTTTTTAGTTAATTCTATAGGATACTCTAAGTATATCAATCTGTAAAGAGTGATAGCTTTGTTTCTTCATTGCCTATTTTAATTCCTTCAATTTCTTATTGTTAAAGCTAACACTTCTAGTACAATATTGAATAACTGTGGTGATAATGGACATCTTTGTTTCACTCCTGGTCTTACTGGAAATGCTTCTAGTGTATCCCCATTACATATGATGCATGCTGATGGTGTTCATTTTAAAGAAAACTCCACTGATTCCTATACTCTCTAGCATTTTTAATGGGAATGAGTGTTGTATTTTGTCAAAAGCTTTTTCTGCATCTCCTGAGATAATCATATGATTTCTGTTAATTTTGTTATTGATGTGCTCAATTATGCTGATAGTTTTCCTAATATTGAACCAGCCCTGCATTACTCCTACCTGATCATAGTGTATTATCCTCATGATATGTTGCTGTAATCTCTTTGGTAATATGTTAAAATTTTGCATCAATATTTATTAGGGGAATTGGTCTATAATTTTCTTTCTCTGTTTTGGCTCTTCCCAGTTTAGGTATCAGCTCCATATTTGGATCATAAAAAGAATTTGGTAGGTCTCCTTCTTTCTTTATTTTTCAAATGGTTTATATAGTATTGGAATTAATTGTTCTTTAAATGTCTGGTAAAATTCACTTGTAAATCCATATTGCCCTGGAGATTTTTTCTTAGGAAGTTCACTGGTGGATTGTTAAGTTTCTTTTTCTGAAATGGGGTTATTTAAGTATTTTATTTCTTCTTCTGTTAATCTGGGAAATTTATATTTTTGCAAATATTCATCTATTTCACTTAGATTGTCAGATTTATTGGCATACAGTTAGGCAAAATAACTTCTAATTATTGTTTTAATTTACTCTTCATTGGTGGTGAATTCACCCTTTTCATTTTTGACACTGGTAATTTGGTTTTCTTCTCTCTTTTTTTTAAATCAAATTAACCAAAGTTTTATCTATTTTATTGTTGAGTTTTTTTTTCCACAAAACAAGCTCTTAGTTTTATTTATTAGTTCAATAGTTTTCTTAATTTCACCTTCTCTGATGAGGGCTGTCCTGTGCCAGTGTTTCCCATGTCACACAATCAATTTCAAACTTCCTAAGAGAGACACTTTGATGTCCACCTGATCTACCTAACTCCCTCCACTGTTGGTGAAGTTGTGAATTGATCCAACAATTCTGCACAGCAATTTGGAATCATGCCCAAAGGGTGACAAAACTGTGCATACCCTTTGATGGATAGCACTTGTAACTCTGTATTCCAAAAGGATCATAAAAAAGGGAAATGGACCCACAGGTACGAAAATATTTATAGCAGCTCTTTTTGTGCTGGCAAAGAACTGGAAATTGAGGGAATGACCATCAACTGGGGAGTAGCTGAACAAGTTGTGGTATATGTGGTATATATTCATATAATGGAATACTAATGTTCTATAAGAAAGGATGAGCAGGCAGATTTCAGAAAAACCTGGAAAGATTTATGTGAACTGATGCTAAGTGAAGTGAGCAAAACCAGAAGAACATTGTACACAGTAACAGCAACACCATACAATGACCAACTTTGATAAACTTAGCTCTTCTTAGCAATACAATGATCTAAGACAATTCAAACAGATTCATGATAGAAAATGCTATCCACATCCAGAGAAAGAACCATGGAGTCTGAATGCAGATTGACATACTATTTTCTCTTTTTTGTGTGTTTTGGGTTTGTTTTTTTCTTTCATATGGTTTTTCCCTTTTGTTCTGATTTTTCTTTCATAACATGACTAAGGTAGAAATATGTTAATATGATTGCACACGTATAGCCTATATAAGATTACATGCTGTCTTGGACAGGAGGGAGGAAAAGGAGGGGGAAAATTTTGGAACTCAAAGTCTTATAAAAGTGAATGTTGAAAACTAAAAGTAAATAGATAAATGAATTTAAGAAGTTTTTTTTAAAAAGAAACAAAATCAGTATTGTTGAAGGAGTATACCATGAATCATAGGTGTCAAACACTTCCTAGAGAACAAGATTAAAATGCCATTGGGAAATGTCAAACAAAATAAATAAAAATACAATTCAACATTTTTAAAAAATGACCTGGGATACAAGCCCAGAGACTGAAGATAGCTAGTGGCTACAGCATGTAGGATGGATGGACCCAGAAATAAGGAACTGCTTACACCTTTCTAATGTAGTATAGCAAGAAACCAGCAGTAGGAAAAATTTAGAGGAAGACTGTAAAAGACAGGCGACCTTAAAGTTCCTGTTTTCTCCTTAGGAATGTCTCCAAGGACCCCTCCTTCCCCAGCCCCATTGTGGGTTGGGATCTGTGAATCCAACCAGCCTCCAGGGTCTGCCCAGACACAAGAAAGTTTGTTGTTGAGAAAGTAATATAAAATAAACAGGGTTGGCGAAAGTAGACAATGGGCAGTAACCTTGCAGTCTCCCTTCAGGAAAGACCCACTTGGTCACCCTTACGCTTTGAGGTCTACAAATCTCATCCAATCTTAATAGTCTAAGAGAAGAAAGCAGGCAGCAGAGTCAAGATAGCACTGGGCACAGAAGAAGGGAGGGAAGTGACTGTAAGTGTATCAAAAGGGGGAAAAAAGAGTGCCTGGATAAAGACAGATTAAAAACTAACAAAGGAGGGAAAACAAGCCACTACAATGATTACTTTTCAGTAAAAGAAACCATCAAAATGCTTAAGGAGGAAAATATTACAATAAATTATGCCAGGCTGATAGAAATGACAATGAAGAAAACTCCATGAACCTCCAGAACAGTTCAGAAGAAAAATAAAAGAATTAAGATAGCAAAGAAACTACACCTCTCAAAGAAGAAATCTCCAAGTTGCAGTCAACAAGCTTTCTTAAGCACTTCCTACATACAAAAAAAAGAAAGAATTAAGAAAAAAAGACAGACTCAAAAATTTCTAAGAGTAGATTGTTGCAGGTGGGGAGAGGGGGGGAGAAACGACAGAATGGGAAGTGCAGATTGCTAATGTAGAAGGAAAATCAAGAGAACAAAAAGGAAAAAATAGAATAAGATTAAGCACTCAGCAAAACAATAATGCTGAACTTTAAGAGAGACTGTACAGAAATAATTCAAGGATGCTAGGGTTTATAGAAAAACAAGATGGAGGTGGGGAACACCTGCATATCTTATTTGAAAATATTATACAGGAAAACTACTCAGAAATATTGGAAACAGATGGCAACATTGATTACTAGCTTAAGTGGCAGGATACAAAATAGAGCCACAAAAACATAAGCATTTTTAAATAGTTTTTTAAGGAATAAATTAGGATGAGAAATTTAATTTAAAATAAAATACAAAAAAAACCCCTAGCAATATACCAATATACTCAGTTTTATAAAAATATGACTAAATATACTTTACAGACCAAAAAGAAATCAATTAACTGGAGAAATATCAAGTGTTCATAATTTGGTCATATGAATATAATAAAAATGACAATATCTAGTTTACAGATTTAAGGTTGAAACAATCAATTAACTAAAAGGATAGAACTTTATAGAACTAGAGAGGATAATATAACAATTCATCTGAAGGAACAGCTTGCTTCTATTACTTTCCTACCACAATGAAGTGGAGCTAAGAATATTTTCCTATATATTGGCCATTTGTTTCTGCCTTCTGCTTCCTTGGGGAATATGCCCATTAGTTGAAATCAATGGGTCAAAATGATGCAGTTCATTCACTTTTTTATCAGTTCAAAACAAACACATCCAATAGCAATAACAGTAGATTAGTGTTACTGTATACCCGTCACCTCTCAAAAATTTTCCTTTTTTTTTTTTAACAGCACATTCAAAAGAACACTAAAGCTGTTTGATAAGACTATCATTTTTGTCACTGTATTCCAAAGCTTTGAAGTTTGCTTAGCAGCAGGTTGGTGCAGAATAAATATGCCCTTGACAAAATCTTTGACAATTTGCAGGGTGGGAGATAAAACCTTAGGGTTTCTTATATTTTTCATTTGTCTTCTAATCAGAGATTGGAAACACATTTTCATCTGGCAATTTATATTATGTGATTCTTCTCTGAAAAAAACTATTTGTTCATATCTTCATCCCCATCTATAGTAGATCATCCTCAATATCATTTATTCATGTCAAGCAACATGAGAGGAAGAATTCAGAAAAATGCAGTTTTGTATGAAATGATGCAGAACTGGAATAAAAAAATACTAAAATATACAATTTACTACAATAATGGTAGTGGCAAGAAAAATCATTAAAGGATGTAGTAATAAGAGGAAAAAAAATCCTTGTGGTCAGAGAACCAATACACACAGGAGAGTAACCATTAGGACTAAGGCGTTAGTCACGATTCACTATTAACCATGTTTTTGCTTCATTGTTTCTTATCATGAGGTAGGGTTTTATATACATATCTAATCTATCTATCATTATATATAGATAGTTATAGTTATATATATAGTTATATATATATATATATATATGTTATATATATATATATATATATTATTATATATATATAATATATATATATATATATATTATTATATATAATTATAGATAGTTATATATATAGTAGTTATAGATATTGGAAGGCAGAGATTATCACCAAAATAACTAGGATGTAATGAATATATATATATATATATTATATATATATATAGATAGATAGATAGATAGATAGATATAGATATTTGGAAGGCAGAGATTATTCACCAAAATAACTAGGATGTAATGAAAAGGTATCAATAAACAAATTTTTCAAACCTTTGCAAGTCTTTCCCACCTTGACTGTGGCTCCCCTTACAGTTTCATCCTTAAATGCCCTTGGAATGACTTTGCTTAGTTGGATTTCTCACCAACCTTTCTTTAAATTGTTTTTTTTCTCCCTCTCCACTGCTTCATGCTGTTTATAAAGGTAATATTTATTGCTCATGAACTTGCACCATCTTTCTTCATAAGATTTCACAAAGAAATTTATATTCTAAACTAACATCGTCCTTAGCAAACTCTCTTTTTAAATTAAATATTCATAGAATACGGATCATTTTGTTTCACTTGTTATGGTAAATGATTTACATGAATTCAACATTTAAAATCATTGCTATAGGAAGGCAGGTGACATAGTGAGTGGAAGTCAGTAAGACCTGGGTTCGAGTCTTCCCTTGACACATCTTGGCTATATGGACAAGTCACTTAAAGTTAGGAGTATAAGATGTAGATGGATCTCCACTGATAACAGGATTCTACTCACTGGACAGTTTCCTATACTAATGACATCACAGATCCAAGAAAAAAAAAATTTATCGTAATCTGTGTCAATAACTGGTTGAAATAGGTCAGAATGCAGTAGTTTTAAATGCAGGTCTTATTTTCATTTTTGCTTTCTCTTCTAGTTTTTATTCATTTTGACCTTTGTTTTATTTATGTCAGTAGGCTGAATATACAAAAACAGCTGATAAAAGAAAGACTCGCACACATTTAGTAACTCATTTCTTCTCAGATAAAATATATTTTCTTTCTAATGTTATTTCATGATCGCCATATGTCTAGCACCTTCTAAATATTTTCTAAAAAAAAATAATTACAATGTATAGGCATGAGGCTTTAGGGAAGTCTACAATGTTTAGACTCTTCCAATTCATTTTTGCTGACCTCTATTTTTCAACATTTTTCACTTTCCTCACCTATTTCCAATTTACTTTGAAGTTACTGAAAAACAAAGTATAAACTCATTTAATCTGATGGGTTCTATGGAGTTCTCTGCAGAATGTCTCCACTTCATACTCTGAAATATAAATTAGCATTTAATTATCTTCATGTCGGTCTACTTACAAATACACATGAGAACTGTAGGACGATCTGACCAAGTGTCCCATTAAATTGTTTCTTCTTGTCTCTGGACACAAGATAAGGTTAATTCCACCAACTATTTTGTTTCCCTCTCTCCAAGAAGAGCTTTTAAGTCATCCTCAAAGTTAGCTGTAACTTTCTTTTCCTTTCTAACTTCATTTACATGAGAATATTAAGATTAAAAGAATTTAATTTTAGAATATTCAATTCTTGAAGCTGAACAAAAATCTCATGTTTAGAATACAGTTATGTTACAGATGGTCTAAAAGTTATCCAATTCATGATCCATTCTCTTCTTTTCTGACCCTCTATCACCAACACTGAGGAAGCAAAAGGGGTCACATAGGACTGAAGGCATTTTTTGGATTTTCTCTGTTTTGTCTGTTATCATGGTAAAAGAACTTTTTTTCCTAAACAAAATTTTTAATGTATGTGTAAAGAATAAAATAACTCAAAATGAAAATATCTACCAATTCAATTTATAAATTCTTTTGGTGACATAAAAATGAAGACATTTACCTTACTCAAAGAATGAGATCTAATAGACATTATTTGCATAAAAATTTTCTTCAGATGTTAAAGATGAAGACACTCAGTCATATGCAGAATAGTTTTAAGTATACACGTTACTTACTTATCTTTTATTTCAAAGCGGTCATGAAGCCATCTTCTCATAGACAACTGTTCTTCTGGAACATCTTTTTTGTCTATGCGATCAATATGAATGTGAACTTTTGGACATTCTTTGCAGAGAAACTCTAAAAGAGAAAAAAAGACAAATGATACCTATTTCTATTTTAATAAAATTAATGGAAAATTCATGCTTTTTGGTTCCATATTGATACAGAATAGTGGAAATATGGTTATTTTATTTCTGCCATAACTTCAGAAGGCTATTAAACTGATAAAAGATTATATTTTTTACTTAATAACAGAAAAATGTAATATTACTATACTGATAGTAAGATATTGAGTCTGTTTTCACAATGGTGTAGCAAGAAAGACCTTGTGAAAGGTAGACAGTTGAAAAAACTAGGGATCTAGGCTATAAAGGAAAAGGAAGTTGGAATGCAGCAGTTAGATGCAATCTTCTCTACCTGTTACTTCATAATACCATCCAAACAAAACTGGGATACCTTTGAAATCTCTTCACAGTTTAGCTGTCCACCCCTCCCCCACCACTAATTCACTGGAATAGAAACTGTTTTAGTCTACTACCCTAAAATTTCCAAGGAAGATGAAGTATTATAATCTAATATAACTCACAATTATTATTTAATAACTCCAATACCTAACCTAGTACTTCTTAGACAGCTGATAACTAGATAGGTATATGTCCCAGAATAGCAGAGAAATTTGGAGCTATAGAACCATCATTTGGCTGTGATGCTAAAGAAAGAGGAAAAAAGAGTTGTATATGGGAACACCAGAATAAAAAGGGAAGCTCAGAAATCGGAAAATTTCTCAAGGAAAGAAATGCGACTTGTGAATTTTTTTTAATTATTGTAATTTGTTGAGGTGGTTTGCCTCAAAGAGAACAAGATTATGGAGTCCTTTGGTGGATGTGTGTTTGAAGAGAAGATACATCCTAGGGATTATAGGTCAGTCTGTCAATAAGTGTTTATTAACCATTTACAAAATCCTAAGCACTGTACTAAACCCTACAAATAGAAAGAAAGACAAAAATATGATGCATGCCATCAAGAAGCTTACGATATAAATGAGAGATAAACTCTGAGAAGGTACTAGTAGGGGAGAGGAGAGAAAAAGTGGGAAAGGGCTCTTCCAGAAAGGAGGGTTTGAGCTCATTCTTAAAGAAAGAATTGGGGGCAAAGATGAGGTGGGAGGGCACTTCAGGCACAGGGAGGGCAGGCAGTAAAAGGGCATGGAGTTGGGAGATAGAGTTGGGGGGAGTAACATGTTTTAGGAAAATCACTTTGGCAGCTGAATGTGGAGATTAGTGTGGGTTGAGACTTGAGCCAGGGAGAGTAACCAGACCAAATAGAAGCCTGCACCTGGGTGGCAGCTTAGAGCAGAGATAGGGACATATGCAAGACATGTTGCAAAGGTAAAAATGATAAGACTTGGTAACAGATTGGATATCTATGGTTTGAGGATAAGTAAAGTCAAGGATGAAAATAGAGCTGCAAGCCTGAGTGAAAGGAAATACGTAACAGTAGTCCTTAATAGTTATATAATGTAAGGAAAAGGGGATTTGGGGGTAAATATAAGTTCTGTTTTGTACATGTTAAATTTGAGATATTTATAGAACATGCAGTTTGAGATGCCCAGTGACAGCTGATGACGTTAAAAAAGAACACAGGAGAGCTATTAGGGGATGAATAAACCTGACAATCACCTGCCTAGAGATGATAACTGAATCCATGGGAACTTAAGATAAATCACCAAATGAGATAGTGTAGAAAGAGAAGAGGTTGTTTTGTTCCTTCTTTTATATATATAACATATTATGTATATATGTGTATACACACACACACACACACACACACACACACACACTTGGCATCCAACACCCACAACACTTAATTAGATAGACTTATTAACATACTGCAATTAACACCTTAAATGGTATCCTGACCAGATAAATGACAACTATATCCTTAACACTTTTTAAGCAGTGTGGCACAGTCACATATACTATAAATGATGCATCTTTTTAAATAGGGTCTGTGGATGACATGCCTGGAAAACAAACTTAATTTCCAAGATATATGTAACATCAATTCATATTTATAGAAATAAGAACCATTCTGTAATTGACAAATGACAAAAAGATAGGAATTGGCAGGTTTATTTTAAAAGCATTTTTAATCTTTTTTTTTTTTTTACAATTTAAAAGCATTTGTTTCGTTTCCCTTCCAGAACCCAATCCCTCCAACAAAAAAGGTTATGTGAGGGTAAACAGAAAATCAAAAAACCTTTAACAAATAAGTAGAATAAGTAAAATGCATCCCCAAATTGGTCATGTGCAAAAATGTGTCTTATTCTACATCTGGAAACCATTACCTGTCAAAAGAAGGGAAGTACCAAGTTTCATTCTTGGTACTCTGAAATCATGGTTTGTTCAAATCTTTGATCAGTTATTAATTCTTTCAAAGTTGTTCATTTTTACAAAATCATTATTATACAAATTGTTCTCTTGCTTCTGCTCACTTCACCCCACACTGGTTCACGATGATCAAAATCATCCCAGATTTCTCTGACAACAACTGTTCATAATTCCTTACAACAAAATATTTTTCCATTACATTAATTTATCATAATTTATTCTACTATTCTATTTGTTGGGCAACTTCTTCTTTGCCACTACAAAAAGAGCTACTATAAATATGTTTGTACATATAGATCTCTTCTCCAGTTGCTTGCTCTCTTTGAGGTATAGGTCAAAAGGTCTATAGGGATGGGGTACCTATGGCCTTGAGGCTACATGTGGCCCTCTAGGTTCTCAAGTTGGCCCTTTGACTGAATTCAAACTTCACAGAATAAATCCCTTTAATAAAAGAATTTATCTGTAAAACTTGGACTCAGTCAAAAGGCTGCATCCAAGGACCTAGAAGGCCACATGTGGCCTCAAGGCTGCAGATTCCCCACCCCTGGTCTACATAGTTTAGTAACATTTCAGGCATAGTTCCAAGTTTCTTAATAGGATGATTGGCCTCCTGAAGCAGTCCATTAATGTGCCAAACAGGCAATTTTAAAAGAAAAAAATAGAAGTTATCTTCAGTCAAATGAAAAAAAAAAATGCTCCATATCACTAATAATGAGAAAAACGAAGGTTAAAATAACCCTGAAGTTCCACCATCCATTACAATGGCAAAGTTAACACAAAAGGAAAATGGGGCGGGGGGATGGGGGAAATAGACTGCTGCAGTTGTAGTGAATGGAGTTGTAGATTGCTTTCAGCCATTCTGAAAACAATTTGGATCTATGCCCAAAAAGACATTAAATTGTTCATACCTTTGACCCAGTGATACCACTACTTGGTATATAATCCAAAGAGATTAAAAAAAAAAGACCTATATGTACAAAAATATTTTTATCAGCTCTTTTTTGTAGTGGCAAGGAAGTGAAAATGAAGGAATAGCAAAACAAATTATAGTACATGAATGTGATAGAGTATTATTGTGTTGCTAGAAACTGCCAAAGGAATAGTTTCTGAGAAACTCAGGAAGACTTTATGAACTAATGAAAAATAAAGTGAGCCTCATCAATTGGAAGAACGTTTAAACCAGTTATAGTATATGAATGTGATAAAATACTATTTTGCTTTAAAAAATGATGCAGGGAACAATTTCAGAGAAACCTAAAAAGACTTGAATGAACTGATGCAGAGTAAAGCAGAAACAGGAAAACATTTTATACAATTAAACATTATTGTAAAGACAAACTGTTAATGACTTTAGAACTCTGATTATCTCAATGACTGAAAACAATTGCAGACAATTTATGCTGAAACACGCTCTCCTGACAGAGAAGAGATGGACTCACATTGAGACATTGTGAGGGGGAGGGGAATGGAAGGTACATGGCCTATGGAGGAATTTGTCTAATTCACTATAAATGTTTGTAACAAGAGTTTTTTTCTTTCTCAATTGGGTAAGGGGAGAAAGGGAGAAGAAGAGTAAGATAAATTTTTGTTGATTGAAAAATATTAGTTTTTTTTAAATTATAAAGATATGTAAAAGTCTGAAACCCTTATGAACTATGATTAAGGCAAGTAGCAACCATGATTCCAAAGGATCTCTGATGGAAGTTTGCTACCCACTTCCTCACAAAGATGTAATAGGCTCAAGATATAGAAGAAGACATACATTTTTGGATATATCCAATGTGAGGATTTGTTTCACTTGACTATGCCTATTTGTTAAAAGGTTCTTGTTTTTCTTACTATTTAGTAGTACACTAACTCTTGTGTTTTCATTTTTTTCATTCCTGTACTAGCAAAATGTATACTACAAATTCTAAAAGAAAAAGTATTGTATCTATGATGCTTATTTGTATTATAATTTAAAAAAAACACAATTTCCCTTTCCTCTTCCTCATACATCAATCTGAAGGCATTGAGGAGACAATGGAGAAAATTTGGAATATATTCCCAATGATAAAAATATTAAGATGGAAATTAGAGAAATAAATAGGATCATAAAGTTTTAGAGAACATTATTAACACTCTCATTTTACAGATAAGTCTCAGAAAGTATATGTGATTGACTATGATCACATAGCCAAGTAATTGTCAGAGCAGGAATCTTCTGAAACAATCTCTCTAATGATACTAATATGGTTCTAATGAAATTAAATAGTAGCATTGGTTGTTTTGTAGAGCCATTAACTTTCACTGCCTCATGCTAAATTAACATTAAAAAATAAGAAGAAAAATACACTTGTTTCATTTCAGTTCAACACATATTTATTAAATACCTACTGCCTTTGAAAGGGGCTACAGAATATTGATTATAAAGGCTAGAAATGGAAGATGGTGAATGAACTCTTAAGTCCCAAACATAAGGCGATTACTTTAATTGGCTTAAACTTAGTATCATAAACCTACACATATGTCCAAGCAGTAACACAAGTAAGGAGAATGGTGTGGGCCCTCCCCTATGATCCACTAAGGACCCAGGTAAGGAAGGAAATCCACCACTGATGACAGAACATTGATTTCACAGATGACATCAGGTAGTGCATACAGAAAGAGGAGCAAGTGCAACCTCTGTAGACAAACTTTTGTTTCAAAGAGGTTTCCAAATCCCAGACAAGAATGAGATCTCACTCACCCAAGTTATCTAGTAATGAAAATACTACAAGTCAAGGAGAAATTGGAGTAGGAGCAACAGGCAGTCCCAGCAAGATATCTGGATCACCAAGTAATTGGTGACTAGATACCCTAGGCAGTAGATTGATTTCATCTACCACAGTTATCTCTTTTGTTTAAAGCAATACTTTCATAAAATATACCTACTTTGACCTAGAGATCTCATTGTCAGGCATACACCCCAAGGAAGACAATAAGGCCCAATTATGTACCAAAATATTTATGTCAACCCTTTGTAGTAGCAAGGAGCTAGAAAACAAAAGTACCCATTATTTGGAGAATAGCTAAAACAAGTTGTGATATGAATGGAATGATTTCTCATTAGCTCCCATTCATTCACAATCATCATTATGCAGAATATACTATATACTATCTATATGTATATATATATATGTGTATATTACACACAAGTACATATATTTGCATAGGTAAACATGCATACATACATCACCCTTATCTCTCTCACAAAGTTCCACTCTAACAACCAACTGTCTTTTGAATATCTCAAACCAAATGTCCTATAGCCATCTCAGCATTATTGAACATGGTCACTGTAGCAAATGCTTTTGCTTAATTTGCTTAATTCCTTTATTTACAAGGAAGAGTTCCAAAAAAGAAAGTATTAAAATGCTGGGGGGTTTTATTTTTAATGGGAGTCTAAAATTAACCACTTCTGATGTTTCAGCTCACCAGGCATCTTCCCCAACTGGAGTATAAATGAATGCTAAACAAGGTAATGGGGTGGTAAACAACATCCTTGTCACTTTTCTCTACTACTAGTCTACTCAGACTGGAAATCTAGCACTGCACTTATTGGTATATATTTCACTATTCCCAAGGCAATTGTTTCACTACACAAAGATTACAAGGTACTTCACATGTAGCATGTTTTAAAGCAAGAAAATATAAAGGTTTATAATGAATGGCTTCCACTTATCATTCCTTTACCATAAATAGGAGATGAAACCAACTACAGGAAATAAAGTGAGAAAAACTTACTAGCTAGATTTAATCCTAAAAATATATGTGAGCCTAATTACCTTGTCATTTGAAAATAGATTGGAAACATTATGAATATTTTATTTCACTGAATAAGCAAGCTTAGGATTTCTGGTATATTTTTTTTTAAGTTATCTGCTCAACAAAGTCAAGAAGTCTCTTTCTATATTGAAATTTTGCTGACTAGAATTCTAACTTCTTTTAAATGCATGCTATATAATGCAGAATTATTCATTATAGAAACAAGATAGAGGAAATATCAAATTTAGACTGCTCTAATTGAGAAAGTTCTCAACTTAGTCTCCTACTTAACACTTGAATCTAACTCATGAAAGATAAAGGGAATATTCATTCTAAATCATTCTCATTACATTAAAATTATATGAACAGTCAAACACTTAATTCTTTCCTTTGCCCCCACAAATCAGCTGTTCAAAGATAAAGGGAAATACTTTCCCAAAAAATACCCAGGTCACTGACATAAAAACTGTGTTTAGGGGCAGTTAGGTGGCACAGTGAATATAGCATGGGCCCTGGAGTCAGGAGCACCTGATTTCAAATCAGGCCTCAGACACTTGATACTTACTAGCTGTGTGACCATGGGAAAGTCACTTAACCCCAATAGCCTTGCCTTCCACCCTCCAAAAAAAAAATACCTATGTTTTAATATCAATAAACACAATAGCCTTACACTCCCCATGTCTTATCTCCATATTTAAGAAATACCACCATCTCCTGAGATTCAGAGCAGGAAGCAACAGAAAGCAGCAAATATTGCAGAGTATACTTTTCCATTACTTTAATCATTCCTTTCCCTGACAAATGGATATCATAATCCACTAACAGATTATTTCTCCCTACATGCTTTCTTTTGTTCTACCTGAAAATATTCAACAGCTGCCTTTGTTGCCTAGGGAATAAAGTCTAGTCTTTGTGGCTGAGCATTCAAGGCCTTCCACAATCTGGGAGATCCACAAAGGTTCATAGATGAATCTCATTCTTGCTCTCTAACCTTAACTCCCATTATTTCCCTATACGAAACCCACACCCTAGCCAGAGATCTTTTGTTTGTGTCAAGAACTGACCCACATTCTTAACTCCAAACATTAATGCCATTTCCCAGCTAGAATGCCATCCCCTCTCCTCTAAGTAGTGCCTTTACTTTAAGCCTTACCTCCTTTCATGAGAACATTATGGACTATCAGAGCTCCCAGTGATAACTATTTTCAAGGGCACCCCTTTAGTACCTATGTGTTGCCTCGACCACTCTTGGATTTCCTTAATTAGACTTTAACCCCATGACTGCAGAGGCCACTTTATTTTCTATCACTGGAATCTAGCAGTGTTCTACATAAAGAAGACAATAAATAGTTATTGTTGCTAGTGTTTTTACTTTAAGTATTTCTTTATATGGTAACATTATTAAAATTACAACCCAAAACTAGCTTCACAAGCCATTTACTAGTTGAAATTAATGTATGCAAATGATTAGAGAAAAAAGAACAGAGGAATGAAACTTTTGCATTTAAAGAACAAAGTCAAGAGACAGAACCAAAAAAGAACAAATAATAGGATAATAAAGAAAAGATTTTTAAGAAAGAAAAATTGGTCAACAGTGCTTTGAGTTCTTATGAAAAAACTTCCTGGGAGGCAGAGCCAAGATGGCAACTGGAAAGCAGGGACTTGCATGAGCTCCCCACCAGGTCCCTCCAAACACCTATAAGAATGGCTCTGAACAAATTCTAGAACTGCAGAACTCAAGGAACAGCAGAGGGAAGCAGGGCTCCAGCCTGGGACAGCCTGGATGGTCGCGAGGTAAGGTCTATTGCACGGAAGTGGGAGCAGAGGGGAGCAGAGCCCAGCATGAGCCACACCTGGACCAACCAGACTGGGAGCTGGGCGGAACAGGCCCTAGTGCCCTGAATCAGTGAACTGTGCCAGTTACCAGACTTCTCAACCCACAAACACCAAAGACAACAAAGAAGGTTAGTGGGAAAAGCTGCAGGGACAGAGTGAAAGGAGTTTGAGGTTTGGCCACCGCCCCGGGGACAGTGGAGGTGATGCAGCTCTGAGGCTGTTTACAGAGCTACAGCTGCAGTTGCTTCCAGCCCCAGGCCAACCTGGTTGGAGGAATTAAGTGGGGGATCTGAGTGGGAGTGCAGAGCCTGCTTAGATCTGAGTCTGGTCCAGGATGGTGGTTCTTCTGGGAGGAGTAGTGCTGGTGTGGCAGAGCTTGCTATGTAGAAATAGCTCTGAAAACAACAGCACATCCCCTCAAGCTTAGAACAAAGTACTCTATACTCTACAAGCAGTCATACCCTGACAAAAAACTCAAGGGTCAAGTAAGTTGGCTGGGAACATGGCCAGGCAGCGAAAACAGACTCAGATTTAGACTCAGACTTTGGAATCTTTCTTTGGTGACAAAGAAGACCGAAACATACAGTCAGAAGAAGTCAACAAAGTCAAAGAGTTTCTAGTAATGAAAATACTACAAGTCAAGGAAAAATTGGAGTAGGAGCAACAAGCAGTCCCAGCAAGATATGTGGATCAAAAGCCTCCAAGAAAAACATGAACTGGTCTCAGGCCATGGAAGACCTCAAAAAGGATTTGGAAAAGCAAGTTAGAGAAGTAGAGGAAAAATTGGGAAGAGATATGAGAAGGATGCGAGAAAACCATGAAAAATAAGTCAATGACTGGCTGAAGGAGACCCAAAAAAATACTGAAGAAAATAACACCTTAAAAAATACACTAACTCAAATGGCAAAAGAGCTCCAAAAAGCCAATGAGGAGAAGAATGCCCTTAAAGGCAGAATTAGTCAAATGGAAAAGGAGGTCCGAAAGACCACTGAAGAAAATACTACCTTAAAAATTAGATTGGAACAAGTGGAAGCTAGTGACTTGATGAGAAATCAAGATATTATAAAACAGAAGCAAAGGAATGAAAAAATGGAAGACAATGTGAAATATCTCATTGGAAAAACCACTGACCTGGAAAATAGATCCAGGAGAGATAATTTAAAAATTATTGGACTACCTGAAAGTCATGATCAAAAAAAGAGACTAGATATCATCTTTCAAGAAATTATCAAGGAGAACTGCCCTGATATTCTAGAGCCAGAGGGTAAAATAGAAATTGAAAGAATCTACCAATAGCCTCCTCAAAAAGATCCCCAAAAGTAAATGTCTAGGAATATTGTAGCCAAATTCCAGAGTTCCCAGATCAAGGAGAAAATACAGCAAGCAGCCAGAAAGAAACAATTTGAGTATTGTGGAAACACAATCAGGATAACACAAGATCTAGCAGCTTCTACATTAAGGGATCGAAGGGCTTGGAATATGATATTCCAGAGTTCAATGGAGCTAGGATTAAAACCAAGAATCACCTACCCAGAAAAACTCAGTATCATGCTCCAAGGCAAAATATGGACTTTCAACAAATAGAGGACTTTCAAGCTTTCTCAGTGAAAAGCCCAGAGCTGAATAGAAAATTTGACTTTCAAACACAAGAATCAAGAGAAGCATGAAAAGGTACACAAGAAAGAGGAATCATAAGGGACTTAACTAAAGTTGAACTGTTTTGTTTACATTCCTACATGGAAAGATGATGTGTATAATTCATGAGACCTCAGATTAGGGTAGCTGAAGGGAATACACACACACACACACACACACACACACACACACACACACACATATACATACATACACACATATGTATATATGTATATGTGTGTATGTATGTATATATATGTGTGTATATATATGTATGTATACATATATGTGTGTGTATATATATATATATATAGACAGAGGGCACAGGGTGACTTGAATATGAAGGGATAATATCTAAAAAAATAAAATCAAATTAAGGGATGAGAGAGGAATATATTGAGAGAGGGAGAAAGGAAGAGAAGATAGAATGGGGCAAATTATCTCACATAAAAATGGCAAGAAAAAGTAGTTCTGTAGAAAGGGAAGAGGGGTGAGGTGAGGGGGGAATGAGTGAATCTTGCTCTCACTGGATTTGACCTGAGGAGGGAATAACATACACACTCACCTTGGTACCTTACCCCACAGGAAAGAAGGAGGAAGGAGATAAAAAAGGGGGGACCATAGAAGGCAGGGCAGATAGGGGGAGGAGGTAATCAAAAACAAACACTTTCAAAAAGGGACAGGGTCAAGGGAGAAAATTGAATAAAGGGGCATAGGATAGGAAGGAGCAAAATATAGTCTTTCACAACATGAGTATTGTGTAAGGGTTTTACATAATGATATGCATGTGGCCTATGTGGAATTGCTTGCCTTCTTAGGGAGGGTGGGTGGGGAGGAAAGAGGGGAGAGATTTTGGAACTCAAAGTTTTAAAAGCAGATGTTCAAAAAAAATTTTTTGCATGCTACTAGGAAATAAGATATACAGGCAATGGGGCATAGAAATTTATCTTGCCCTACAAGAAAGTAAGAGGAAAGGGGATGGGGTGGGAGAGTGGGATGACAGAAGGGAGGGCTGACAGGGGAACGGGGAAACCAGAATATATGCCATCTTGGAGTGGGGGGAAGGGTAGAAATGGGGAGAAAATTTGTAATTCAAACTCTTGTGAAAATCAATGCTGAAAACTAAAATATTAAATAAATTAAAGAAAAAAGAAAAAAAATAAAAAACTTCCCATAAATCAAGATAAATCAATTTTAAATGACATTACATAAATGCCAATTAATGTTATTAAAATGAAGTTTAGTTGTAAAAGAATTCAAGTTTCAGCTTACTACAATGAGACTTTTTCCAATCTTTTCTAGTATTTGAATACATTGCAGTCAGTAGGCACTTAAAAGATGTTTGTTGAATCAATTATTTTTATTTCATTCACACAGGATGTACTACGGCTGTTTTTCGTTTTTGTCCTTGCATCCTCAGAACCTAGCATGTAACTATGTTTGTTATTGTTTTCATAAATATATTGCTTTCATGTTTGGTTTTCATGGTATAGGTTTATTTACTATATGTCTTAAATCAAAGTTAAGTTGAAAAAGACTACCTACTAATCATTTTAAGATAAACAGAATATGGGAAAAAAATGAAAGACTAAAGAAAAAGTGTGGACAAATTCCAAAGCACTTGGTTATGAACACGAGGATAGGAATAATTTTTTTTAATTCCTTAATTTGATTTCTAGTTACCTTTGTTAAAGAAGAATTTGACTTTTAAACTATTTCCCCACTAGTATATTTATTATTGTATGCCAATCCAATTTTATCTGGAAAATCAGAGAGAAGGGTGTAAGGATGGAGTTACCAAAGGGGATAAACGAGGACCATTAAAAACAATGTTACTAAAATATTTACAAGAGAATTCACAGAGGAAAACAAAATGAAGTTCAGAGGGAGATACAGAAAGGACAGCTTTGAAAGTATTTGTTGGAATTTTTTTTAAGCAATAAATTTAGCAGAGATGAGCAATTTCATATACACTTTTGACTGTAGAAATGATCTTTTCAGAGAGGTATTCATTAGTGCAGATAGTAAGTTACATGAAGACTGGAGAAATAGACACATACGTACATATACATACACATGTATATGAACACACAAATTTAGAATGTTTACAGTACAACTCAATGTGCCATGCCAGTGTTCTCCAAGTGGTATTACAGACATGTAGTGATGTGTCTTTGATTCTCTTCCCACCTAATTTACGCTGGTTGATATATTTTCTGATTAGCTATACACTTCAGGTAAAAATGTGAGCTCGAATTTGAAGTAACAAAGAGAGATGAAAAATAAATGTTTCAGGGCAGAAAAAATATTTCAACTACAAATCTGTGTAGGAAGACATAAAATTGCACATAAGCAATTTACATGCTAATTTTCTGCTTTTCTTCTTAAGGCATATACGTTTGTAGGTCTAATAGCTGTTTGATATGCCTGAATGTGATTCATGCTAAATATCAGTAAAAATTCTAAGATTCCACATTAACAATAATAGCTTAAAATTGTATAACACACTAAGTTTTCCAAAAATGCTTTCACATTATTATGAGAACATTTAAAGGGCATGCAAATTAGTCTATACCCCATTAATGACTAAATTACTCTAAGGTATGTATTAACATAGAAAATAAAAAGATTGCTATCAATTTCAGTTTAATTTTTAAAATTAATTTTTGGATGTATTTGGTAAAATGTATACATCTCTGCAAGCTTCCATTAAAAAATAAAATTAGTAAAGTGAGAATATCAGACTCACCAGTCATAGAAGGTGCTTCTTTTCTCTTTCCTGTTTGATCCACAGTACCTTCATATGCTACCGTAACATCATAAATTGCATCTAAGTAATTCTTCATACAGTCAAAAGCAACGTATGTTGCCTTTATTCTTGGTGTCAGGACATGTTTTAACACTGCAAGGCCTAAGGAAGGAAAAACAAAATTCCACAAAAGTGAAGGGACAAAGAATTAAAACTATTCTATATGCTCCCTATTATGAAACAAGATGATTTGGTATCGATTATAATTTAAAAATGAAACCAGTAAGATCTTTCTGAAAATGGTTCTTTTTAATTGCCAGAAATAGCCCATATACTATCTTAAATTTCCACCAACTTTTGACCCATTTCCTCATTTGCAAAATGGTGGTAACACTTACCCTACCAATCCCTCGTGCTTTTTTTCTTCTTAAAATCCCTACCTTGATCTTAAATACTTTCTTCCCAGCTTTTTGCTGGGAAAACAGAAAAGTTTATAGGGGGAATGTAGTGTAATTTTATATCCTGGGTATAATTTTGGGGGAGTTAATTACCAGAGCCTACAAAAAGTGTTTCTTAACTTGACTTCTCCAAAAAATGATGAGCTTTAAGACCAAAGCTTGGGTGGTAGTGGGGGCATAAGGAGAGATGAGGTAGGTAGGTAGGTAGGTAGGTAGGTAGATAGAAAGAAGGAAGTTGAAGTATCAACAATTGTGATAGCATGTGGAAAGAATATTGTTTTCTAATCTTGATTCTACTACTTACTACCTATGTAACCTTCAGCAAGTTCCACAAATAAGGGAACTATCTAGCTTATCTCTACGATTCCTTCCAGTTATAAATAATAACTTCATTTGAACCATCTCTTTGGTAGTAATCCATCTTCAGTAACTGTGCTCCCAGGAAGGTTCTCTAATCTGAGCTGAGAAGGCTAGCAAAATTTTTCTACATTCTCCATTTCCAATACTTAGGGCTACTAATCTCTTAATGAGTTGGATTAGAGAACTTCTCAGGGCCTTTCCAGGTCTAACAATGTGATTATGACTCTTTCAAATGGTTCCTCTGATAATTTCATGTTTAAGTGGTACAAAAGACTTTATCTATTACATTTATTTGGCCCTAAACGAGAACAGACTGTAGTTTGCATCTCAAATCACTGTCCATTTCAATCATCTTCTTACCATTTGTACTACAGTCTGAGGCCGAGGGATTTAATATGCTAAGCTCTTGAACTCCTGCCCTATGGCTGAGCTGTCCTGATTGATGAGTGAGTCTATAATTCAAAATTACTTACTGCATATCTGGACAACCACAGGTCATGTTTCAAGGAATATAATAAACAAAAACTAAAAACCTTTAACTAGAAAATATATAAGTATATATAAATACATACATAAGTATATGTGTATGTGTATACTCACAATTTAAAACCTTAAATGTGAAAAAAAAGTTTGAAAACCTAATTCTTTATAAATGAACTTTACATTTCCCTTGTATTATGAATATGGCTAGATCACTTACCTGCTCTCCATCCACTCACTCTACAAGTGTACTGAGGTAGAATGTATTTTAAGTTAACTTACATAGAAACCTGCCTTAATATACAATTAAAATGGAATGATTTTCCTTGACAAGTCAACAAGTAGTTTTTTAAGTTTATCCCATGTACCAGGCACTACAAAGAAACACAAAGAAAGGCAAAGAGTCTCTGCCACATTTTAATGAGAAACAAAACACATAAACAATAATGTGTATCTGCTGTGTGTGTGTGTACACACCCAACAAATTGGAAGTAATCTCAGAGGGAAGGCACTAGCATTGAGGGGAACTGGAAAAAGCTTCTTGAAGAAGGTGAGATTTTAACTGAAGGAGACTAGTAGGTGAAGATAAGGAGAGCACTCCAGGCATGGGGGAACAGTAAGAGAAAATACAGTCAAAAAGGAGAGTGTGTTGAGTTAGGAAGCCAGTGTCACTGGATTACAAAGTACATAGAAGGAAATAACATGTTAAGAAGACTGAAAGGCTGTGAAAGTCTTTAAAATCCGAGTATTTTATATTTGATCCTGGAGATAATAGGGAGTCACTGTAGTTTACTGAACCGGAAGAGTGGTAGGATAAAATGGGAATACCTACTAGTAGTAGTAGTCTGTAGACTGCTCAAGGTAGGAAGACCAATTGTATTGTTAATGGAATAGGAAGATCTTCCCCATCCATTAATAGGCCTATGTGACCTGCTTTAAGCCTGAGTCACATGGAAGCCCGTGGTAGGAGGAGCTTGCCTAAGGGGTGGAGCAGGAATGGGTGGAGCAAGAAGTGGAAGTTAGACAGAGATAGGAGAGAGAAGGCAGAGGCATAGCAGCTAGCCTGAGTGAGATAGGGAGAATTTTACCTAATGGAGCTTGTTTGTGGGGATGCTGGAGGGAGAGAAGGCTTGGGGATGGCAGTGCTCCCTGCATTGGTAATGTGTACACACTTCTTTATTACTATGGTGGATATGGCTTTTTGGTGTCTGAATAAATATCTTAGCTTCATCTTTGAGGAAGACAGTGTGTTATATTTTGCAATACAAACCTGGAAATACACCAGCATATTCATAGCAGCTACTGTGGGTATCACATTGGCGATATACCAACTAGTCCAGGAGGAGATGAAGACCTGCCACAGAGTGGCAGCAGTATCAGAAGAGAAGGAGCATGTGAGAGAGACTGCAAAAGTGGGGAGTTGGCAACAGACTAGACATGAGGGGTGAGATAATAAGGTTGTGAGCCTAGGTGACTGGATGGTGGTATTTTCAACAGTAATAAGGAAGTTAGGAAGAGGGAAAGGTTTTGGGGGAAATAGAGTGAGTTCAGGTTTTGGACATGTTGAAGTTTAAGATATTTATAAGATATCCAGTTTGAGATGTCAAATAGGTAATTGGAAGTCAGCTACAAGAGTAAGGTTGGACAAGTAGTTCTGAGAATTTTCTGCATAGAGATGACTAAGGAGATCTCTACATAAAGTGGAATAGAGGAAGGACAGAGCCTTTGGGGAGCCCCATGGTTAACAGCTATTATAGATACGGAGATGAAGATCCAGCAAAGGAGGCTGAGAAGGAACAGTCATATAGGTAAAAGGAGAAACATGAGAACAGTACCAGAAAAACCTAGAAGAGGGTATCAGAAAAACCTAGAAGAGGGTATCAAGGAGAAGAGGCCATGTCAACCATGTCAAAGGCTAGAGAGGTCAAGGAGAATTGAGAAAAGGCCATCACATCTGGCACTTAAGACATCAATGGTAACCCAGGAGAGCGATTTCAGTTGAAACTGAGATGGGCATGTTTGCAGGAAGCAGGAAAACAAATAAACAGGGTCCAAGTAAATGAGAGAGTGGGGGTAGTAGAAGGCACAATATACTAAAGAGGGGATGGAATAGGATACTATATTCATGTATAAGGGTTTGCCTTAAAAAGAAGAGCCATGCTTCATGTGAAATAGGGGTGAAGGAGGAATTGGTGCAAAAAGGCATCTGAGTGAAGTGAGATGAAGAGGAGGGGAAAAGAGGAAGCTCCTGGAAAACAGTCTCTTTTTTTCCAGTGGAATATGAAGTAACATCCTCAGCTGAGAGGGCGAGAGAAAGAAAGCCGTAAGATGTTTAGGGAGGGATGAAAAGGTGTTATGTAGGGAATCAGATAGCTAATTGATTAGGAAAGCATAAAAGCATTTCCTTGATGCAATGAGGGTACAGTTGAGATTATATAACAAAATTTTAGTGGACCTAGTCAGTAAAGTTTTGTGATTTTCTCTAGCACTCAATGCCTATAGGAGTAAAGGTAAAGAATGATGGGAGTAATCCAAGGTTGCAGTTTGGCAATATAAGATCAAGGATAACAGAGCAAAGGAGCACATAGTGGGGAATTGAACATGGGACCAAGATAAGGAAGAGTGGAGGGTATATCCTATGCAGAGGTAATAACCTGGGAAAGAACTGGGGTCAAAGGATTAGAGGTCATGGTTGGAATGAACAGGATTATAATACAGGGAAAGATGAAAAGATTAACAGATGATCAGAAAAAGAATAAAAGAATTTTCTTTTGAGGCAATGAGTTCCCAGTACTAAAGTTATTCAAACAGGAGTATGGACACAACTTGTTTGAAGATGTTTTAGAAGAGATTCCTATATTATAAGAGAGGTTGGGCTGGATGACTCCTGGGAACCCTGACAAAGCTGAGGTTCAGTGACTGGATCTTTAAGCATTGGAGCAGGAAGGAATCTGGGAGATCCTATAATCCAATTAACCCATTTCACAGATAAGAAAAAGGAAGAAATAGAGAATTATTTAAGGTCACTCAGGTACTGAAAAAGTCAGGATTAGAACAGAGTTTCTGATTCTACTGCTCATTCTACATTCTTCTGATCAAATATGGTTGTTAAACTGTGTTACCATGATAGTTACTTAGATTTAAAAAAAAATATTAATTGCAAACTATGTACAAAGCACCAGGGATAAAAAGACAAATGAAAAACAGACCTATTCTTAAAGAGTTTATATTCTTTGCGAAGAATGGCAACATTAACCACACAAGTAAGTTCATATACTATAACCTGAGGAAAGAAAGACCACTAAATTGTAGGGAATAAAGACAGGATTCCTACATGTGGTAGCAAGGAGCCAGTGTATTCTAGGCATGCAGAACAGACTGTGTGCAAAAGCACAGAAGTAGGAGAAAGAAGGCTAAGTTAGAGGGAACAGCGAATAGTATAGCTTGGTTGAAATATAGAAACAATATAGAAATATGGAACCAAAATGTGAAGGGCTCTAAACATTAAGCTAAGGACGTTGAAGATTCTTCAAAAGGAGGTGACATAATTAGAGCTATGGTTTAAGATGATTTTAGCAGCTATGTAAAAGATGAGTTAGAAAAAAGAATAGATTGGAAGAAGGCTGACCAATTAGGAAGCTGCTGTCACAAAACTGATAAATCTTTAGCTAATCTTATTAAAAAGAAGAGGAAGGAGAATCAGATTACCAAAATATAAAACAAATGAGGTAAAAATCACAACAGAAAAGAAAAAGAATAGAATCTACTACAGAAAATCATGTCAGCAAAGCTGAAATTTAAAAGAAATGAAGGTTTATGTGAACATAGAATTGCTGAATAAATGTTTTTTTTGTTCATTCATCTTTCCAAAAAAATAACCAAACTACAATAACACAAAAGAGACCCCATATACAATTCATTTTCAAAAAGAACTTAAAATTAGCTATAAAGAAATTAACTATAAAGGAACTATCAGAGGAAACACCTGGTACAAATGGAGTTAAAGATGAACTCTATCATAAACTTTTAAAGAACAATTAATAGCTATACTACACAAATTGTTTTAAAAATTGATATGGAAAAATTTATACCCAACTCCTTTTTATAAGACAAATATAGTCCTGATATATGAACTAGGGAAAGGTAAAGCAAAGAAAGAAAACTATAAGCCAATGATAATAATAAATATTGACTCAAAAATATTAAGTAAGAGCAAAATTAGCAGTTTTTAAAATTCACCATAATCAAATTGGATTTATATCAGAAATTTAAATATGGCTCACCATTAGATAAAGCATTAACATAGTCATAAGGTTTAGGAATAGAAACAGGATCTCTGATTTCATTAGTATAGGGAACTTCCTGGATGAAAAAATCTCTACCAGTGCAGGCCAGCATCTTTTTCTGTAACTTACAGTCATAAAGAGCACTGAGAGCAAGTGACTTGCCCAGGGCCATGAAGAAAAAGGCCCTAAACCCAAGTCTTCCTAACTTTGAGGCCAGTTCTCTACCCATTATGCCACACTGCATCTCAACATGATCAACATAATCATTAAAAACAAAACCAAAAAAATCTCAGATCACATTATCAACTGACACAGGAGCCATTAGAATAGTCTAGATGAATTGAGAAGGACTGTGTAAGTGCTTATCATCTAAGAATGACATACTGCACAGCTCTGTGTGAATCAAGGACCTCATGCTTCTATGATTAAAGCTTTTTGACTTGAAGTTCTTCCAGAGGCATATAGGGGGAGTTTTTCAAACTAATAAAAGACAACCACCACACCTCAAGCCTCAAGGGATGATAAAGCTGAAGAGACCTTATGGCTATCTAGTCTAAACCTCCTATTTTAGACAAATGGGGAAACTAGGGCCCCCAAGAATACTAGTATAATTCTCCAACTGGCATAAAGAACACTTTCTTTACCATTTCATTAAAAATTCTACTCTAAGTATTAAGGATAATGTTTAGGTATTAAGTATTATTTTCTTTATTTTGCAGATGAAGACATTGAAACTCAAAAGAGATTAGGATGACCAGATATATACATATTCATGTATGCATATGTACATGTATGTATGCATATATACATGTGTGTATGTATATATACATATAAATACACATTCATTCATACAGACATATATGTATTTGTGTATATATGAAGGACCTAAATTGAAAATCTCATTTTCCATTTCAACAAACTGTCCTTAACATCTGACTATCTTACTAATGATAACAAAAGCTGATAATGAAACTTTGAGGTTTACTAAACATGTTACATGATTATCTCATTGGAACCTCATAAAAATATTTTAAAACGGGCATTTTACAAATATTATCCATAACAAATGGGACAACTGAGGCTCCAAGAAAAAAATGATTAGTCAGCGGTCACATAGCTAATAATTTTCAGAAAGGAATCAAGCCCAGGTCTTTTTTGACTCATAATTCAATATTCTATCAATCACACTGTATTTCTCACCAGGAGAAAAGACAAGAAGCATACCTAGAAATGTTAACTTCACTTTTCTTTAGCTACTACCACACTCTAGGAAAATTAGTTGCATAGACATCAGCAATAGGATAGTAGGATTTCCCTGTAAAAGCATGTTTACAATGGACAGGGGCCAGTGTGCAAAAGAAAATATTTCCCCTAACCAACATATTTGATTTAAATACTGGGAAGGAAGTTGTTTCATTTATTTTCAGTCCAACCTAAAAGGATCCAAATGGTTATGAAATTACTAACTTAATTAGGTAAAAATTTTTCCTTCTTGGGCTACTGAATCTTATCCAATTTGGAAATCCAAAGGTTGAAAGCAACATTCTTCTATAAAGCTGAAGAAAAATGACTTCTTGCTGATATGTATAAAAGCAGGAATATTTTTTAAAATCCTATAATAAAGTTCTGCACATGAAATTTGTAGCTGAACATTTTGCAGAGGGACAAAAATAAAATTTAGTAGGATGGCACAATAGATGTAAAGGACTCAGTCAATAAATCTAACATACTAAAACAATATTTACCTTCACTAAGGAATATACTTTTAAATTCCTAGTGTGGCATTTACCACCCTCAATATAGACGACTACAAGTTTGCAAACTTGCAAACACATATTTGTCACCTATGAAGTAATCCTATACACCAGGGACACATATAAAACAATCAGTTCCCAACCTCATGGATCTTACATTCTATTTATCTTCCTAATTCTGTAAATTAAGTACTATTCCCTACATTGCCTCTTTAGATACACTTTAGCAGCTATAATCTGTTGTTGTTCAGTAATTTCAATCATGCCCAACTCTTCATGACACCATTTGGGGTTTTCTTGGCAGAGCTACTGCAGTGGTTTGCCATTTTCTTTTCCAGCTCATTTTACAGATGAGGAAACTGAAGCAAACACAGTTAAGGGATTTGCCCAGGGTCACATAGTAAGCAAGGCTGGATTTGAATTCAGGTCTTCCTGACTCCAAGCTTGGCACTCTTTCCACTACACCACCTACCTTCCAGCTATAATCTAGCTGATAGTATTCTCTATTCATTTGTCACAGCTCCCTACAGTGAACTTACTGCCATGTTATTTTTTCTTTTTAGGGCTTAGGAAACATTTGCTGATTTTAAAATGAAACTTATTAACTCATTTTTAAATAATATTGAATTTTGAAGGCCAGAAAGAAACACAACCAGGACAGATCTGAAAGCTACAGGTTGAATTTATTATGTACTTAAAAAGAAAAGCAAACTACTTTACAGAAATCTGCAGTTTTATGTGTAATTCTCTTCTGTTCTCTCACATAAATGCAAATGCCCATATTACTGAGTAAGTTCAGAATAAAAAATAGATTTGGAAAAAGAAGATACAAGAAGGCAGAGAAAAACCAAATTTCCTTTTACCATTTAAAATAATTCCTTACTTCTTTGGCTCGGTAATGTGATAAAAGCACATTTAGGTGGCCCAAAGAGTACATTTCCAATTAACAAGCTAAATATATTATTGTCATATCTAATAGTTAAAAATAAATAAGTGCCTACTGGGGCAAAGAATTTTTTACCCTTTGTATATATATATATATATATATATATATATATATAACATATATAGTTTATATATACTATTGAGTTTTTATCCTGTTTCAGACATTGAATTACGCAAATCTCTCACCCTTTCCTCATCTATAAAATGAATATAATAATAGCACCTACTTCGCAAGGTCATTCTGAGGATCAGTTAAGATGACATATTTAAAGCACATTGCAAATTTTAAAGTACTATGTATAAATTTTAGCTGTTATTACTTAGTTACATGATATTGATTCCAACCTTGCTACAGAATCTTCTCATGTAATTTAAGAACTTGAATTTTTAAAAGACTAGAATACAAGCAAATATTCTTAACATGAAAAACAAAAATTTCTTTAGTATTCTAGTTGATATTTTGATAGCTTTAAAGTGATTCAGGGTCATGATTAAAAAATCAACATGTTATGATACCTAAACAACATTCCTTTATTCCCTCTGGCTCAAAGTGTTCCCTCCCTCCTCCAATTTTACTATGAATGAATGAAAAAGCATTCCTCACCTAGTGATCCAACCTATCAGAGTTGAGCCTCTCCATATCTGGCTAGGCCGGGCCTCAGACAGAAGATAAGAGTTTGTCAATGAGACCATACTTTAACACTTTCCAGCTTGATAGAAGCTGCCAGAGCTTGCATTCCACTGGCAAAGCCTTTGAGAACCCAGGGTCATCTCCATGCCACAATGGGGCATCAGAGTAGGACTTCTGTGGAAGCAGAAAACTTTACATCACAAGTCACTAGAAGCAAGTGAAACAGTAGAGAACATCTACTCTTCTTTATAGTGGATGTAAGAAATACTCCCTAAGGCTTCTTTTTTCTCCTCTTCATCGGAGAGGATGAAAATGCTTATTTTCTAGACTAGGAAATGCAGTTGGATAAACAATCTGAAGAGTTGATCTATGAGAGACAGAGTGCGTGTGTGTGTGTCTGTCTGTCTTGTATAAACACTGCAAAAATATGAGTTGGCCTCAAAATTAAAAAGGTGGAGAGCTGGTCCCAGATTGCCTTTGGAAAACTGCAATGGTCTTTTAACAGTCTCAAACTTCTCTCTTTGAAATAAATGTCCACCTTTTTAATGTCAATGTCCTTCCAGTAATAATGTATGACTGCTCGTTGTGGAATATTATAGTTTTCAAAGAATTAGAGATGACTGCCACCCAGAGGCCAATGGAGTGGTGCTTGGTGGCTGGGGTTGGGTAAAACATATTACAAACAATAATTTATGAAGAAGCAGGATAATGAATCCTATCAAAGAAATGTATAAGCATAAAAGAAGATTGAATACAATGTGGTAAAAAGTGATAGATAGCTAGGTTTGTGCTACTGGCACCTTTGCAATGTTAAGAGAAAGTGACAAGTGTCTAATATGTTCAGTGGATCACTTGTGTCACACGACAGACAAACATGAATAAGTTGCTAAAAAATAATGATTCTCTTTTAAAGTTGCCACTAAGAATGAAAAGAATCACTGTTTAGATGAAGTTAAATGTAACAGTATGCTAAATCCAAGAACATTACTAAGGTCACATTTAGTAGGAAATTAGAATTTTACATAAAAAATAATCAAACTACATATATACAACAATGACAAATAGCCAGAAGAAAAGTTAAATATTTTGAAAAATATAACTAGTTGATTCCCAAGACCCATTTTCTTCATTTATAATAAACTTTTAAAATAACTACAATAAGTTTACTAGTTACTTTTTTTTAACCTATGAAATGCAAAATTAGGCTTTATAATATCTGACTCATCATTAAAGACTTAGTCTTCACAACATATGTGTATCAAATAGAACAAATTTAGTAATAACTAATATTATGAACAATGTTGAATACTCCTGGTAAAATGAACAAAGAAAATTTCCTCATTTTAAAACGAAAATTTCACACTGACTCAAGATCTAACCTTGTGTTTAATAATTATACAAAATATAAACTAGTCTGTGGCATTCAGAAAAAGAAATTGAAGGAAATGACTATCTTAGAATTTAAGTAAGTACAGAGCAGTACATAGATATAAAGAATGCATATATACATTCACAGAAATTAACAAGAATCAGAAGGAAAAGATAAGCCAGTTTATGGCTAAGTTGTATAGTCTAAATATCACATGTGCTTCTGGCTTCAACTCTATTCAAGAAAAATTAACTTAACAGATGGACTAGAGGGTTCCTTTGTTTTTATTTTCAACTAACAGTTTACTTGTGATCTCAGAGGAAAAAAAAAACAGGACATGTTTTTTTAGATTACACTGTCCAGAAAGCCTAACTTCCTTTGTGCACAGTGCAGGGGGAAAAATTCAACTCCATATTCACGCTGAAAATAGGTCACCCAAAAAATAAAATGGAAAAGTTAAGAATGTCAACAACCTAGTATTTAAAGCTTAACCCTGACTGGCAAATTTCTTATGTAATTTCCTTTGAAGGTTTCTTACAGAATTCTACTTTTTACAGAAAAAAGTAGAAGATCAAATAAAAATAACCAGGGGCATAGAATTCAAAAATAAAATTGTGCCTTGGACTGTGACAATAACTGGCTTTGTGACTCTTAGCAAGTTCCAACCTATTTGTTTCATATCTCTTACAAGACAGTTTCTAAATGTTTCACATGGGTATTATAAAAATTAGAGTAAGGTTTTTAAAATGAGCATTATAGGCTGCATTAGGAAATAATATTAAAATAATATAAAAACATAAACCATGTCCATAGATCTTTTTATACTTAGTAACAAAAGCCTATCTCTCCTCCAAACTTCTCTATTTCTGTTAAGTGCACCATTATCCTTTCAATCACCCAAGTTCAAAATTTGAGAGTCTTCCCTCTCAATGTCTCCTCTCCCTCCCAAACCTCCACATCCAATCAGCCAGCCAAATCTTGTCAATTCCTCCTCCACATCATTTCTCCTATTTGACTACTCACAGAGACTCTAATCCTAGAGGTCAGACAAGAGATGGAACAGGCCAACTAGAGGCTGTCTGAGTTAACAGAAGGGAACAGGTGGGTGAAATGGTATGGAAATGGAATAACCTCATAACTGGACTGTTTCTCCACCTTCTCTAATCTATTCTCCATACAGATGCCAAATCAATATTCCTATAAAACACATCTACTTTATCTACTCAAAAAATTTTAGTGGCTCCCTCTTACCTCCAGGATAAAATATACAATCCTCAGTCTGGTATTTAAAATCCTCCATAATTTATCCCCCACTTACTTTCTTGACTTATTTTATAACGCTACTTTGAAGGCATTATTCATTCTAGCCAAACTTTCCTACTAGCTGTGTACTGAACTTGACATGTAAGAACTATTAGAAATGCAGAAAGTCCTAAACAGAATTCATTAACTTTTCCCCTAAATCCACTCCTCCTCCTACTTCTCTATGTCTATCAAAGTTACTCCTATTCTTCCAGTCATCCAGTTTAGCAACCAAAGAGACACCCTTACCTCTTTACTCTCTATCACTCCATCAAAGTCAAATTAATTGGTAAGTCATATCTATTCTGCTTCTATAATATCTCTTGCATCCATATCCTTTTCTCCTTATACCACAACCACCCTATTTCAGGCCTTCATTACATTTTACATGGACTACTAAAATAACTGTTTAAACTATTTCTTCCTCTAGGTATTTCTCAAATTCATTGTCCAAACAACTACCAAACTGATAGTCTTATAACACAGGCTCAATCATGCCTCTAGGGTAAAATATATTATTTCTAGAATAAAATACAAAATCCCTTCTTTGGCACAAAAAGCCTATCGTAACTAGGTTATACAAACTATCCTTCTAGTAAAATGTGCTCTCTCACACACCATTCTAGTCAAATCTGCCTTTTTTCACTAATGGCAAATTTCCCCATGCACAATATTTCACCTTCTATATGCATCTAGTTGAAGCAACAGATATAAAACTAGACCTGGATTCAAGAAGTCCTGAGTTGAAATCCATCCTTAGATCATTCTTAGTTGTGTGAATGTGGGCAAGTCATTTAATCTCTGCTTCAGGTTCCTCATCTGTAAAATGTGGATAATAAAAGCATCTAATTTCAAGGCATATTGTGAGGATAAAATGAGATACACAGAGAGCCCTTGGCAAACCTTAAAAGCACTATATAAATGCTAACAGATGATGATGATGATGATGATGTTATCTTTACTGTTTTCTCCCATACCTGGAATGCTCTCCCTTCCTCACATCCACTTTTTGTAATAGCTAGCATCTATAAGGGCAGCAATCAAGTGATACCTCTGCTCTACCAGATGCTTACAGATCACTTTACATACCCAAAGTTATTTATGTACATTTTATTTTCCACAACAGAACATAAGCTCATTCCTTTAAATCAGTAGCTGTTTCTTCCTAACAATGAGTGGTATACAGTCAGAACGTAAGAAATGTATGTTGCTAACACAGAATCTAGAAGCTTCTACATTGAGGGATCAAAGAGCTTGGAATATGATATTCCAGAAGACAATGGAGCTAGGATTAAAACCAAGAATCACCTACCCAGAAAAACTGAGCATCATGCTCCAAGGCAAAATATGGACTTTCAACAAACAGAGGACTTTCAAGCTTTCTCAGTGAAAAGACCAGAGCTGAATAGAAAATTTGACTTTCAAACACAAGAATCAAGAGCAGCATGAAAAGGTAAGCAAGAAAGAGAAATCATAAGGGACTCACTAAAGTTGAACTGTTTTGTTTACATTCCTACATGGAAAGATGATGCGTATAATTCATGAAACCTCAGTATAGGGTAGCTGAAGGGAATACACACACACATACACACACACACACACACACACACACACACACACACACACACACAGAGGGCACAGGGTGAGTTGAATATGAAGGGATGATATCTAAAAAAATAAAATCAAATTAAGGGATGAGAGAGGAATATATTGAGAGAGGGAGAAAGGGAGAGAGAGAATGGGGTAAATTATCTCGCATAAAAGTGGCAAGAAAAAGTGTTCTGTAGAAAGGGAAGAGGGGGGAGGTGAGGGGGAATGAGTGAATCTTGCTCTCATTGGATTTGACCTGAGGAGGGAATAACATACACACTCACCTTGGTACCTTACCCCACAGGAAAGAAGGAGGAAGGAGATAAAAAAGGGGGGACCATAGAAGGCAGGGCAGATAGGGGGAGGAGGTAATCAAAAACAAACACTTTCAAAAAGGGACAGGGTCAAGGGAGAAAATTGAATAAAGGGGCATAGGATAGGAAGGAGCAAAATATAGTCTTTCACAACATGAGTATTGTGTAAGGGTTTTACATAATGATATGCATGTGGCCTATGTGGAATTGCTTGCCTTCTTAGGGATGGTGGGTGAGGAGGAAAGAGGGGAGAGAATTTGGAACTCAGTTTTAAAAGCAGATGTAAAAAAAAAAGTTTTTGCATGCAACTAGGAAATAAGATATACAGGCTTGCCCTACAAGAAAGTAAGGGAAAAGGGGATGGGGGGAGGGGGAGTGGGGTGACAGAAGGAAGGGGCTGACTGGGGAACGGGGCAACCAGAATATATGCCATCTTGGAGTGGCAGGGGGGAGTGTAGAAATGGGGAGAAAATTTGTAATTCAAACTCTTGTGAAAATCAATGCTGAAAACTAAAAATATTAAATAAATAAATACTAATTAAGAACTTGGACACCAAAAAAAAAAAAAAGAAAGAAATGTATGTTGAATCGAACATGTGTATAAGAGGCAGTATAATCAAAATCTTGGCATCAAAAGTTACCATAACATGATCTTATTCCACTTACAGCCAATTCTTGACTATATGTTAGAGACAACAGAGAATATGTAAGAGAAAAGATGTCATTTGTAGGGAAAGAATGTGTGTGTGTATGCAGGTGAGCATGCATGGTCAAGGAATTTACTTCATGAGGGAATATAATATATGAATTAGCAGAACAACATGTTAAAAATCAACTCTGAAATTAAACACTGAAATTTTAAATTTCAACTTACCTTGTTCAGCAGCATATATTTGACTAGCTGAAATAACTTTTGTTAGCTCTGGATTGTACCTTGTTCCCTCTGGAAAAATCACAAGATACATCTGTGAAAGAAATATATATGTATATGTACGTATATGTTATTTTAAACAAAGAAAATATATCAACCAATCCAGATCTAACAGAATTTTTTAAATGAAAAAATAACTTTTCCTTCTACATAAAATCTGAATTTTAAGTAGGGTAGTAAGCATGTACAAATAGACCCACCAATGACTGAAAAATAATATGAAATACATTTACATATCATGAATTCTTTGTCAGGGCAGTCGAGGGCTTAACAACAGTTCCAATTTCATTATTAGCTCAAAATTTAACTGATATATTGTCACATACTATCATTTTTTGAGAATTTTTTTAAATGGTTAACATTTTTTAAAAAATCAGAACCAATACATCACATACATATACAACTTGTATAAAATATCTGAATGCAATTAGAGTGATTATTCATTTTAGAAAAAGGGTCGACTTAGGATACCACTAAATAAAAAGCTCTCCTAGAGCACTTAGAATGATTCAATTTACACGTAAGTTTTCAGGAAGAAAGCTAGTAGACAGAAGTAGGCATACTTTTAAGTGGAAAAGCTAGATTTGAGAAATCATTACTGGATGTTAGTGGAGTAATCACTTATCCTAATCTTCAGTCTTTTCCTCTTAGACAGAGATCAAGAAACAAAGAAGGCTAAGGGAAGCTCAGATTTTTTTTAACCCCTAATCTAATTTGAGAACTGGAAAAGCTACAAAAACTATACTGGCTTAGAGATGTGGCTTAAGACTCAAAATAGGTCAAAAACAGAGAATCCATGCCAGTTCTTTTCAATTTAACAGCATTCAGAGCACACACAATCACAGGAACAAAGAAATGGAAGAGAGCTCAGATGATGGACACATTTTGTTCCTTTCAATCTCTGAGATATTTGAAAAAGGATATTGACTAGTTGCTCATTTGCCAAAGAAGAATTTTTCCTTATTGGATTCTCTTTAAAATCAAAATCCATGCTTTATTAAAGGTATAGGACCATGTGAGGAATTTAGAATTTGAAACTTATTTGGTTAGACTACCTAGACAAGAATTGGACTATACAGTCATATAATGTTATCAATGTAATTGTATAATGTATCAAAAAGAGGTAGAGGTGAAAATAAATTGAAATATGGTAAGGATATAGGAAATACCATGGAATTCCTGTTTAAAGGAGATAGGGAGAATTAAAGAGGATATGAACTCCTATATAGATAGGTCTCATTATTTGTATTCCCCAGAACCAAATTACTTTATTTCTTTAGATGACTTATGTTCTCTACAACTGATTTTTTCATCCAAAAGATTTTCAACCCCAGTTCAATTAAGTCAAATTACAACCCATATAATACAACTTCCAGATACTACACAGAAAAAAGCCACACAATCTGGTACAGTAGTTCAAAACATTTAAGTATCACCAAACAGGAAGTAAAAGGCAAGATCTCTTTAGTTCTGAGATAGGTGTGTAGGAAGGCAACCAGATAAATGCCACTGCTGGTGGACTTCCTCTGCCCTCCACTATCAGTAAAACATGTAGGAGACATCAGAGGGGGCAAGTATAGGTTCACAAAAATCACAAAATATCAGAGCACCTAATCAAGCATACCCAAATAAAAATTCTATAAACTTTGGTGGAGAATTAATAACTGAGGAAACACCATCTGAGTCACATGATTTATTAGCAAACCACGTATAATAAGTGGGTTGGACTCCCCAGTAAGTCCAAAGACCCCAAATACAGAAGAGATGGAATTTTTTTATGCATTAAAAACAATTAATCAAATAAGACCAATTAATTAAAAGAAAACAATTAAGCAGGATACAAAATTAGGCAATCCTTTCTAACTGGAGGAAAGATTAAGGACTTTCCAAGTTGGGAGAGGGAAAGAGAACAGGTACAATTCCCTGAAATCAGAAAAAGAGGTGTAGCACCACCCCAAGTGTCTGTATTCAATCAAAGGAACATGGAAACAATAACTGACTGACCAGAACAGAGCCAGTTTTGAGATAAGACATATGGGTTGCTTGAAATGTGTAGCTGTGAGACAACTCCTTGCAAAAATCTTTGGATCAGACTGTTTCTAGTCTGCATAACCCAGGTTCTTAGTCTCTAATCAACCTCTAAGTGAGGTGGTCCAGCTTCCCAGTCCCTCAGGGTTAAGTTCAAACAATGCAATAAAGTATTTTCACAATTCCCATAACTGAATAAACTTTTCTCACAAGATAAAAATTAGACTAGACCCATAGTTGAATAGAAAGGGAACTGAGATAGTTCCAGAACTGAATCACAAAATGGAGTCAGTGTGGTTCACTCAATTTCCATACTACCACATTAGTGGTCATCTAATCTTTGCTTAAAAGTAACCCATAACCTCATGAAGTACACTCCATTTTTGAATAGTTCTACTTCTCAAGAAACTTTCTTTGTTTAAATATCAAGCCTATTTTTCTTTTAAGTAATATAGTTATTTGAATTTCTTTTGTTTTTAATTGCCTTTATTTCATAATATCTCTCCACTACTAATCATCCCTTATAACAAAAATAGAGTAAAAATATCAGCAAAACTTAACCAATGTCAACCTAGTTTAACAGTATATGTGATGTCTGACACAGCATTCAGTTTCAATGGTTTTGGGAGTTGTTCTTTCCATTTACATTGCTATAGTTATTTTGATATTGTATTGTTGGTTCTGGTTACTTGATTCTATATTATTTCTTATGTTTTCCATCACAATATTGTACCATGATTTACTCAGGCATTAAACAATCCATAGACATCTACTTTGTTTCCAGGTCTTTGCTGCCATAAAAATTTATGCTATAAATATTCATAACTATATTCTATCTTTGACTTCCTGAGGAGATATGCCTAGCAAGAGGTGATATCTCTGGGTCAAAGGATATGGATATTTTCATCACTTATTTAGCATCCCAAATTGTTTTCCAGAATGGTTGAGAAAATTCATGGAATATATATCGCTTTTTGATAATTCTTAAATGTTTCTCATATTCCAGTACCCCTGGCTCTGCTGATATACTTCTCATGATGAAAAAGAGAATTTCCCAGTGCTGAAGTTGAGAGATTTGCGATGTTTACAGTAGCCCAATAAAGTTTGTAATCTTATTATAAATAAATTTTGTAGTTAATCCAAATGTTTTATGTTCTATTCTGACTATCAAAGTTAATAGAATTAGTCCAATACATTCTAGTATCTATGTTTCCTTTATCACTGAGAAGCAGGGATAGTTTTTTCAACATAAAACTATGCTCATAGACAAAAAGACAATGGTCAAATGATAACAACAAATGGTTTTTAAATAAAATACAATCAGTAACCATCTGAAAAACCATAAAAATCATGAAGAGAAAGAAAATTTTGCTGCTGTATCATCTCCCATCCATAGGCTAGCATATGTTAGAGGGGCTACGAGGAAACAAGAATGCTAATTTACAGCTGATGGAGTTGGGAATTTGTTCACCTATTCTACAAGATAATGTGGAATTCAACAAGAAATAAATTACTCCGCACCATATGACACAGGTTTCAGTATTGCACCAAGAACATCACTAATGGCAAGAAAAGGCATATATTTAAAAAATGTGTAGTGCAGCATTTTGTAAAAATCTAAAGACAAAATACAAGCCTAAATATTGCAGATGCCAAACAAAGTAGTGGTCTACGGACATACAGAATGGCAAATATCGAGGATTTAGAGAAACATAGGAAGATGTGAAATAATGCCGAATGAAAACAGAATGAAAAGATATAAATGACAAGAATGTAAATAAAGTCTATATAGAAGAACTACAAAACTATAATCAATATTAAAATACCATATTATCAAGGTTCAAGGGTAATGGTAATTTATTTGAACACCCTTTGGCTACCACTTTAAGAGTATCTAAAGAAAAAATTAAAGATAATTCATAGATATACTTCAGCATGCTTTAATATTCTTTTCAAAGCAAACTTCCATTGGAAAAGTTGGTAAATCCATCAAACCATTTCTGTTTATTGGTCTATCTCAATAGTTGAAATACATTTTGCCCCACCCTGATCTTCTTAAAAACACAATACAAAATTTTGAGTTCAATGATATGTGATTTTTTCTGATTCATTTGCATGTAGAATCACCATTAGGTTGATATAAAAAATGTTTATAGACCCACTCAAGCTCTTACTTTTCTCACTGTGCCCTAGTAAACATGGCTTTCATGTTTTCTGTCCCAAACTCATCTTCAGGCATGTAGTATGTTTTCCCCAAAGGACAAGGAAATAAATCTTTCAAATACTTCTATAGCCTGAATGATTAATAACAGTAATAATGAACACTCATGTTAACCCTAGAAGCTTTCCTTGGTGTTGTTCCCAAATTACTGGCATTATCAGATTATTATCAATTCATTCACTGATGGCCTATTCAAAGAGTCTGCATTCATTATATATAATACTATATGGGGGCAGCTAGGTGGCACAGCTAGGAGAGCACCAGCCCTGGAGTCAGGAGGACCTGAGTTCAAATCCAGCCTCAGACATTTGATACACTTACTAGCTGTGTGACCTTGGGCAAATCATTTAATCCCAATTGCCCGGCCTTCCCCCCTCCAAACCCCCCCCCCAATAAAATACTATTTATACACACATATAATATGCCTATACTATATTATCCATACACATCATATTTGGGAGCTATTTTCTGATGCCACTGGGTGAAGAATATCTGGCTAGTATAGCACTAGGGAAGCATATAAAAAAACCTCTCTTTTTTAGCCTGTGATCCAGCAATACCACTGCTAAGTTTGTCTCCCAAAGAGATCAACAAAAGGGAAAAAAGCTTATGCATACAAAAATATTTATAGCAGCTCTTTTTGTGGTGGCTAAGAGTTGGAAATTGAGGGGATGCAGATTGACTGGGATTTGTCTGAACAAGCTGTGGTATATGATTTTGATAGATCATTACTGTGGTATAAGAAATGACAAGCGGGATGATTTCAGAAAAACCTGGAAAGACTTACATGAACTGATACAAAGTAAAGTAAGCAGAAGCAGAAGAACATTGTACACTTAGCTATTCTCAGCAATACAATGATCCAAGACAATCCCAAAGGACTCATGATGAAGCATGCTATCTGCCTGCAGAGAATGAACTGGTATTGTCTGAATACAGACTGAAGCACACTATTTCACTTTCATTCATTCTGCTGTTGTTGTTTGAGTCTGCTTATACAATATGACTAATACGGAAATGTTTTATGATTGCACACATATAATGTATACTGGATTGCTTACCATCTCAGTAAGGGGGGGAAGGGAGAGAAGAAAGGAGGGATAAAATTTGGAACTCAAAACTTTTAAAAAATATTAAAAATTGTTTTAACATGTAATTGGGAGGAAATTAAAATATCACTTTTTAAAACCTCCTCTTCAGTAAAACTGAAAATATTAAGACTTATTTCTCTAATCTAAAGAAAAAAAACTCCACTCTTAAAAGTTTAAGGTGGGATAAGTTGAGGACAAAAACCCTTTCCCGGGAAAATGGATTAATCCTAGGGAAATGGATTAAGTCTGATAGCAAAACTTAACTCTGGCCTACATGTTATCATCATCTTCCAACCACTTAAGCAATTGTTGCATAAATCAACCTAAAGGCAAGGTTCTCTTTGGCACTGAGGTGAAGGTATTGATTGCGGGTAAGAAATCCTTTTCAAACCCTGAAGCAGTAGTCTAGAAGAAGGAACTGGCTACTCTAGAATGTTAACCCCAAACTGCATTCTAACATATTACCATCCTTTCCTTGTTGAATAGTCTTATAAATGCTACCTCAAGAAGTCTTGGGGTAGGATAGATATATTAGAAAACATGAGGGAATTATACCAGTTCTGACATCTTCTCCTAAAGACTTTGATATAAAATAATAGTAAATTAAATTTAAAAAATTTCAGGCAGACTTGTACCTAAACACAGGGTATAATATTAATATTCTTCTTTGACAGCATTATCATATATAGAAAAGCATATACATATTGGTAATATATAGCAATTGTCAAAGAAACATATCTATTTGCATGTGTATATCATATATACATATATAAACATAGTTTATTTTTGTTATTAAGAAGGAATTTCATATATTAAACATTCCAGAATTATCATTATGAATACCAATCAAAACCTGATTTCCCTGTTTCTGTTAAGTGATATCAATCATCCAATCCTTTAGGCCAACTACAAAAATTAATATAATAGCTGGTACTGTCAAAATCTAATCTGGATTCAATGGTCAACAAATCATATCCTCATAATGGAAAGAGCCCTATATTTAGGGTAAAAAAAAAATTTAAGGGTTAAAATCATGTCTCTGCTGCCTTCTAGCTGTGTAACCTTGATAAATTCACTCAAACCTCTCTAGACCTCACTTTTCTCATCTTTAATGTGAGGGGGATTGAACTCATGATTTCATAAATATTGTGCAGGAAAGGGAATTAGCATTTATTAAGATTCTACTCTATGTACACTTTACAAATATTATTTCATTGATCTTCAAAATAATCCTGGGAGATAGGTGCTATTATTATGCCCATTTTACAGTTGAGGAAACTAAAACAGAAGTGAAGTGACTAGCCTTGGGTCACATAGCTATTCATTATCAGAGGCATGATTTGAACTTGGGTCTTCCTAACTCCTGGGCCCAGCCCTCTATCCACTGCACCAACTAGCTTCATTCATCTTTAGCTTCAGACCTATGGTTCCAAGAGTTAGAGAAACTGAATCAAGTTCATACTGGCACCCCCACATAAACAAAACTGAAAGATAAATGGAAGCACAGCTCATAGGTCTTCCGGGAAAAGGACATGTAATAGAATTGATTTAAGCACTGAAAACAATCAATTAGCATTTATTAAACACCTATTATATCAGGCACTGTGATACATGCTGAAAATACAAAAACAAAAGGATTCATCAATATTCAATTGAACAAATATTTATTAAAAACCTAATATGTATACTGCAGTATACTAGGAAGGGAAGAGAATAAGCATTGCATAGTGTCTTCTATGTGCTATTATGTCATCTGATCCTTACAATAACCCTGCAAGATGGATGCTGTTATTATCCCCATTTTACAGTTGAGGAAACTGAGACAAAGTCCAAATGCCCAGAGTCATATAGCTATTAAGTGTCTGATGCAAGATTTGAACTCAGATCTTCCTGACTGTAGGCCCAGTGTTCTATACATTGCTACTTCACCACCTCTTGTGAGAATGCTAAAATAAATATAACATATGCCCTGCTTTTAAGGAGTTTAACCAAGAAAGGAAAGAAATATACACAAATAACTAAAATAAAAGGAAGACTGAGATAAGTACAAAAGAGAGTTTGAGTCTAAAGAATCATTTTCACTTGGGGGAAAAGAAGGGGAGAGGTCAGAAATTTCCATCTAGTTTAGCAATTAAATCTAGAACACTTAGTTTAATTAACCCCTATTATTTTTCTAGTATTTCTGAACTATTTCACAAAATAATCAGGGAAATGGGAGTAGCTCCAATATTTTCATTTGACAAAGGCAAAAGAATTAACTATACATTGAGTACCATACGCTGTCCCTCAAGTCCATATCTAGTCATCGGCCAAGGCTATCCAGATTTCCACCTCCATAAAGTTCCTCAGAGACATCCCCTCTATTCACACAAGCACCAAAACCTAGACTCCCTTATTGGTACTTGCCTTTGCCACAATAAGCCCTCTAACTGGTCTCCCTGTTTTCATATTTCCCTTTCATCAATCCATCTATCCTCTGTACAACTAAAATAATCTTCCTAAGGCACAAATTTGAGCACATTACTACTCATCATAAAACCTTAATGTGTTCCCACTTGCTTCTACGATAAAAAAAAAAATTCTTCAGTTTAAAATGTAAGACACTCCATAATATGGCTCCAACCTACCTTTCCAGCCTAATTTCAGATCATTTTCTTTATAAATTTTTCCATTCCAATCAAATTAGACTACTTTCTTTTCCATGATATGCCATTCTCTGCTTAGGCATTAGCCCAAATCATACTACAAAGCCTGGAATTCACTCGTCCTTCATCTTAGTCATTCAAGATCCTTATTTTCCTTAAATGCTTAGTCAGGAAATACCCTTTTCCACAAAGCATTCCCAAATTCCTCCTAGCCCTTACCCACAATTGCTAATGCTCCTTCCCACCCCAAATTCTCCTCCAATGCTTTGCCTGGAATTCCCTATCTTATATTTTACTTATATAGCTGCTTGTTATAGCCACTCCACTTCCCTAGAAAATAAAAGTTCCATTTAGGAAAGAGACTTTCATTTTTGTCCCTACATTCCCAGCAGTGAACACAGTTCCTTACACTTAGGTGTTTAGCGTTTGCTGAATTCCTCTTGCTGGTAGGCATAGACTTTTAAAGAGCAAGGTATGATTCTTAAAGTAATCTAAAATTCAAGTTTTACTAGTGAACCAATAAAGACTTAGAGACCTCTTATAATACTAAAATATCTTTATTATTTATAAAAGAAGCAAAGTAACCTAAAAAGATTAATTCTATGTTATTAATATTTCTCATCTGTGTTTGAAAGGTATCTGTCAAAACTACCAAGTTACCAAAATTTGCAGGAAACTGATAAGAATCTTAAGACTATGTACAAAAAGGACCCAGATGAGGAATAGAAGCTGAAGACATAAAAGAGGGATTACTAATCTAAATTCAAAGGGGGGAAAAACAAAGTCTTGAGAACTGCCTAATAGTATTTCTTTTTAAATGAAAGACCCAGTGAAATGGGATTCTTTGGGGGAAAATAATCTTAATCACATATACAAGATATATGTGTGTATACACAAATAAATCCTGCCATTCTCCATGACATCAGTAGTGTTTGTTCACCTCCTATGTCTGATAACAATATAGGCTATGTATACTTACAATGAATGTATGAGTGTAAATGCAACTGCACATGATAGTATAAAATAAGCTTTTAAAGGGGTAAAGAGAAAGAATATTTATTAAACACCTACTATGTGGCAGGCAGTGTGCTAAGTGCTTTACAAATATTATCTCATTTGATGCTCATAACTACCCCGGGAGGTAACTGCTAGAATTACCCCTTCTTGAAAGTTGAGAAAACTGAGGCAACAAGAAGTTAAATGATTTGCCTAGGATGGAATAGCCAATAAATGTCTGAGGCAGAATTTGAACTCAGGTCTTCCTGACTTCAGATTCAGCACTCTATCCACTGTGCCAACATGGCTTCCAAAAACCCAAAGACTCCAGCTTCTGGGATAAGAACTCGCTAATTGACAAAAACTGCTGGGAAAACTGGAAAACAGTACGGCAGACACTGGGCACACACCAATATCTTACACTATATACCAAAATAAAGTCAAACTGGATTCACAATTAGATATAAAGGCTGATACTATAAGCAATCTGGGAAAGCAAAGAATAGTTTACCTGTCAGATTTATGGAGAAAGGAAGAATTTATGAGTAAATGAGAGATAGAGAACATTAAGAAATGCAAAATGGATGGTTTTAATTACATTAAACTGAAAAGTTTTTGTACAAACAAAGCCAATGCAACCAATATTAGGAGGGAAGCAGAAAACCAGGAAAGAATTTTTTACAACCAGTGTCAATGATAAAGGCTTTATTTCTAAAATATAGAGAACTGAGTCAAATTTATAAGAATAGAAGTCATTCCCCAATTGATAAATGGTCAAAGGATATGAATAGGCAGTTTGCGGAGGAAGAAATTAAAGATGTCTATAGTCAAATGAAAAAATACTCTAAATCACTATTGATTAGAGAAATGCAAATCAAAACAACTGTTAGGTACCACATCACACCTGTAAGACTGGCTAACATGACAAAACAGGAAAATTATAAATGCTAAAGAAGATGTGGGAAAACTGGAACAGTAATGCATTGTTGTGTGGAGTTGTGAACTAATCCAACCACTCTGGAGAGCAATTTGGAACTATGCCCAAAGGGCTATAAAAATGCAGATACTTTTGACCTGGCAATGCCACTTCTAGGGATTTATCCCAAAGAGATCATACAAATGGGAAAAGAGCCTGCATGTACAAAAATATTTATAGCAGCTCTTTTTGTGATGGCAAAGAACTGGAAATTGAGGGAATACTCATCAACTGGGGAATGGCTGAACAAACTGTGATACATGAATGTAATGGAAATACTATTGTGCTACAAGAAATAATGAGCAGATGGACTTCAGAAAAACCTGGAAAGACTGAACTGACGCTGAGTGAGGAGAGCAGAACCAGAAGAACATTGTACACAGTTACAGATACATTATGTGATGAGTAACTTGGCTCTTCTCAGCAATGCAAGGTTCTAAGACCACTCCAACAGACTCATGATGGAAAATGCTATCTACATCCAGAGAAAAAATTACAGTGTCTGGATGCAGATCGAAGAATACTATTTGCTCTCTCTCTTTTTTGTTGTGTCTGTTCTTTCTCATAGTAGAACCATTCCATTGGTTCTAATTCTTCTTTGCAATATGACTAATGTGAAAATATGTTTAATGTGAATGTATATTTAGAGCCTATATCGGACTGCATGCCATCTTGGGGAGGGAGGAGAAGGAGGGGAGAAAATTTGGAACTCAAAAGCTTGTGGAACTGAATATTGTAAACTAAAAATAAATAAATATTTTCTTTGAAAGGCATCAATAAAACTTTAAAACTTCAAAAAAAGTAATTAAGTACTATTTATAATACTTATTTAAGGTGTTAGATTCTTCCCTTAAAAATAAATCTTTGAAAAATCAGAAAATCCTGTTCTAATTACTATCTTCTTCATTCTTGGTGGCATGGCCTAATTTGAGGCAATACTATTTTGGCACCTAGCGCTGCCATGTCCTCAGAGGTTCAAGACTTTGGACTAGTGCACTGCCTTACTAAACTCATACTTAATAAGTAGTGATTAAAATTAAAGAATACACTAAAGTGAAACACCAGGCTGTGTAGCACTTTTAAACAAAATTTTTTAAAGTTCATGCTTAAGGAATGACTTAATATACTATTGTTTTAAATATATTAAATACATATGTATAATATATAAGCTATTTAAATATATTAAATTTTACATATAGAAAACCAATTTTGCTAGCTCTGTTAAATTATAATAAAAAAATTTTTTGATTTTGCTTACTTATAAACAGCCTATATGCTATGGTGGATAGAGAACTTGGGTTCAAGTCCTACATCTGACACTTACTGGCTATGTGACCTTGGGTAAGTCACTTAGTCTCATAGATTTCTGGGCAATTATCTAATACTATACAGTATTGTGGAATAGATGTTGATCTCCATTGGTAAAGGAAGTCCTCTCACAGGGAGTTCCCAATTTTCCAATGCCAAGTACATTAATATTTTTAAAGTTTTCATGTTGATAAATGCAAAAACATTCAGTAATAATAGGGTTTTTATGGTAAGAGAAAAATACAAACTTATCAATATTAAATTTATTCATGATTCACTAGAATACATTAAAATTATCTTCTTTAAAATGACCTGTAATCTATCACTTCAGTTTGAGTTAATTGAACAGAAAGTTATACCACACTATAACATCAAGAACAAATAAAAACATAACAATTACAATCACTGAGCTTTGGTGCTAAAAAGAAGTCATTTGGAAACAGGGAAAATGTCACTTGGTAACAAACAACATACTTTTAATGGAAAATTATGGAAATTTTTTTTGGTAGCAAAGTCATGTCATTACAAAATATCAATAAAAATGAATGGTTATATTTTTTATGTTTGTAAATTTATGAATACTAAAATAACTTTCAGATAATTCAATGAATACAATTTTAAAAAAAACTATCCTCAACAAAAAAGGTTTACTGTTGAAAGGCAGAGGGTCATTTAGTTTTTGCTAAGTCTGTATTATATTTGTGCATTGAATAAAAGAGACAAAATTTAAAATGTTAATTTTAGCCAAATTTTTAGTTAATACTAATGACTGAATTGACTGATTCATATTAATCTTAATAATCAAGATGAATAAAACCTTTATTCATTCATTTTGTGTTTATCATTTTATCTATACATAACCCCAACAAAAATGCACTGAATAGATTATAGAATTTGTAGCTAAAAGGGACTTTGCAGGTTATCTAATGAATAAGAATTGTCAAAAAAAAATGAAACCTTAATTAAAATCAATGTGAAATTTACACTAAGAAAAAATGGTTTCTTCAATTAAAATATAGTGGATGATAGGCAAATAACAATTACATTAACAAAGGGAAAACATAGCATAATCTTACTGGAGTGCCTGCATCCATCTGGCTCTGCAGCTTGTTCCTCATTTCCAATTCATTAAATTTGGCACTTCGCTTTACATAGATTCCTCCATGCTTAAAAACAGAAAATGTAAAAAAATATATATATATTTCATCTTGAAATTCAAATAATCAGTACTCAAAGATAGTGTTAAAAAGACAAAATTTATATAAACCAAAACAATAAAACAATTTTCTTAAGACACTAGAACTACGGAATTCTTAGTATCCCTTACACATTATTCTTAAATCAACAATTCTATGTATATTCAAATAGATTGTTTCTATGATACTACATTAAGTAATGGGTATTATACAGAATGGGCCGATACAAAGAAAAATTTATGCTTAAAAAAGAAAAAAACTTTCAGTTCTAATCAGTAGCAGTATTTCTTTTTCTATTTATACTTAGGGGCCAATTATTTTTTATATTAAGCTCTCTTTAAAGTAACTGGCATTTTCAGCCAGCTTTGTTCTTTTCAAAATGTAATATTAGAAGTAATTATAATTCACATTTATATAGTGCTTTAAGGTTTACAAAATACTTTTAAACAAATTATTCCATCTCAGTCTTACAACAATCCTATGAGGTAGGCATTATTTTACAAATAAGAACACAGTAGAGAAATTAACCATCACACAGCTAGTAAGTGTCAGAGGTGGGATATAAAACCAGGACATACCTATTAGTAAAAATTTTAACATAAATCTCTAATCTATATATGATTATTTATGTCAATAGTCCAGATAAGTGTTAAGAGCCTGAACTAGAGTTGTGGCTCTGTGAGTACAGCGTATGGCAACCAATCAGATATATAGAATGGAGGAAAATGAGGATTCAAAGATGACAGGCTATAAATTTAGATGACTAGAAAGCGGGTGGTGTTCTTTATTATACATAGATAAATTTGGAAAAAGAATGGATTTGTGGAGGAAAGATATTCTAAGATCTATAATGGGTTATACCCCATCCATGCCTGCTTATTATACATACATACACACACACACACACACACACACATACACACACACACACACATACACACACACACACACACCTCAATCAATCCCATCCAAAAAAAACAGAAAAAGGGGAAGGGGAGTTATGATGGCCATGCGAACAGGTCAGGGTTCTTACTCAAAAATCACTAACTCAGAACCAAGTCTGGCCTCCGAAGGATCTCTGCTAAAGGCAAGAAGTGACCCTCGCTCGAGCTTGAGGGTTGGTGGCAATTTTCCCAAAACCATCTGATCTCTGGCTGTTCTGAGTATCATACAGGAGTTATAACTATCCTGAAGGCCATGACACCCAGCTGGGAGTAGGTAGGCAGTGAAGAGGTTGGTAGCTTGCAGAGTTGAGGAGTCAGATTTGGGTCCTGTTTAAGGATCAGAATAGGTGCTGTTATGTTGGAGATGAGCCCCACGATTGGCTACTGAATGACTTTTTAAAAATATAAAATAGCAAAAACTAATGGATAATGTTAAAGATATACATATAAACCCTATATAGTAATTGTTGATTTAAACAAGGAAAATTTCAGTTTTTCAAAAGACAATCCTCCCACATACATAAACCTTAAAAAACATATAATTCTTAATCTGTTTATACAGTGAATAAATAAGGGCTTTTGGAGAATTTGGGGTTTTTTTTGGCACTATGGTAATATTGCTATTTATAGGAACAAACATGGTATAGAGACTGGAAAGCTGGTTTAGGCAATTCTCTAAGACAGTTCCCAGTACAAAAGGTACTGACCTGCATTGCTTAAGGGAGTAAGATAGCAGAGTTTAAAAAAAAAAAACTGACCAGAAAAACAGAGCAAAGAGATATCATTAAGAATCATTGGACTCCCTGAAAACCGTGTTAAAAAAAAAAAAAAAAAAGCTTTGAAGTTATATTACAAGAAAACACAAATTAAAACTGCCCAGGTCTGTTAGAACCAGAGATCAAAGTAAATGTGGAAGGAATCCACTAATCATCACCTGAAAGGATTCTCAAAAGGAAAAGTCTCAGGAATGCTATAGCCAAAATCCAGAGCTCCTCCAAAGAAAAAATACTGCAAGCATTCAGAAGGCTCACACAAGATTGGACAGCTTACATTATATTCAAGAGGAGATCTTATAATATTCCAAAAGACAACACTAGAATGACTTACCCTGTAAAGTTGAATACAACCTATGGGGAGAGGGGGGAAACGGACCTTTAAAGGGGAAGGGAACTTTCAAGCACTTCTGAAAAAAAAGACCATAGCTGAAAAGGAACTCCTCTATCCACCTAGCTGCCCAATCTCACCCCTCTATTCAATCAACTCCAGGAGCTACCTATTATATCCAGAATTAAATATGAAGTCCTATATTTGGCTTTTAGAGCCCTTCATAACCTGGCTCCCTCCCACCTTTCCAGTCTTCATATACTTTACTACCTTTAGCATACTCTACCAACCATTGATACTGGCCTTGCTGTTCCTCAGACAAGACATTCCAATTCTAGACAGAATTTTTGGCCCCTACGCCTGGAATATTCTCCTTCCTCATCTCTACCTTCGAGCTTCCCTGGTTTCCTCTAAGTCTCTGCTAATGTCCCACCTAAGAAGCTTTTCCCAGTCCCTCCTTCCCTCTGAGACTATCCCTAATTTATCATGTATGCATGTATGTATGCATAGATAAATATCCATATATCTTGTTTATTATATAGTTGTATGCATGTTGTCTCTCCCATTATACTGACAGCACCTCCTTTGAGAGCAGGGGCTGTTTCTTGCCTTTCTCTAAAGCCTCAGTACTTTGCACAATGCCTGGTACATAGTGTTGAATAAATGCTAGTTGACTAATAAATAATACTTATACTATACCTACTTTACAGGATAGATCTGAGGATTAAATGCGATTCCTAGAAAGAACTCTATAGAATACAACTTAAATATAAGTAGCTATTGTTATCATCAACTGCTAACTCTGATACTATCTACCTCATAGGGTTGTTTTAAATGTGTCTATATGTATATGTGTGTGTACATATATATGTATACACCCATACATATACATATATATATGCACACACATATACATTTTTTAACCACAAAGCACTATATAAATAGAAGATATTATCATTAATAAGTGTAAGGAAAAGAGGAAAACCCCACAGTTATGAAAGTTTGGATAAAAAAATAACAAAGAATTTACAAATATACCAGCAGCTATTAATTAACCCTAGGAATCTTTTAAAAAATTAACATACCTACAAGCAATAGCCTACTAGAAATTACGTTAACTTTAAATTTCATTGAAAAACCTATGTAGACTCAACTCTGTTATTTATAGACTCAAGTTTTCATGAGTGAAATTGGGGCAATGGCTGGGTGATCATTAATGTCCCTTTAATTTTGACATTCTTTGACTCCACATCATTATCTTTGTACTCACTGATGATATAATAGTATAAAGGGTAAATAGAAAGGATGGAAGTTTTATACTTAGGAACTAAAAAACAGTAAGGAGATACAAAATAACTTCTAATAGGAAAGAAGTGAGTAACAACTGGTGTAATAGTAGGCAAAGCAGATAAAAAATAAATTTAGTAAATTATTATTGAGGCCTCTTTTTGGCCCTTTGACAATTTTGTCCTAAAATCTTAAGACAAATCTTTAGATAAAACTGTCCAGGCCAGTTTGATTTGTCTTCAAAGACCCCCATTACCAGTCTTTGTTGTTTCCTTTATTTGATTCCTATTTCTGATAAAAAAAATAGTTTAGTCAAATTCTATATAGACAAAGCAGGTCACAAAGAACTTAGCAATTATAAACCTCAGAGCAAAATTCTGTTTACATGTCCACTGTATTGAGAACTTTTCATAAAATGAGTTTTGGTTTTGTCACTAAGTGTGAATAAAAATAATAGGTCTTGACTATCAAAGAAAAATAAGAATAACGCCTGTTGTTAGATAAGATGTAACAATATGAACCTGTTATAAAGTCCCAAAATCAGTAATTATTTTTCTTAAAATATATATACACACAATAAAGGAACACATATACACTTTTTTTTTTGGTGCAGACCTTTGACTATTCATTCATTGGTATAGGTGTATCTGAAGAGGAAAGTTCCTCCTATCATTACATTTTTGGTGCCTGCTTTATAACCTAGAAATATTTTAAGCAGGGCTTCTTAATCTTTTTTGTCATGGACCTCCTTTGCCAGTGTGATGAAGTCCATGGCTCACACATAACACATACTTGCTTTTATTTGCCAGCAAGATAATATGGGTATTAATTTTAAGAAATTTGGGGAGGAGTAAATAGAGCAATAAAGAGGAAAATATAGCTTAGCAAAATGAATGAAAAATATGTATAAAATATAAATATAAATAAAATCAGATAATTAAATTTATAGATGACAAAAACTAATGGGGGTATGCAATATTCATGGTAATAATACAAAACCTTTCTAGTCAGACATCTCTAAGACTATACCATAGAATTTTTATCTGATTGCTATATCCTTCAACTATTTTAAAAATATCCTCCTATTGGGGGGAGGTGAAAGGAAATGAGTGAAACTGACTCTAAAAATAAAAAAATTTTTAAAAAAATATCCCTCTATTATAAAAATGACCCATACAATATGATAATTTTCTTATATATGATCACTTTCATACTTGAGAAAATTTTAAATGTCAAATAATTTTAGCACGAAAAATAAAAATATGGACAGTTACACTTTATGAAATTAGGGGAAAGATCATGAGGAATTAATGACTACTAAGGGATACATAATCCTGGAAAACATTATTTACCTTTACAATTTTATTCCTTAAGGTAATATCACATGAAATATCATACCATCACAAATTACTTTTACCTTTTACACACTTTAAAGTTTTAAATTTACTACATTTTAAAATTCTTTCAAATCATCCACATATACCACTAGAAAGAAGCTTATCATAAAAGTAGTTCAGTTTAGAATAAGATGCTGGGGCCTACAATAACATCATAAAACTTAAAAAAATGAAAAAAAATTACCTGAGAAAAATACCACCCATACAATGGAAGCCACTTTAAGCCATTTTTCAGAACATAGCGTACATGTCCAAGAGCATTCTGCCTGATTGCCAAAATGTCAGCAATAATCCAGTCAACTGCCAAAACAAACCCAAACTCATTAGTGCAAAACTGCTTCAAAAGTTGCCTAAAAGTTCCACCTACTCCATAATTTAAAACAAAATGATAATGGACATAAATAACAACTTTAGATGTAATAAACTTATAAAATTAGTCCCTAAAGGAAGCAAAATTCTATTACATTTTTTAAAACATAGGAATTAGTCATTTTAAAAAAAAGTTATAAATAAAACTTATTTAAGGAACAAAAAAATATAAAAATATGGAAAAAACAATTTTGTCTTCTAAAATGGAAATGAGAAATAACACAAAAAGGTAAAACTTTGTGCTTTTTTTGTTTTTAACTACCTTCCTTTGACTGAAAAATTCAAATGGGATCCATAATAGAAAAAACAGCCTAGATCAGGGGTGAGGAACCTGAGGCCTTCTTCACCCCTTAATAAAATGATTTGTTCTGTAAAACTTGCATTTGGTCAAAAGGTGGCACCCACAGGCCTAGAAGATCACATGTGGCCTCAAGGCCACAGGTTCCCTACCCCTGAGCTAACTGAAAATACATTTACAGAGCAAAATATAATCCAAGCATAACATAATTTAGCACAAAAAGGCATAATTGATTTTTTAAAAGTGTTAAACAGAAGCAGAGCATCTGGTAAAATCCATAACAGAAAACTTTTAAGAAGTTATTTTTAATAATTTTTAATGAGAAAAGGGAGGACGGTATTCCAAGCAAAGGGAATGTCAAATATGTAAGCAGAGAAATGTAAATACTCAAATTACATACAGATAATGGCCAAGTGAATTAATTTCACTTAAAGAGAAGGCCTACGAAATGTAATAACAACAGGAAATGGGATAAAAGAAAGGTGCATAACTGATATAAGGCATTGAAGACAGGGAGAAAAATCTGGATTTGTTGAAACAAGCAATAGATTCTTTAAAAGAAGAGAAAAACATGGTTTGTGCTTGATAGGGGTATTTCTTTTAGTTGGGCATAAAACTGAATAAAAAAATATACTGAAAGAGAAAAGACTATGGAGTTGTTACAACCATCTTGGCACAAGATCACAAGGTCCTAGACTATGGAAATGGGAAGCATAAACTCAAAACCACTGCATAAAAAAGTAGGTCATGGTGACACATAAGAAGCAGCAAGAGATAAAAGACAAGAAGAAATCAAAAATATTCTGAGGCTATGGGCTTTGGGCAGAATACTAATACTGAGAGCAATCTAGAATTCATAAATGGGCAAAATATATTTTGGGTGATGAAGTTAGCAATGTTTAGATTAACATATAAATTTCCACATTACAAATTTAAAATATGGGATTACAGAAAGGACTGTAGATGTCAATTTAGAAATTTTCTTTATAAACATGGTACTCACCAACTATAAGAAAGATTAGTATCTTATTGGAATGAATGAAGGTTTAAAGGCATTAGGCATATTTAGCCCAAAGAAGGGAAGACTTAGGGGGACATGAAAACTGTCTTCAAGTGTTTGAAGGCCTATCATGAGCAAGAGGAACTAGACTTTTTCCATCTGGACGTTAATTTGCAGAACCAAAAGCATAGGGAAATGGTACAAAAAGGGCAAATTGAGATTTGATGTTAGGAAAAAACAATAAGAACTGTCCAAAATGTCTACAAGGCAAAGGTTGTATTTACCACCTGTTGGGCACATTTTAATAGAGATTTCTTTCCTATGAGTTGGACGAAATGGTCATTAAGGTCCCTTCCAAATCTCAAATTATATAATTCTTCTCTGGGAAAATCCAAAGGCTGCTCTTATAGGATAAGTAATAATTTTACATCATAGTACTTAGAACACGGTACAATCTTGATGGGCATTACCTTCCTGTTACCCAGAGTTTGTCCCACTCTCTGTCACTCCCATCTCAACAATCCTGAAAATAAACAGGTATTCCCAGGGCCCAGTTAGAACCTCTTTGATTCATATCCCATCTAATATAATGGAAAAAATTTTGTTTTGAGGTTGCTGTTGGTGGTGGTGTATCCCAGATCCCTCACAGAATGGAAAACAACATGATATAGAAGAACAAGCATTGAAGTCAGTCAGAAATCTGAATTCTAGTTATAGCTCTGCTATGGAGTTAAATGATCTCTTAAATGACAGTCAGCTCTAAGGATATTATTTGTTTAGTCTTCTTGATAGCTAAGAGTAATCTTCCTCTCTACAAATGTTGCCTCCTCCCATCTTGAAGCACCAAAAGTTCATCCAAAATCAATGAAGAACTAACCACTTTCTTGCCTATATATAAAGAATACACAAAACATAATTAACCTATTCTTGATGACTTGGGGTCACAATTCTAAAGTAAAACAGCTTGATGGGGGTGAAGAGCCAAGATGGCGACTGGAAAGCAGGGACTTCCCTAGGGCTCTCCCCCAGGACCCTCCGAACACCTATTAAAAAATGGCTCTGAACAAATTCTAGAACTGCAGAACTCAAGGAATAGCAGAGGGAAGCAGGGCTCCAGCCCAGGACAGCCTGGATGGTCGTGAGGTAAGGTCTATTGCACGGAACTGGGAGCGGAGGGGTGCAGAGCCCAGTGTGAGCTGCACCTGGATCAACCAGACCAGGAGCCAGGTGGGACAGGCCCTAGCACTCTGAATCAGTGAGCTGTGCCAGTTACCAGACTTCTCAACCCACAAACACCAAAGACAACAAAGAAGATTAGTGGGAAAAGCTGCAGGGACAGAGTGAAAGGAGTTTGAGGTTCAGCCACCACCCTGAGGACAGTGGAGGTGATGCAGCTCTGAGGCTGTTTACAGAGCTACAGCTGCAGTTGCTTCCAGCCCTAGGCCCACCTGGTGGGAGAAATTAAGTGGGGGATCTGAGCGGGAGTGCAGAGCCAGCTTAGATCTGAGTCTGGTCCAGGTTGGTGGTTCTTCTGGGAGGAGTAGTGCTGGCGTGGCAGAGCTTGCTGTGTAGAAATAGCTCTGAAAACAACAGCACATCCCCTCAAGCTTGGAACAAAGTACTCTATACTCTACAAGCAGTCATACCCTGACAAAAAACTCAAGGGTCAAGTAGTTGGCTGGGAGCATGGCCAGGCAGCGAAAAAAGACTCAAGAGACTCTTTGGTGACAAAGAAGACCAAAATATACAGCCAGAAGAAGTCAACAAAGTCAAAGAGCCTACAACAAAAGCCTCCAAGAAAAACATGAACTGGTCTCAGGCCATGGAAGACCTCAAAAAGGATTTGGAAAAGCAAGTTAGACAAGTCGAGGAAAAAGTGGGAAGAGAAATGAGAAGGATGCAAGAAAACCATGAAAAATAAGTCAATGACTGGCTGAAGGAGACCCAAAAAAATACTGAAGAAAATAACACCTTAAAAAATATACTAACTCAAATGGCAAAAGAACTCCAAAAAGCCAATGAGAAGAATGCCTTGAAAGGCAGAATTAGCCAATTGGAAAAGGAGGTCCAAAAGACCACTGAAGAAAATACTACCTTAAAAATTAGATTGGAGCAAGTGGAAACTAGAAACTTTATAAGAAATCAAGATATTATAAAACAGAACCAAAGGAATGCAAAAATGGAAGACAATGTGAAATATCTCATTGGAAAAACCAGTGACCTGGAAAACACATCCAGGAGAGATAATTTAAAAATTATTGGACTACCTGAAAGCCATGATCAAAAAAAGAGCCTAGATATCATCTTTCAAGAAATTATCAAGGAGAACTGCCCTGATATTCTAGAGCCAGAGGGTAAAATAGAAATTGAAAGAATCTACCAATATGCCTCCTCAAAAAGCTCCCTAAAAGTAAACTCCTAGAATATTGTTAGCCAAATTCCAGAGCTCCCAGATCAAGGAGAAAATACTGCAAGTAGCCAGAAAGAAACAATTTGAGTATTGTGGAAACACAATCAAGATAACACAAGATCTAGCAGCTTCTCCACTGAGGGATCAAAGAGCTTGGAATATGATATTCCAGAGGTCAATGGAGCTAGGATTAAAACCAAGAATCACTACCCAGCAAAACTGAGTATGATGCTCCAAGGCAAAATATGAACTTTCAATAAAATAGAGGACTTTCAAGCTTTCTCAGTGAAAAGACCATAGCTGAATAGAAAATTTGACTTTCAAACACAACAATCAAGAGAAGCATGAAAAGGTAAACAAGAAAGAGAAATCATAAGGGACTTAGTAAAGTTGAACTGTTTTGTTTACATTCCTACATGGAAAGATGATGGGTATAATTCATGAGACCTCAGTATTAGGGTAACTGAAGGGAATATATATATAGACAGAGGGCACAGACTTGAATATGAAGAGATGATACCTAAAAAAAAAATCAAATTAAGGGATGAGAGAGGACAGAGGGCACAGGGTGACTTGAATATGAAGAGATGATACCTAAAAAAAAAAATCAAATTAAGGGATGAGAAAGGAATATATTGAGAGAGGGAAAAAGGGAGAGATAGAATGGGGTAAATTATCTTGCATAAAAGTGGCAAGAAAACAACTTGATACAAGTAAAAAGAACAGTGGGCTAGGAGTTAAAACACTGCAATCTCCCATCTGGCTCTGACACTGACTGACTGTAACCCTGGACAAGTTAGTTATTTCACTTCCCTTAGTCTTTTCTCTAATCTGAAAAATTAAGGCATTGGGTTCAATGATTTCTCAGGTACCTTACAGCCCTAACTAACCTGCTGTTTTACTATGGGCTGACAAAGTGATACCCTCAGCAACTATGGAAGTACATAGAGATGTGGACCCCCTTAAGACTGCTCTAGACTGCAGGATTTATTTCATCTCTGCTTTTTACACTTTTCCTCCCTCCTTCCATGACACCAGGAAAACAGCTGTCACTTTTCAATGACATCAGTATGCCTGCCTAACAGTGTTTCTTCCCCAAGTCACTGCAAGCTAAGAAGCCAGGTAACAAAACCTTCACCATACACAAATTCTAATGAGCAAAAAGGCTTTGAATAAGTGGGGGAACAGGTGGGATGGGCAGAATGAGTTCTACTATAAAGTGCAGCTTGTGACATACACTTTTGCTAGAGTTCTTACCTATGTTCTGGGTAAAGTTGCCATACGGATAAGCACCAACAAGTCTTTCTGTCCTAATATTCATTACAAGTATAGTTTATACTTAAGGTATCAGCAAATGTTTCAAGTAATATTACCCAACATTGACTCAAAAAACACACCTCCCTCCTGAATAATTTTGGCATTTTTTTCTTATAGTGGCAATATAGGAGAGTGATGATATGATAATAATTATTCATATTTACATAGTGCTTTAACATTTAGAAAATGTTTCTCCCAAAGCAACCCTAAGTTAAGAAGTATAATTATCATCCCCATTTTGCAAATGAGAAAATGAAAACACACAGTGAAAGTCAAGGGACTTGTCCAAGATAAAGTTCTGTCACAATCTGGCTCCAACTTATCCAGATCTATTTCATTTAAAACCAATTTGCATATCCTATATTCTAGCCCAATTAGCATACTTACTTTATACAATATTATGTTCTCCTATCTCTGTACCTCTGTATCAGTATTTAAGGTGGGACTTTACTGTTTTCTCTTTTAGCACTTATTTTATCAAGCGCCCTGGAAGAGTCTGGCCTTTGTTTCTTGATTGGATCAGGAGTCTTCGATGACCTCCCTGCCTCAAGAAAAAGCCTGGTTTGCATGGGTTTGAGTCACATATCTGTGACACTTTTGTGACACCCTTTGACCCTGAACAGGATATGTAAACTCAGAGGTTTTTCCCTTGGGGCTCTCACTCACTGGAAGAGTGGGGTATGACTCTGGACAAACCGTTTTACCTGTGCCTTGGCTTTGCTAACCCAGAAGTTGGTTTGTATTTGGTCTGTTTATAATGTATGTTTGTAATTTGTTTGTATTTGCTCTGAAGTTCAGGTTGCTGGCTTTTCCTCCTGAACTAAGTGAGTGATGTTTGTACGTTGGATTAAAGTGAGAATATTAACTCTTTAAAGTTACTTTCCTTAGTAAAGCAAATCAAAGAACCTGTGCTGGCAGCTCTTGTTGCTGGTCTTGTTGGGTCTTACACCCCATGACAGCTCCTAGCTGAATTGTTGCTACAACCTTTTCGAACTGTCCTCTATACTTGGAATTTTCTTCCTCCTCAACATACCCACATCATCCTTTTGAGATTCTAGTCAAGTAGCATGTCCCAGGCCTTTCCTGATTCCCCGAGTCATTAGTGTTTTTTCCATCTCCAAATTATGGTTGATATACTGTATTTTGAAATTACTCGTCTTTGTACATGCTTTCCCCCATAAGAAAAATAAGGACTGACCGAATAGGGGAGAGTAAGCATAAATAATTAAAGAAAATAAAAACCAAAGAGCAATTGAGAGGTAGAGAATTTCACAGAAGACAAGAGAAAAAATATCAAAAGTTAAATAATGATTGATTACAGTAAAAGTGATAAATTGACAAGAGATTATGGACATAAGAGAAGTGATTTTATTGGAAAGATTAATAAGAGGAAAATGCACACATCTAACAGTAAATAAAAATTGTATTTACACGTCAAACCAGAATTAACATGGACGTGATTAAAATTATAACTTGCACAAACATTTAGCTATAATTTTTGTTAAGTAAAGATGGAATAATGTGTCCAAGATTAGCAAAGAAACAGATATAACAGTTAAGAGGTTGAATGAGTTATGTTATGGATTTTCCCAGAGAAGAATTATATAATTTGAGAGTTGGAAGGTACCTTAATGACCATTTGGTCCAACTCATGGGAAAGAAATCTCTACTAAAATGTGTCCGACAAGTGGTAAATACAACCATTGCCTTGAAGACCTTTTTGGACAACTCTAATTGTTTTTTCTTGACATCAACTCAATTTTCCCTTTTTGTACCATTTACCTATGCTCTCCGTTCCCACCCCATTGTGAGGTAATTAGAAGTGCTAATGCTCCTCAGTTAGGATTTGGACTAGTTCAAAATTGGGAATGCTACAGGCACCTGAGGATTCTTTTCCAGAAATGAAAAGACAGATGCACCCCTACCTCCACCCCAAGATCCCAGTGAGAATTTTCAACCTCCTCCAGTAACTCCTGTTCACTGAGATTCTCAGAGCACCACCTCTCTTGGGCCTATCAGCATTCATGTAGAAGAGGCAATTCAATTTAACTAGAATTTTATTCAAGCAGTCAACAAGCTTTAATTAAGCACCTACTATGTGCCTTCATAGTTTCATACCTGCCAAGCACTGTAATAAGCAGTAGGGACAAAAAGAAAGACAAAACAGTCTCAGAACTCAATGAGCTCACATTTTACCAGCAGGGATAAGATAACATGTATAATACAAGGAAAGATACAAAGATGGCAAAAGACAAGTTAGATGAAGTGCTTCAGGAAAATCTGAGGAAGAGAAAACTTATAGCTAGGGAACCAAAGAAGGTGGTAGAAATGAAGAAGTACATTATAGGAATGGAGGCAAGTGCAATATGGAAATAAGTCAGCAGTCCTGTAATTTCAATTTGGCTAGAATATTGACTGCATGAAGACTGGAATTAGACCATGGAGATTATTAGTCTGTCAATCTCAGGACTACATATTTAATCTCAAAGGTAATGGGAAGCCAATAAAGGTTTTTGTACTCAGAAATGACTTTAGGAAGATGATTTTGCAAGTTTTAGAAAGGATGAAAGGGAAAGATTGGAGGCAGAAAGAACAGTTAGGAGGTTATTACAATAGATAATGAATGTCTGAACTAGAATAGAGAAAGGCTGTGGTCTGAAATGACAAGTGTAATAAGAGCTGAAAACAGACAGAATTTATTAACTGACTGGATATGGTATAGGGAAAGGGGACAAGTCAAAGATAACTCTGAGGTGAAAGACAATAGTATCAAGACTTACTGTTTTCCCTCCCATATCCACGGAATTTTGGGGAAGCTGGCCAAGTATTCTTCCTTCTTACCTAAAAACCAGGCACTAAACAGTCTATGATTAACTGGCAAAGTATCATTATGAGGTGCCTGAAAACTCTAGTGGACCTAGGAAAAAAACCTTAAGAAAGAGCTTTTAATACTGTAAGGTTTTGGAGTTTATACCTGCTTAGAGTTAGATGGGTTTCCATCTTATAGATGAAATGACTTTGAAGAACTTAGGGAAATAAATTCACCCCATATTTCCTCAAGGCAGTACCTTCTATTTGTGTATCTGTACTCTAACAAAAATATCAGCTATCACCTGAATACTAATTAGTAATAATGTATTTCTAATAATAATAACTGTGCTAATAGAAAGAAAAGCAAATTATAGGAAGAAACTTAACAAAATATAGGGCATGTTTTTAAGAAGCTATCGACCAAGTCACATAGGTATTTTCAGCTATAGTCATGCTAGTAAAATCATATAGATCCTGCTGGTTACATTAATCAGGGGCAGGGAGAATATGGATATATAAAGCTTAAAATAAACCCCAACGCTTCATCGTAGCCTAGGATTTCAAATTATTCTATCAAAATTGTCAACATAGAGCAAAACCAAGCAACTTCAGTTTCATCTTTTATTTCTCTTGCCTTCATTCTGGTCTGGGTGCCAAAGGTATCTATACTAAGTGCACCAATATAGTGAGCATCAGAGAAAAGGGTACACCAGATTGCCTAAGAAGAGGTGAATTGACCCAGGCTAGAAATGGAGCAGGCCAGAGCTTCCATACCAATCAGTAGAATCAAGCCCATTAGTGGCTACAACAAATACTTTTTGGAGTCCCAAGTCTTCAAAGAAAAGGTTTAACTTTAAAAAATGGGAATGAAAGGGAAATTGGAGCTATGTCACCAAAGGCATACAAAAGGGATAAGGGAAGATGTTTAAAAACTGGATTCATCTTAAAGTATACCAAGTTATAAAAGCAAAGACAAAGTGCATAATAAACAAAATGACATTAAACTGTAACAAAAATGAAGCAGAATTTAAATACAGCAAAACTCTGTATCAGCAGATATTAAAAACTCTCCTATACAATTCTTTAATAAAAGAAGAATTTCTATAACAACCTAATCTACCTCTTTCCTCATGGTCTTAGGGAAGAATTCATCTGCAATGATTAGAATATTTCTATGCCTGAAAGACGACAAATGGATCAAGTATCAAAGCCCTTTTCCATTTCTAGTCATTGAACTCAAACTGCCAATATTCCATATGCATTTAGATTAAACTGAAAATATCTTATTTCTGCAAAGGTTATACAGTGTCCTAAATAAGATTGTTTATATATGAACTATGAAAATCCTATATATCTAAAACAAACCACTCTTTCCCAAATATTTTTTGTAAAATACAAAACCGAAGTATTTAATAGAAAAAATTAAATACAACCACAAAAAGAACACTGTATAATTATAAGAAACAAACTTATCCCTGAAGAGATAAGAAAATACATCTCCCTCTCTTCATTAAAGATGTGTGGGTCCTCAATGTGAAAGAATACATATTCTATCTTATAAGACTCAATTGATGTGTTGGTGACTTTGGCTGCACTGATTTCCTTTTTTTAATTTTTCTTTATATTTATTTTGTTGTTAGTGGTCCACTCACTAGGAAATGATAAAAGGATATAGTTTCAATTGAAGGTGATGTAAAAACAAAGTACATCAATAAAAATTTTAAGATATTTTTAAAAAAGATTTACAAGATATAGATTTTCCACAAATATCAGTCTTCTGCAATGCCAACTTCACCACTTTTGTGTAACCAGGCTAGAGACAGAGATAGGGTACTAGGCTTGTGATTTCATTGGGACAGGGAAATCCCAAATGAGGAAACTGTCTCCACCAAAGTAGTTCAGCACCTTCACTATAATTTATAATCTTAGACAGTTGCCTAGAACGCTGAAAGGCTAAGTGATTTGCCCAGGGTCACATAACCAGTACATATCAGAGGCAGGATCTAAACCCACACTTTGCTGGCTCTCTATCTGCCTCTCCTTATGTAATACAATGTACTTATAAATGATATCAATATAAAAGTATAAAATTATTGTTATACATGAATATATTTCTCTGAGATATATATTCATACATACATATTTCTCCCAGAAACCTAAAGTAAACATGGTATTCTTCCCAACTCATTAGGAGGTGGGGGGAGGAGGCAGAAATAGTACTCAGGGGGAAATCCCCTTGTAGAACAAAGCAGATATAATACAGTGAAACGGTGTTCATCCAAATCCAACATGAAATGTATCAATTATCACACTATTTCCAAGGCATATTTAGCCAAACAAGTTTTTATAGCTCCCTAAAAAGGCATTTTGATGAACCATTTTAACTGGTAGTGATTTAATACACCACAAATATTTATAATAGGAAGAGGGAAGAGGTTTAAAAAGTTTTAACATCTCTGACTTTTCAAAAACATGTGCAATAAGCTCAGGTACATCCACACTCAAGGTACATATTTTACATGGTTCACTTAAAAGGTTAAGGCTGGTAGACCTATTTTTATTACTTATGTACCTTAAAAAAAAAAAGACCTAGGTTGCAGACAAACAAAATACAAACCTGTGCACTGATGATTTGATAAATATATTATATTTTCTTTATGTTTTGGCAAATCCCCATATAGTATTATCTAAAAGATAAAACAACAACAAAAAAGAAAACATTACTTTCTGGTGGTGTAGTTTTTAAACTTAACATTCAACACTTTTACCTACAAAATAAGATATAACAAAAATAATGAAGTATTAACAAAGGCACATATACATACAAGATGTCATGAACAGAAATTTACACAACCAACAACATCAGTGATTTAAACTTAGGGGCCCCAAACAGTCACAAGACCAAGCAGCACCAAGAAATAGGAAGGTCAGAAGTGGAAAGGTGAAATTATAATGATCAAAACAGTCATTTCTACTGTGTTCTCATCACACAGATGTTATTAAGAATAAGTTAATTTAGGTGCCAGACTTGGGAGTCAGAAGTAATCTTGGCTTAATTCTGCATCTGACACTTAGTACTTCTGGGTCATTGGGCCTGGTCACTTAACCTCTTAGGGACTAACTTGGTTTGCTCATCAATAAAATTGAAATAATACCATCAGTACCTACCTCACAGGGTTATTTTTGAGAATCAAAGCATTTTGCGAATCTTTTAATTATTACTTAAATACAAGTTATTATTATTTACACTCTACTACTTATGGGGAGGGGAATGGAGAGTAAAAGAATCATCTACAAGAATAGCCAAAGTAAATTTTTTAAATATTAAATAAGCCAAAGTGATATATTAATACAAATGAAAAGTCATTAATGATAGTATATCTCTTTTTTAAATGTTTAATTTTTTTTTTTTTTGCTAGGGGGAAGGCAGGGCAATTGGGGTTAAATGACTTGCCCAGGTCACACAGCTAGTAAATGTTTCAAGTGTCTGAGGCCGGATTCGAACTCAGGTACTCCTGACTCCAGGGCCGGTGCTCTACTCACTGCGCCACCTAGCTGCCCCCAAATGTTTAAATTTTTTAAAAATCAAATTTAAAAGTCTTGTCACTCTGAAATTTGCGATCCTTTTTTAAAAAGCATGTAATGCTCTAATTATTTTGTCCTTCCCCTAACCTTTCAAACCTAATCTTTCATTTACATCAAATTACTCCTTTTAACTCCACTTTGAATTCAAGAATATTTTCATTATAAAACATACATATGTTTGTGTGTACGTATATATTTCTGCTGTTACAATAATTCAACATAAAGGAAACATAAAAAACTTCTCTTGTATACCATTATATGAAAAAATCTTTGTTAATTAAATATACTTATGACCTATAGCCAGCTATCCATTATTCTATAACTAATTATGTAAATTATGGATTATCCAGAACAATAATGGCTTTCTTCTCCATTTGGTTTGCCTTTTGGTCATTTCATAAGTCTTTCAACCAAAGAAAGGAGTCAAAAGAAGTCCATCTGCTAACATTATTAATTATGGTAGTAATTTTTTATAAATATTGTTTCTTAAAGTTATAAACAAGCAAGTAGTGATCAAGTCTCACAATTTTGAATCTTTCTGTGCCTAACACTAAGCATAGGGCAAGAATACAATAAATTATTATTCAAACTATTTTTGTTTACTTTTAACACATTCTAGGAAACAAAACTATAAATGTAGGCTTTTAATCTACAAAATAAAGCATTAATTAAAAATAAACATCAAATAGATCTGTTTCTCTACCTTTAGAGACAAAAATTAAATTTCCTGTACTCACTGCACAAAGTTTTAGGTGTAAAATTAAGTATACTTGGAGAAAAAGTATGTGTAGGGGGGGTGTAAAACAAGGTACAGATATAGCAAACCAAAACATACTTTAGTATTTATGGCTTAATTTTCTGGACAGAATATTCACATTTAAACTTTTGGGGCTAATTAGTTCAATCCAAATTCCTCCCTTTATAGACATGCCTTGACACCATGGAACAATCTGCCACAGGTTAAAAGCAATGCTTAAACAATTTAAGAAAGTTTCATTTCCTAAGTGAGTAGAGAAAGAAGCCACAGTCTTTGGACACTCAATAAGCTTCAGAAATTCTTCATAAACTATACTACATCACAAAAACACAAACAATATTGTTCTAATTACTGCTTAAAAAAGTAAATATACTCATCTTCTTAAAAAGACCATCATATCCCTATAAATAAACAAACACAAAGTTTCATTAAAAACCATTTGAGCATTCTAGGCAGAATAAATTCAGCTGGATATTAAAACTACATAAAGACATAAAATCTACCTACTCTTTAGTCCAGAAAAAAAAGAATATGAGGTTTTGGGAGGCAGAGCAATATGAACTTCAGTGGAACAATGTTGTTGTTCAATGGTGTTCAACTCTTCATGACCCCATTTGGGGTTTTCATGGCAGAGGTACTGGAGTGATTTGCCATTTCCTTCACCAGCTAATTTTATAGATGAGAAAACTGAGGTAAACAGGGTTAAGTAACTTTCCCAGGGATACACAGCTAGGAAGTGTCTCCAGTCTTCCTGACTTCAGGCCCAGCGCTCTATCTACTACACCACTTAACAGCCCAAATGGAAGCCAGTGGAATAGTTGTAGCTCCCTTGGATTTCTAATTTTAAAATAGAAAACAACCTATGAGAAGTATAACTTGATTATAAAGTTAAAGCTAAAGTAGAATTTACTGTGTGACCTTGGGCAAGTCACTTTACCCCAAATGCCTTGCCTTCCCCTCTCATAAATAAACAAATAAATGAGAATTTGGAAATCATCTAGTCCTACCTACCTCCTCATTTTACAAGATAAGAAATTGACGGATAACGGGGTTAAGTGACTTGGTCAAAACTGTGCAAGTAATGATGAATTATGAGCTTTATTTTAAACTCTAGTCCCCTAATCCAGAATCATTTATCATTTCTTATTTCTCTGTGTACATTTAAAGTTGTGTGACTCCAACAACACTCACTAGATATATTTTTCCTACAAATTAAATTCTTTCCCTTATATGAACACAACTCAAAACTGTCCAACAAAATCTTTTCATTAGATCAAGTTGCAAAATTCAACACATAAAACATTGCTAAACAAGTGTGGGCAATATCTTGAGAAAATCCTTTATTTCATGGAGTAATAAAAAAAATTAAAGAGAAAAGATTTCAGTTAGTTGATTAAGAAAAGCTCATGAATTATATCATCAGTTGCTGCTCTTAGTAAAACCCCCTTAATAAGGGCTGCTCTTTCTCTCAAGATTCCTCAACATGCAAATATATCTGGACTTTCCAGAAGTACTTTGCAGCTATTATGCAACAGAGGATGGCAGCCAAAACCAACACGTTTGCACATGATTGAAAATCTTCATGAGTAATTTTATCAGGGAGAGATTTTCTCAAAAGATATTTGTGACTGATTACACTTTTTCTCCCTTGAAATAATTGTTTATTTGTCCATGACTTTCAAAACAATTCTTAACAGAAATAAGGCATGGGGAAAACTCTTTTTGTTACAATGTAAAGGGCAGAAATATCTGAAAATATCATACTAGAGATTACAAATTGCAAACTATTATTACTCCAAAAAATACTATTCCCATTAAGTAGAATCATTAAATCTCACAAGATAAATGAGATCATGATCAAAAAGAAAGCAATACACAGGTAATAACATTCATAAATTCAAAGAAACTACAATGTTGGAGTCTTTCATAATTTTGTTAATGTTTCCAACACTATAAAACTATGTAGCTATAAAAAAAATTCACATCCCTATGCATAAATATTAACATAATAAAACATACATTAAAATTTCACCTGACATTTTAAAGTCATAATATTCCTACTTTATATTTCATATACTTAACAGAATCAACAAAGTTTTTCAGTGTTGATGGCAATTTTTAAGTCATCTTGTGAGGTAAGCTACTGGACATTTTAATGTTCAATGGACAATTATTACTTACTAGTTAGAAGTATTGGTGAATCATTTGTGGTTGCAATTGTAGTTGCAACCTTTTTCAATTCTTTTTCATAGCCAAACAAATAAACATAAACACTATAATCACATCTATGAATAATGCAAACAAATTAAACATGTATATCATAATTAAATTTTATTTCAGAAAACCAATGAAATATTCTGTGGATCCCTGGGGTTCAAGACATCATGAGAGCCACTGTTCTTTGTGCTTTTTTTCAGTGGTCTTTTAAAAATGTTACTGTTCATTTAGTAAGAGTTACTTTTCCATCTAATTCATGTAAAGTAAGGTCCTTAAAAAGAAACCTATGAAGAATATTTAGTAATTTTATCAGCACTATGAAGAATAATTGTCAAAATTTTACATTTCCTATCAAATACAAAAGTATAATTCTACATCATTTCTCTTAATACCTAAAGCCCAGTCAGTTCACCACGTTTATATGAAGTGACTATGTTCTATTTTATCTGTTAGGTCCTATTTAAGAAAGTCATTTTGATAAATAAGATGTAAATAAAAACTTATAACTTGATAATATGAAGTTCTATTATTCTCTTCCAAATTAAATATTTCTGCCACCTTTTAGGACCTTTACAGGAGAGTAAAAGACAAAATTCATTGTTTTCAAATCGGTATAATAAGAAATGCAATAGGAAAAAAAAGGAACAAAATTATCAGTCTCTCTACATAAGGAATACTATATGCAAATAATGCCCTTTTCATCAACGCAATTTAGATAAAGGTGTAAAATACAAATTCATAAATGTGTTATTTATGAAGCCTCAGGGCATACACAAAAGAGGGGTTACAAATGTACTCTAGATATGAAAGCCTTGAATGCTTCCCTTAAGAATCTGAAACTATGTTTCAGCTTTAAATCACTGTATCAACTTCCCTAAAGATTCACAGAAACATCAAACAGTAGATTTTCTGGTTTTTTTGCTCCCTTGCTATAGGCCACTGTTTAAAGACTGTTTTGTAATTAAGGTATAACACTTAAGTAGTTCAATTTGTTTTTATATGAATTTTAGTTTTAAAGTAAAATACAAAATCAATTGTCATAGATGAAAAGGAGGCAGAAGAAATGTAAAAGAAAATTACTATAGGGACCCACTGATTCCCTACATGTTCAAAACCACAGCATAGAAAATCACATTTAACATTTCCAGTACTTTAAGTGAGATACAAATTATGAAATGAGCATAAAAAAGCTTTACACAGTTTTAATCTCAGTTCTGTTATTTACTCTCTTGGACCCTCGGCCAAGTTATTTAAGCTGTCTCGCCCTCAGTTCCCTTATCTGTAAAATGGGAGGAGGTAGAGAAGAGAAGAAAAAACTATATAATCTCTAAAGACTCCTTCTGCCTCTAGATTCTATGATCTGAATGAAGCCATAATATAGTTCTTGAAATATTTCTTTTACTTTAAATAAAAATTTTATCATTTATATTGAACTTTAAAAAATATGGTGAAATAGGATCTTAGTTAAATTTAAATTCTTTTATGTTCCCTTTTTAAGTTGTTGATATTAAAATAAGTCAGATGTAAAACTGCAGTTTAACAAACTGTGACTGAAAATTAAAGGAAAGCTAAAACTATAATGTGATTTTTTTTCCTTTTCTCTAGCTTATAAGAGTATAAACTGGTTGAACTGGGAAGAAACTAGAATCCAATGAAATAATCAAAAATATTTGTTAAAAGCAGGTTTACCTGCCAAGCACAGAAGATCATGAACTTCATGGATCTACTTCTCTTCATCTTAAATATTCTATGTAAAGGGGAAAAAATTCAGTCACCGTATAACAAATGATTTTCTTTGTTTGAAAACTGAGAGAAATATACCACTTCAAAAAGAAACTAACTCTAATTCCTTCAATTTTATGGTAAAAATATTTTGGGGGTCATTTCAATTTAATTAACTTTTATTAAGTGCATGAGACAAGAGGGAACATAGCATAGTGAATACAGAATCTAACTTTGAGTCAAGAAGACTAAGTCCTGCTTCTTATAACTTATTTGCGGTTAACCCTGGAGCAAATCATTTAACCTCTTGGTGTCCCTAAGGGGAAGGGGAAAGGAATAAGCATGTATACTTTATTATATGCCAGGAACTGTGCTAAGTGATTTACAAATACTCTCTCATCTAATACTCACAACAACTCTGTGAAGTAGGTGATATTATGATCCCAATTTTACAATTGAGGAAACTGAAGCAGTCAGATGTTAAGTGACTTACCCAAGATGACACAGATATTACATGTCTAAGGTCATATTTGAACTTAGAGCTCTTAAGACCGGTTTGCTCACATGTATAGTGGAGGAAGTTTTCAGTCAAGAGTTCTTCACACCTACGAAACTTACAAGATGACTAACTCAATAATAGGGATACAGAAACAAAATGGAAATAGTCCTTTGCCTTCAAAGGCTTGATTTTTTTTTTCTTTCTGTTTTTATTTGCTTTTTTATTTCTAGAAAAGGAAAGCAATATTTAAATACAAAGAATATAAAAAATAATTTTTCTTAGGGAGAGATCAGGAAAGATCTCCTGTAGGAGATGGCATCTAAGTAGAGCCTTGGAGGAAACATAAAAATAGGTCAAGAATATCTTCCTTGGTGAAAAGGAGAGGAATCACTACTGCTCTAAAAGTGAATAAAATGAAATTTTTTTTAAAAAGTAAAAAAAAATAGCTGAAAGAACAAGGAATTAATTTCTAAAGTTTCATAACAAGATCATTTAAAAACTACCCATGGAGAAGAAAAATAAGTTATTTAGTAATACATCCGTTTCCCTTTAAGTTATTTGAAGAAAAAAAAATTCATTCAAGTTTAGACCAAGAATCAAAGACAGGAATGAACAGCTGTTGAAATATTACTAGAGAAGGGGCACCTCTTTCATGAAGATCCCAGACTTAGAAAGTGCCCTCTTGGTAACTGCAAATTTCCCTTCCACACTCCCTTTATTTCAAAGAGCAGAATTAGGAAAATGATTTTCACCAAAATAATGCAGGTATATTTGGATTTAAATGACCCTATTTTGCCGTTTTAAAAAATGTATAGTAGTTAGTGGCAATCACTTCTATAAATGTGAAGTAATGCTATCTTCATCCAGAGAAAGAATAGAAGTATGTATAGAATGGTTTTACACACACACACAGACACACATTTGTGTCTAAGGGTTGCCATCTCTAGTGGAGGGAAGGAAAAAAAGAAAGCTACATAATGTCAACATTAACATTCCTCAACAATGGTAACTTTATTATATATTTAAAAAGAATAGCAAGTTGAACATAATTGATTTGCAATTTCATGTGCAATCATCTTTTTTTTCCTACTCCACTATGTTATGGAAATGCTTGTTTTATTTCTTAAGTTCAGAATAAAATAAAATGCATTAAAAAATTTAAACTGGAAAAAAGAAAAATAACAAAAAAAGACAATGACTAAAATTCATTATTTTAGTATGTAGAATTATGTACCAACTGATATCCTTTATATTTCTAAATTAGGATTATCCCTGAATAGTAAGGGAGGAGCTAAATCCAAGGTGTTCTGATTCCCATGTTTCTTTCAATGCCATAAAGAACCACCTGTTTTTTAACTCAACATAACCATAAAAAGGTGTTTGTTTTTTTTTTAAATTCTGACTCCATCTCTTATTAGCTCATTGAACTTGGAAAGAGCTGTCAATCTCTTAGGGGCAACAAGGTGGCACCACCAGGCATACAGCAATGGACCTGGAATCAGGAAGACTTGAGTTTGAATCCTGCCTCAAACACTTGCCAGCTGTGTGATCCTAGGCAAGTCACTTAAAAAAAAAACTCTGCCTCAGTTTCCTCATCTGTAAAATGGAGGTAATAATAGTATCTACTACTTTAAGATCAGATGCGATATTTGCAAAGTGTTTAGCAAAGTGCTGGGCACATACATAGCAGGTTCTACACAAATGTTTATCATCATCATTATCATCATCTTTATTAATCTACTCCAAGGCTCCATTCACCATTTCAAATTAAAATTACTCTAATGCCATTACTCTCCTAATATGTCTTAAATTCTCCCATTATTAGATTAAAAGCTCCTGGAAAAAAGAAGCTGTCTCCTTTTAAAATTTCTATCTCCTCAACACTGTGCTTGGCATATCGTAAGAGTTACTTTAGTGCTTTTTTATTCATTTATTCCCCAACATACTAGCTATGAGACCAGGGATGTCACTTACCATCCCTACAATAAGATGAGACTTAAAATGTTCTTGAAGTACCTAAACTCAAAAAGCTTGCATGAAAACATTTTGTATCTGTTTATATTTACAAAGTAAGATATTTATATTACTAATAAAACACCATGCCAGTACAAAACAGCATATAAAATAAGATATGCAATTTTGCAAATTATTCTTTTGGCATGATAGAAACTGCATAATGGTGGCCCTGCGTATTTTACTACTATGCAAAGAGTAAATTATATCTTAAAATGGGAACTATAAAGTACTGTACAGATATAAGTAAGGCATTATAATTGTTATGCTTTTTGTTGTCCAATTCTTCATGACACCCAGCAGCAGTTGATATGCTAGTCACTTACATATGGCACCAACAGTAGGGTTAGCACTTTTGAGTTGTTTTTCCAAAGGAGATTTTGTACCCAACAAAATCACACTCTCAACCCTGTTCAGCAATCTGAACATTGAAAGGTCCGAATACTTAAACTACATATCAAGTCTCAATATTTCAAACTAGTGATAGGGAAGGAAGTTGAAAAGATGAAAGCAAGCCTAAATTAGTGAGGGAAAGACTAAATTATAAGTTTTTAATGCAATTATGACTTGCAATTATCCATGGTAGCTGGAATAAAGTTGAAGGTATTGCCTAGAGGAGGTCCAGAACCTAAATGTCTTTCACATTTTTCATATAAACCTGTGATTTTGTCAGTATAGAAGCTCTTCATGAAGAAATTCCCTTTACCAATGCAGATTTGAAACTCTTCTAGAATTTATAAAGTGACTTGCCCAGGGTCAAAAAATCAGGATGTGTCAGTCAGGACTTGAATCCAGGTCCCCCAGACTCTTCTTTCACAAAGTCAGCACTTCAATGAATCCAATAACATGGCTTTTTGTAATACAGACCGTAAATTTTCACCCAAATTAAAGTTAATTACTATTTAAATTGAGAACACTGTTTCATCAGTATTTTTGAAATGTTTATTTTTAAGTCATCAATCTATTTCCCTTACGAATATTGAACTTTAGGGAGAAAAGATTTACTAGGCAAATTAAATACACTAGCAAACTGGATTACTCAACTCAACTCCGATCTAAAATGATCACAAATTCTGAATTAGTTAGAAGCAAATAAATAAATGAAGTTTTATTCTACTATTTCTGGGCATGCTATCAATATAGCTATTAAATAGTTATGTTGAAGAATATCCAAAATGGGACTCCTCAAAATAATGAATATAAGGGTAAATAAAATTTTTATATTTTCAAAAATTTCCTTTTATTGAATCAGAAACAAAACTATTATACAGTAAAGTTATCTAATCTTTTTCATCTACAATAGCAAAACCATATTTTAGCCTACCAAATCCTAAACTTATTATAAGTGGTGTACAGAGAAACTGAAATATAAATATAAATATATATATATATGTATAAATAAGGGCATGCCAAAATGCTATCTAACCACAATCTCCACCAAGATCTATTTTTAAAGTAATTTAACAGAATAGTCTGAAACAATGCTTCTCTCTTCTGTTCTGTGAACCACTTAAACAGCTATTGCTTAAATGGAGGTTAGCTTCCATTAGATTCCATTTCTCTTTTTTAACCCTCTTTCAACTCTCCTCTCCCTCCTCAATCCAGCTTTAACAAAACTTAAATGAAAATTAGCTACTTCCTTGCAGAGTCATCAGTAGCTGAATGCCAAGTGTAGAAATAAAAATAGCTATTCTCAAACTAAAAACAGACAAAAAGCTAGGCCTAGGAGTCACAAAAGTGAAAATTCTAATCCATATTTCACCATTTACTCTTAGATATAAACTACCTCGGTCAGTAAAATGAGTTAAAATAAGTTTTCCAACTACATGTTGAAGGCTAAACAATGTACACAGCATCTAAAAATCAAAGTCTAAATTATCCACACTATAAATCAACAAAGTAATATTAAATATAGACTATATTTTTCAAATCATAAAAATCAGGAAAAAAAATCAGAACACCTATTTTTGTTGTATAAAAAGACTGCGGCTGAAATTAAAGTTAGGGTTAGAGTTCCTGATACATCTTATTGCTGTACCCTGACATATTCTGTGTATACATTTGTATTTTAACTGCAAACATGAAGGAGAAAGGATAACCGTTCTGCGATTGGTAAATTTTTAAAAATCACAAAGCTATCAAAAGAAGATTGGCCAAATGAGAGACCAATTCCTTCACCCACAGATTACTAATACTGAAGAAGAATTAAGTCTTTGTCCATAAAAATTATGTTTCATTTCCAAAAGATAATATCTGCTCATCTTTACAGACCATTTTTAGGAAGAAACCGAAATATACTCCTGAATTCTGCAATAAACATATCATAACATTGGAAATTCTCAGCTAACTCTATGGCAAAAAGCCAGAAGTGATCAATTTACATGGACTTGAGTACTAACTAAGCTATACTCAGTACTTTGTGAGAGAGGAAAATTAACACTTTTTCGATTCCCCATTATTTATACTTAAGGCAACCACAGAAGCACTTCCTTTCTCTTAACCAGTGGTGGGCACCTTCATCTAGGTGGAAAAACAGTGGGACTACTTAACGTAGCCCAAGAGTCTGCGGACAGACTAGACGGAACTGGGGCATCTGTTGAGAATCTTCCCCAACCTTAAAGCACAATCTATGCCTGCTAACTTTTTGGTTCCAAAACTGGGCCAGCCGTGACAAAAGCATCAAAGAGGATCAATGAGTGAGGTTGGAAGGGACCTTTTTCAACGTCTTTCCAAAGAAAGTGGGGCCTAGAGATTACAATCGACCCCATGTCCTATGCTATGGATCCAGCCTCGATCCCCACCACGTGTAGGGTCACTGGACGTCAACCCCTTGCTCCTCTGAGTAGCAGGAGCTACTAGTAGTGGTAGGCAGCCGGAGGCCCAGGGGAGGTGGGGAATTGAGGTACTTGGGAGCAGAAAAGGGGCCTCTCTGGAACGGGGAGGGAGGCCGGAAGGACAAGGAAAAGGCGGGTGCTCACCTGGACGCCGGTGTAGTTTTCGAAGAAGAAGAGTACCATGCTCTGGTAGATGGTGTAGAAGCGATCGTCCACCTCCTGATAGATGCGTGCTCCCGGCATGAACAAGGAGAAGAGGCGCCAGCCCAGCCAGGCCAGGATGTAGGTGGGGGCTGTGCCCAGCATCACGGCGGCCGGGAGAACATAGCGCATGGAGTACGTGTGGAGCACCAGGGACAGCAGCATCTTCCTGCTCCGGCGCTCGCGACGCTGCGGCCCGGCTTCCTCCTGCTGCTGCTGTTGCTCCTTCTTCCCTTCCTCCGCGCGGCCAAGGGATCACCGAGCCCAAAGGAGAGTGCCTAGCCACTGTCTGCCCGGCCCCCTCCCCCTGCCCGCCCTGGAGCCGCGGAGCCCGCCGCCTTCTACTCCCCTTCTTCTTCCTCCTCCTCCTCCTCCTGCTCCACCACCACCACCACCACCACCACCGCAGGCGCCGCAGCCCCTCAGCTGCATGGGCTGCCCTACTGGCCGGCAGGCGGAATGCTCCCTGACCAGGAGCCCAGCTCCCCCGACTCCCTGCTCCCCAGTGGACAGAGACACAGAAGCTAGGCCAGTGAGGGCACGGCGACCTGGCCCAGGCTGCAGGGACCTTGGGCTCGGGTTGCCTCAGAAGGAGTTACGGTTCATGACCCTCCTCTGACACCATACTGCCAAACCCGGGTGGGGGGAGGGGCCCTCCGGGCAACAAAGTGGCCTCTGATTGGCGGAGGCAGGGCTGCCGGTTGGAGGGCAACCAACAGTGCACTGTGCGCCTCGCGCTGCAGCCTGCCAGACTAGGTGCGCATGCGTGGGGCTGACCTGCCATCCGAACTGCTTCGCTGGGGGAGTTTTCTGCTCTGGCTGTGGTCCGTGGAGTTGAAAATGGAGATGACTGTGTCCGGGTCTGGGTGCGGACCTGGACTAAATGGAGAAAAAGTCGAGGGGGCGAGAAAAAGAAAAGAAAAGGCTGTAGGGAAAGGGGAAGGATTATCGGAGAAATTATTTCTTCTGGATAACGAGTTTTCCTGTCATTTTCGATGTCTCCAGGTTCTGTCACAAGACAGAAGAAAACTTGGCTGACAGGAATTCATTCCGATCATTGCGCTTCTACTTGGTGCAGAGCTTTGTACTGAGTGCTGAGGAGGGTAGTACAAAGTTTGGATAAACTGGTACAGCCGTTCAGCTTAGTAGCAGGATGATACACCTGCCTATTAGAGAGGTGCAAAAATGTGCTTTATGAGGTCTAAGGGGACAGGTTGTTACAGAGGGAGGAGGTCTGTGAAGACATCCTGAAGTGGTTGGCATTTGAATTGGGCTTTTAAACATAGAAGACTTGAACAGGCAAAGGATGACATTCCAGGCCTGGAGAACAGAGAGGTCAAAAGCACAGAGATGAAGTGCAGTGTATTTAGGGAACTCTGACAAAGACTTGGATTCTTCTCCCGTATTAGTAATATGTGGGTGAGGAATACTATATTTGCAATATGTGATTGTTTATAAATTTTCCAGTTTTGCGGGATCATAGATTATAAGAAGAGGGAAATATGAGAGAATGCTAGAAAGGTATGGTGGCACTAGGAAAAAAAGTCTGACCTTTAGTCAGGAAATTTTGGGAACCACTGAACATTTTTGAAGTTGAGGATTAATGTGACCATCGAAGATTATTCAGGAAATGATATGAAGGGTAGATTGAAGAGGAGACTGGAAAAAGCAAAAAGACCTGTAAGGAGACTTTTGCAGTAATCCAGGCAGGAAGTAATAGGGATCTGAACTAAGATGATGCCAATGGGAATGGAGAGCAGCAAACAGATTCTAGAAATATGGAAGTAAAGTGAGCAAGATATTTAGATGTTAAATTGAATTTATTGGATTTGAAACAGTAGGGAGAATGAAAAATCAAAGATAACACCTAGGTTTTGAACATAGGAGAACTGACTAATATAGTTATATCTCCAGTAGATATAGTGAAAGCAGAAGAAGAAGCAGATTTGAGAGAACACAATTGGTTTGGTGTGTGTCAAGTTTGGTTGCCAGTGTGACATCTAAGTAATGTCTTGTAAGCAGTCAGAAATGTAAGTCTGGAGCCCCCAAGTGAGGTCAAAACTGGGATTGGGCCAGTAGAAGTGATAGCTGAGCTTTTGGAATAAATGGCCACAGGGAGTGTAATGGAAAAGACAATAGAAGATCCAAGGACTGAACCTTAGGGCATTGTCACCTTAAGAAAATGAAGTGGCAGAAAAGGAGAAGTTGGAGAGATAAGAGGAAAAAACAAGCAAATGTACTGTGTAGGAAGACAAGGGAAGAGAGATTGTTCAATAGGATGATACAATGTTTGACACTGCCAGATACTACAGAGGAGACAGAGGAGAACTGTGAAAAGGCTGCTGGTTTGGGAAGTAACTGACCTTTGAGAGAGTAGTTTCAGTAAAGAGTTTGTGATATGAAAGAGGGTCCACATTGCAAGGTGATGAGAGTGAGAAGTGAGGAATTGAATCATTTAGTGTAAACTTTTTCAAGTTTAGCAGTGAAACGGAGGAGAGAGGTGGAAACATCCACATTGGAGTAAATGGAGCAAAACATTTTCAAGGAAAGGCTTTTTTTAAGATTAGAAAGCCCTCAAAACTTTCATAAACATATGTAAGTAGGTGATTGAAAATTCAAAGAAGAGGATAACTACTGGAAAAAAATGGTAGGTAGGAATGGAATCAAAAGCCCAAGTAGAATAATGAGGAATAAGACTACCTCTTCTACTACCAGAGGAAAAGAGGAGAGTGAATAATGATGAAGAGCCTTAATTTTAGGGAGGGAAAGACACCATGAAGCAATCTTACATTCAGTATACTCATACTTCTCATAGAAATCAGAAAATCATTATCTGGTATGTGATGGAGAGAGATGTAGTCAATGTGAGAAAAGAGAAAAAGGTTTCAAACAGTTCCTACATAGAATAATAGGGAAATCAGTAAGAGTGAAATAAAAGTATTTGCAGTTCTATGTAACATAAATTTATAGTGGGTGAAAACTCAATTTCATTATTTTCTTAAGTCACACTTGACATCCTGGGGAGGAGGAAGGGAGAAATTGGATGATAGTCATGTAAGTATAGGTATAAGAATTAGTAGGCAAAGAAGGTAAAGAAATTCTACCTTAGTGACTAGTGAAATATTAATAGTGGAGATATCAAACCTAGGTGTCAAGGAAAGTGAAGGCAGATTGAGGAATTAAACTGGAGGAATTAGAATGGATCAAGAGGCTAGAGAAGGGTAAAGTAGATTTAGTATAAATAAGAAAAGGGGAAAGCTAGAAGTATAAAAGATATAGTTGGAAAAGGAAATTTCAAATTAAAGGTTTTTGAAGGAAGAGTTATTCTGAGACATGGTAAGATCTAAAGTGTAAGCAAGCTGCTGTTGTGTGGCTGAAGTTAGGTGGAAGAGGAAGAATCTTTCTACTTGTGGAATATTGAGGAATTCTGTAGTCACATTTTTGGGGAGGGGTGTCAATATTAGTACTCAGTATTCAATACTCAAGGGTGATAAGGTATGGATATAATATTCTTTGGTATATGTGATTTCTTTTGGGGAGGGGCAAAGAAGGAAACAGAAATTTTGTCAATGTAAAAACCATATGCATACATATAGATATAGGTATTTAAAGACAGGGTTGAATACAGAACCAAGTCACTATGAAGTTAGAAGAATGACCTGGAAGTCTGTATATGATATCAACAAGGATGGGGAAAGACTGGAATGAAGTGGACGACCTTCAAAGTAGGAAAGATTTATGAGGAAATTTTCCTGAGCAAAAGGGAAATGGACTGAAAGCAGTATTAGGAGGAGCAAGAAGTATACCCACACCTTCTTTCCAACCATGTAAATCAGGGGACTGAGAGAAGAAATAGACTCCAGTAGAGAATATTGCAGTGAATGTGGTCTACTAATGAGAGGTTTCTGGTAAAGCCAAGAGATTGAAGAAATATTTTTGAAAAGATAAATGATGTGGGCAATGTTGTTTAGAATTAAGCAAAGGAAAGGTTATAGGAAGCATAGTATAACATCCCAGCACATGTATATACACAAAGAGAGCTGGAGCTTTAAACCCAGGAATAGGTGGGTAGAGCCTAGGCATTCAGGATGTCACTGATGGGTTTATTTAGAGAATCAACTCTTTGGGTCAAGGAAGGGGTCTCAGATAACATGGTTTAGATTTCTCAGAGCCATAACTATCCCCAAGTAGGAGAAGAGGAACCAAACCTTCCTCTGACCCAGGGCCTTCCATCTTCTGCTGGATACAGCAGGTACCCTGAAGGAAGGAGGCAAGGGGCTGAGGGAGGTATCTGTAATGACAAGAGCAAGGTGGGCTTTTTTGTTGTCTTTTGTTTCAGAGTGCTTCTCAGCACTTAAGGCAATCAAGTGCTTTTGAATCTTGCCTTTGTTTGAATCAAGAAAGTAAAGTGGGACATTTTGTTGTCTTTGATTTTAGAGTGCTTCTCAGCACTTAAGGCAGTCAAGTGCTTTTGAGTCTTGCCTTTGTTTGAATCAAGCAAGTGAAGTGGTACTTTTTGTTGTCTTTGGTTTTGGAGTCCTTCTCAGCACTAAGGCAATCAAGTGCCTTTGATGAGTCTTGCCTTTGTTTGAATCAGGAGTCACTGATTAGAAAAAATATATATGATGTGGTGCTAGTGATTAAGGATCTTTCTGACACCCTTTTGCTAAGTAGATGCTAAGCCTTTTCCCACACCCTTTCACTAAGTAGGTGCTAAGCCCCAGAGCCCTAAAGAGGGTATATATCCTCTGAGGTTTGCATTTTGCTTTTTGGGGCACACTCATTGGAAGAATGCTGGTGTGGAGACTCTGGGTAGCCATCAAGGAGCCCCCCTCTCCCTCTCCCAACTTTGAAAAACCCAGATATTGTTGCTTTCTCTCTAGTAACTATGTATGTAATGTCTTGGACAGACAGCTAGATAAGTCTATCTGCTGATTTGTGTTATTTTGCTCTGTTTATATAATTTCTGCTTGTAATTTCTGTTCGTGTTTTCTCTGAAGTTCAAGGTGCTGACTTTTCCCCCTGAACTGAGTGAGTGATATATGTATGTTTAATTAAAGTGAGATTGTAAATTCCTTAAAGTTCTTTTCCTTAGAAAAATGGATCAAAGAACCTGTGCTAGCAGCCCTCCTGTGTGCTGGTGTTACTGTTCTTACACAGCCACAGTAGCAGCAAGTAGCATTGTTGTTACAGCATCTTCTATCTGCCCCAGTTAACAACTCTCATTGGTGCCAACTTAAGGCAACTACTACCTTCTGCTGCCATCCCTACCTCTGTTCCAGACTATGGAGAACCTCTAGTGTAAAAATGAGCATCCTTCCATTAGACCTCAGGCTTTTCGTTGGCTGTTTGTCCATTGAGGGAAGAGTAAAAGAAAAGTTGGTGGGAAATAGGATGTCTTTCTCCAGCTAAGCAGGATTAACTTCTGTCTCCTGTTTAGCCCTTTCTTTCTTTAATCTCCACCCTTCATATGCAAGAGAAGTAGTGAAGCATCTGACCATGTCCTTCCCATCTCATATTGTACTTGCTTCCAACCCAAACTCTAACCTCCTTTGGAAGAGGAGTGGCACTCCACCCTCCACTAATGAATATTCTCACACCTGGTCACATCCTTCATATTCCAAAACCCATTCCCCAGCCCCACCATCTGCTTCTTTATTGCCATCCCCTTCAAACCTACCACCCCAAAGTTTCAACAAATTTCTCTTTATCCTTAATCTTTTCCTTTCCCCCTCCTTCCATCTAATAGCTATTACTGAAACCTGCTCCCCCATTAATTACACAGCCTCACTGGTTACCCTTTTCAGTACTGGCTGAAGCTTCACTTATTCTTGTAGGCTCACTGGTGGAAGCAGGGGAGTTGCCAGAGTCTCACAGTATTCTGTCTTGGACCCTCTTTTATTCCCCTACTATACTACTTCACTTGGTGATTTCATCAGTTCCTATAAATTCAATTATCATCTCTATGCTAAAGATAATCACATCTAATACTCTGCCCAGACTCTCTGCTGACTTACATTCTTATATCTCCAACTGCCTCTCAGACATCTTGAAATGGATGTCCAGTAGACATCTTAAACTAAACACGTCCAAAACAGAACTCACTCTCTTTCCCCATAAATCCTCCCCCTACTCCTGCCTTCCTTGTTACTGTGTTGTACCAGAAGCGAGCAAGACACACCACAGAGTATAAGTTTTGAGTGGAGAATTTATTAGCCAGCGGCCATCGGGGTACAGCACCACAAATCAATGGCAAATGTGTTGGGGTGATGGCTTGGCTTATATAGGATATGGGGGTATAGAGTGGGGGGAGAAACAGGAGCAAAGGTACTGGCTGATCAAAAGATTCAGTCAGGTTATCGTACTAGTGGGATAATCTCATTTACATTCCTTGGTGGAGTCACAGAGTCCCAGGGATATCTCCCAGGAAGGGTCTGTCAAGTTATCTCTCAGTGGGATGGTCCTATCTATTGACATTCCTTGGAGGAGCCATGGAGTCCCAGGGGGTTTGCTAAATACCAAAGATATCTGAGTCCATTCTTTCTGGGGGTGCTTGTCAGTACCTAGGGGTTTCTCAGGGGTTCCTAATTTTGCTTGTATTGCAACTGCAGTATGCCATACCATTCTAGTCCCTATGGCTTGCAATGTAGGAGTCATTCGTGCTTCCTCACTATCTGTCACCAACCACATCCAATCTGTTGCCAAGGTCTATAAATTTCACTTTTGCAAAATCTCTCTAATATGCACCCTTCTCTTCTCTGACACAGCCACTATTCTGATGCAGGCCCTCATCACCTCATGCTTGGACAATTGCACTAGCCTACTAGTGGGTTTGCCTGCCTCAAATCTCTCTGCCCTTCAACCCATCTTACATTCAGCCACTAAAGTGATTTTTCTATATTGTAGGTCCAATCATATCACCATCAATAAATTCCAATGGCTCCCAATTGCCTCTAGGATCAAAAAGCTGTTGCCATAACTTGCAAGTGAATTGGATTTAAAAGAGGGAAGGTCTGTGCAAAATCACCAGTCTCACTTTCTCCTCCAGAGCCATCTGAGTTCAGTGACAAAATGTAGATCAGGACTACTGGAGATGGCCCAGGACCTTGCATTTTTAAGCTAAGTTCTTTCCAAGTTCAAACTTTGACTGAAGCAAAGCCCATTCAGTGATTAAGGCTAGATAAAAAATGAGCCAAGGAATGGCCTCTTTAATCTAAAAAAAAAAAAATCTTACCTGTAAGAGGAAGACCCTTAGGATTTCTGGCCAAAACAGAAACAATTACTATTTACATTCATTCTGAGCCATCAGGGCCCAAACAAGGACCACTAAATGGGGCTTGGGCAGGGACCTATTGTTGGCCAATCAATGAGAGCCAGAGTGAATTGGGTTTAAGACACAGTCATTAAGAAAGAAATCTAGCCTATAAGTCCCAAGATATCTTGCTAGGTTTCAGGTATCCAAATTTGCCTTCCTTTGGAGACAGCTGAGGAAGGAGAGAAGGGAAGACAAAGAAGGAAGGAAGGAGCTGCTCAGACTACTCATAGGTTGTTGTTTGTCCTTTGTTCTTGAAGAGGACCATGCTTTCAGGAAGGTGATGCTATGACTTGCAAGTGAATTAGATTTAACTGAGGGATGTGCAAAGTCACAAGCCTCACTTTCTCCTTTGGAGCAATCTGGGTCCAGTGGCAAGGTAACAGATCAGGATGACTGGAGATAGCCCAGATGCAGAAGGGAGCAGGATAAAAAAAAAGCTATTTGGCATTCAAAGCCCTTTGTAACCTAGCCCCTATAATTCTCATCTTCTTATACTTTATTCCCCACCATGTACTCTTTGATCTGGGGACACTAACCTCCTTGTTATTACACAAACAGAACATCCCATCTCTTAGTTCCCAGCCTTTTCTCTGGTTGTCCCCTATACCTAGAATGTCCTCCCTTTTCAACTCTGCCTACTAGATTCCCTGGTTTCCTTTAAATTCCAACTAAAATCCCATCTTCTACAGGAAGCCTTTCCCAACTCCTCTTAATTCTAGTGCCTATCCTCTGTTAATTATTTCCTATTTGTCCTGTATATAGCTTGTTTGTATTTATTGCTTCTCCCATTAGACTGTGAGCTCTTGGAGGACAGGGACTTCCTTTTTCCTCTTTTTGTATCCCCAGGGCTTAGCACCCAGCCTGCCACCCTGCCTGTAGTAGGAGCTTAATAAATGTTGAGTGATTGAAATAAAATGACATGCTTCATACCACAAAAACACAGCAAACTTGTACGTGGTGTATGGTCATCCTTAGGCAGTCCTTAGCAAAATTATAGAATGGTTGAGGTTTGTTTTCAGTAACTTTTCTCCCTTTTTGATACCCCCATGTATATAATTAACATCAAATAAATGTATAAGCCACTGGGAATATAAATATGAAAAATAACAAAGTCCTCCCTCCTAATGACATTACATTTTCCTGGGGATTAAGGGAAGAGGAATAGATAAAACCCATATGTAAAAAAATTTGAGTTATTTATTCAATAAGCACTAAATGCTATTGTGTGCCAGTCATTCAACAAGTATTAAGTGACTACAATGTGTCAGGCATCAGGGATACAAAACAAAAAACAGTCCTTGTCTTTAAGAAGTTTACATTTCAGTTGAGAGAAAACAACATTGTCACACACACACACACACACGCACACATGCACGCACGCACACATGAAGAGTAATTTTGCAAGAGAAGAGAAAGCACCAGTAAATGGCATCAAGATAGGCTTTCTGTAGGAAGCAGTACTGAGCATAACCTTGAAGAAAGCTAGGGATGGCATGAGGCAAAGGTGAGGGAGGAATGAATTCTAGGATTCGAGACATGAAGATGGAATGCCATGTACAGGGAATAAAATAAGTTAATATGTCTTAGTGAAAGAAAATGATGCTAATATAAAGATGTTTTCTCAATACCCATTCTTTTTGACCTTTCTGAAGCCTTTTATTACTGCTACCCCTCTCTTGCCATGAAAACTTTGTCCTCTTTGGGTTTTTGTGACATTTTATCTTGGTTCTCCTCTTGCGTATCTGATTTTTCTCAGTCACCTTTGCTAACTCTTTATCTATAGATATATCACCGATATACTATATCAAACCTTCTAATTCCCCAAGTCATTGTCTTGAACTCTCTTTTCCCCTACTCACTCTTACTCTCTCACACTCTCTCACTATATCTATAATCTGACCATAGTATCTCTCTACTCACAAACTATCTATTGGATATATGGAACTGAATGTCCTGTAGGCATTTCGAACTGAACTTATCTAAAACAGAACTCAGACCAACATCTTCTACCATATACCAAAATAAAGTCAAAATGGGTACATGATTTAGATACAAAGCTTGATACTATAAGCTAAATGAGAGAGCAAGGAATAGTTTACCTGCCAGATTTATGGAGAATGGAAGAATTTATGACCAAATGGGATAGAGACCATTATGAAATGCAAAATGGATAATTATGGTTACATTAAATTGAAAAAATTTTGCACAATGCCAATGCAACCTAGATTAGAAGGGAAGCAGAAAACTGGGAAAGAATTTTTCCAACCAGTGTCAATGATAAAGGCCTCAATTCTAAAAATATATAGAGAACTGAATCAAATTTGTAAGAATACAAGTCATTCCCCAATTGATAAATGGTCAAAGGATATGAACAGGCAGTTTGCAGAGGAAGAAATTAAAGCTATCTGTAGTCATATGAAAAAAAATGCTCTAAATCACTTAGAGAAATGCAAATCAAAACAACTCTGAGGTACCACATCATACCTATCAGATTGGCTAACATGACAAAATAGGAAAATGATAAATGCTGGAGAAGATGTGGGAAAATTGGAACACTAACGCATTGTTGGTTGAGTTGTTAACTGATCCAACCATTTTGGAGAGCAATTTGGAACTATGCCCAAAGGGCATTAAAAATGTGCATACCCTTTGACCCAGCAATACCATTTCTAGTGCTGTATCACAAGGAGATCATACAAATGGGAAAAGGACCCACATGTACAAAAATATTTATAGCAGCTCTTTTTGTGGTGGCAAAGAATTGGAAATTGAGGGAATACCCATCAGATTGGGAATGGCTGAACAAACTGTGGTATATGAATGTAATGGAATACTGTTGTGCTATAAGAAATGATGAGTAAGTGGACTTCAGAAAAACCTGGAAAGACTTTTATGAACTGATGCAGAGTGAAGTGAGCAGAACCAGTAGAACATTGTACACAGTAACAGCCACATTGTGTGATAGACCTATCTCTTCCTAGAAATGCAAGGATCTAAGAAAACTCCAAGACTCATGATGGAAAATGCTGTGTGCATTCACGAAAAGACTTATGGACTCTTAATGCAGATTGAAGCATATTATTTATGTTCTCTCTTTTTGTCTGTTTCTTCTTTCTCATGGTTTCTCCCATTGGTTCCAATTCTTCTTTACAACATGACTAATGTGAAAATAGGTTTAATATGAATGTATATGTAATCTATAACAAATTACATGCTGTCTTGGGATGGGGGGAGGGGAGAGATGGGGAGAAAATTTGGAATTCAATCTTATGGAAGTAAATGTTGAAAACTAAAAATAAATTTAATAAAAAAAAAAACCAGCCCATTTTCATCCCAAAACTCGCCCCTCTGACAGACTTCTGTATTTCTTCCATTCATCCAAGCTTGCAAATCTGGAGTCATCTTCAACTCCTTATACTAAACAGTTTTCAAGTCTTGTCATTTGTATGACCACAAAATCCCCTGCATCTCTTTCCTCTTCTTCATTCAGATAGCCACCACCTTCTTTAGGCCTCATCACTTTTCACCGGTATTATTGCAATAGCTTCCTAATTTATCTCAAGTCTTTCTCCTCTCCAGTCAATCCTCCACACTACTGCCAAAGTGATACTCCTAAAGCATAGGTCTGATGTCACTCTTAAGAAACTCCAGTGGCTCCCCATTTCCTCTAGAACCAAATGCAACCTCCTCTAGTATTTAAAGCACTTGACAACTTTGCTCTAAACTACCTTTCCAGGTTTATTAAATATTACTCCTCTACATATTCACTACAGTTCAATTAAACTGGCCTTCTTGCTGCTCTATCAGCATTTATAGTTTACTTCAAATATCAACTCGAATGCTCTTTGCCATGTAAGACCTTTTCTTGATCTTCCCAACTTCTACTACCCTCAAATTACCTTCTGTTTATGTGGTGTATATATGTGTCTATATTGTCTCCTCCAAATAGAATGCGAACTTCAGGGTAGACACTATGTCATTTCTCTTTGTATCCCTGATGCCTGTGGTTAGTCCTTCCAGTCTTAGCTAGTTTAGTCTTAAGTTGACATGGAGTAATGCATCAATGAATCTGAACCACTGACAGCCTTCAGGAACCCAGGGTTACTTCCATGCCAAGATGAGGCACCTGAGGAGGTTTTAACGGAAGAATTATTGATGATGGCAATACCTGAATGAACCTGTGATGATGGTCCATAGTCCATATCGATAGCCTTTTCAGTGATAACAGATTTTGTCCATTTCCTCTCATAAATCTTCCACAGGTGTCTACCCAAAGACTGTATATGACAAGACACTTAACCCCCTTCTTTGCAAAGAAGGGAGGCAGAAGAAAAGTATCTTCTCATATTTTGTGGGTAAAATTTTGTCTTATATTTTGCAACATTCAGTTTTAATTATTTTGTTATTATTGTTCTTTACATCCACATTTTTGTGGTCATTGTGCATTGTTGTTGTCTATCCATCTGTAATATCAATTAAGTTGGGACTTTTTTTACTATTTTAGAATGATAAATTAAGTGTCTTTGATTGACTAGGTGCCAAGCCCCAGGCCCAAACCCCTATCTACTAGGTGCTAAGCCTGTGTGGGCATGAAGACCTCAGGGTCCTAAGGGGAGTTGCTAAGACCAGAGCCAATAGTAGGAGCCTAAGTTCTGGTCACTCAGATGACATTTGATGATGGCTAAAGAGTGTATAAAAAGAGAGAACAGAGCTATTTGCTTGGGGCTCTCACTCTTGGAGTAGTGTTGATGTGGAAACTCTGGGCAGCTGTAGTTAAGAGCCCTCCAGCTTGTTCACCCAGATGTTGATGCCTTCTTGGTAACTATATTGTATTTGGCCTGTTTATAATGTAGCTTTGTACTTTGTTTGTATTTGCTCTGAAGTTCAGGGTGCTGGGTTTTTCCCCTGAACTAAGAGAATGATATTTGTATGTTGGATCGAAAAAAGATTGTTAACCCCTTAACGCTGCTTTCCTTAGTAAAGCAGATCAAAAGAACCTGTGCTGGCAGCGTTTTTGTTGTTGGGCTTGTGTTGGTCTTTCGCCCTCACAATGGCTGTTAGCCAAATTGTTGCAACACCATCCTTCTCGAAGAGGACCAATGACAACAGAAGGAAGATGATTTGCAAGTGAACTGGATTTAAGTGAGGCAGATGTGCAAAGTCACCAGCCTCACTCTCCTCCAGGTTCATTTGAGTCCAGTGGCAAGACATAGATCAGGACAACTGGAGATGACCCCAGATGTAGTGAGTGACCTTAGCCTTTTTAAGCTTTCCCAGGTCTCAGTTTGTCTGAGGCATCACGCATTCATCCATTTAAGGATAGGTAAGAAATAAGGCAAAATATGACTTAGTTTGCCTACCACCCCCCCCCCCCAAAATCAAACTGAGGGAAGAAGACCCTTGGGGTTTCTGGTCAGGACAGAAATAGTTGCTATTTACACTCAATCTGAGCCATCAAAACCCAAACAAGATCATTGTACATATTGTTCTCATGGCTCTATTTGAATTTAGATCAGTTCATGAAAATCTTCTATAGCTTATCTATATTCATGTTAATTGCTACTTACAATGCAGTAATAGTCTACTACATTCATATACCATTATTTTTTTTCACCATTCCCTAATTGATGGTGATCTAATTTGTTTCCAGTTTTTTGCTACTACTTAAAGTGTTGATATATAATTATATCTATGTATATTGATATGTCTATGTTTATCTATATACATATATGGGAAAAGAGGTTTTTTTTAAAAAAATCAATAAACTTAGGATATTTAACTAGCAGTGGAATATCTGGATCAAAGGGTATGGTAAATTTTAACTACTTTACTTAGAATTTCATATTGTTCTCCAGAATAATTCTTCTACCAACAATGTATCACTATGCCTTTCCACAAACCCTCCAGTGTGACTCTCTTGTCATTTCTGCCAATTTGCTGGGCGAGGTAAAATGTAAGCATTGTTTTTATTTACATTTCTCTTATTTTTAATGATTTAGAACCTTTTTACATAATCAATAGTTTGCACTTCTTCACTTGAGAACTGTTTACACATATTCTTTGACCATCAATCTATTGGTGAATGGGTTTGGGTCTTATTTTTGTTAGTTGCCAATATATTTTGTATCTCAAACCCTTATTAGAGGTATTTGATACACAAAGATTTTTCTCCCACTTGACTGCTTCCCTTCTTATACTACATGCATTAATTTTTTCATGCAAGAGGAAAACAAACATTTTTAAAGACTTTAAATTCAAGGCCAGGGCTCAGAGTTATCAAAAACACCAATTTTATTTCCAGTTTTGACTGAGTCACCAAAGGATCTATTATTACCTTTTTAAACTCTAATTTTTCCCCTTGTCCACATACGTATTACATATGTCATATTTCCATCTGTAATAACATTAATTGTACTGAAATAATACTTGACATTTACTTCATGTGCTTGGTGAGAAGATTATTACATTACTTAAGATATTTTCCTTTGAATTATTTCCATTTTTTAAAAAAAAGTTATTTCTCCAGAGTCTTTAGAATAGTCTGAATTATCATGGATGTAAAGGCTCAAGTAGGAGTATTCATCTGGTCTCCAATGAGTAATGTTCAAACAACTCATACTATTTGAATAAATTGTTCATTTTGTTATTGAAAGATAGATATTTTGGAAATGTTCCCTTTTCAATGTATACAAATAAAACTTTCAGCACTGGATACAGAGTACTTAATAAACTGTAGCAATTTGTCATTGAATATCAGTCATTCTTCTTATATGCTATGGAATCCCCATGAGATTTACATTTCCCTTCTGCCACAGTTTATCAACAACTCTCTATAATGTCATTTTTTCTGAACAGATAACTCTAAATATGTGTCCTTGGCCTTAACTTATAAACTATTTTATTAGCCTATCTTTATGAGATCTTCATTTGGATAGAATTACACATGGATTGCTACACTTTATAAACTCTTCAAACATTTTAGAAACAAAAATCCCATAATTTCTAGCTGCAAATCTTATTTATTGCTTATAAAGGATTATAAAAATTCCTTTCTTCTTAGATTCTGTGTTACTATATAATAATAGCATTATTGCCATCCAAACTTAAAATCGAGATTAAAAATATTTTCTTTAATCTAAATCTTTGACAAATAATAGTTTTGTTTTCCCTGAGTGGTATAACACTTCTAATTCTCTTCTACCATCTGTATCAAAAGTTTTTTCTATGATTTATAAAATCACAATAGGCAAGGGAACTGCATGCTGGGTGTTAAATGTCTACTGTTAACATATGGCCAACAATTACTTGTGTGAGAGAAATGGTATAAGATACCATTAAGAACATACATAACCAGAAAAGGACGGGTCATGTATTGTACAGCAAGAAAAAAGAAAGGTATAATCTATGTATTATGCTCCCTAAATGTTAAAGAAACAAGAAAATCCATAATTGGAACATTTACAGAAAAACATGGACAAAAACTTCATCAGATAAGAAAGCATGGATAGATTTGCTTTTTGCAAAAGTGGGAAAGAACCAATGCTGATGAGATCACAGATCCATTAGAATATTATACTTTGCAACTTTAATAATCTATTATCACTTTAAGTATTTTGAATCTTTACCACATTTGCAATGTTTTCACATTCTTTTACCCTACTATATCACCTTGACTGTCTTATCGCCATCTACTCTCCAACTTCTATTACATTAAATTCCTAATTTGTCTCAGGAAAACCTGCCCTCATATTTTTGTTCATTCTTCCTTGCATAAAAGTCTTTCCTTATTTTTAGCCCTTTGCAATTCTTTTTCTTATTGGTAAACTTAACCTTTTTGTTCTTTTTTTTCTTATCTCATAAATTCAATGTGCTTGTGCTAGAATAATGATTTTCTCCATAGCTATATTTATCCAGGTGGGAATTTGTCAACTGAATATAATGTAATACATTTGATGTGATGGCACTCCTGAAATACAGTTCATTTATGTGCTTTCTGCCTTCAGAGTATCTCTCACGGATGTCTCCTGTACATTCAAGGCCATCATCTTGGTATAGGCCCTCATCTTTTTTAGACTGTTGCCTTCTGGTTAGTCTACCTTCCTCAAGGCATTACAGCTACAATCCATCTCTCAACTGCCAAAGTGATTTTGCTAACACATAGGTCTGACTATGCTATCACCCTACTCAATAAACTTCTAGTGGCTTCCTGTTACCTCTATGATCAAAAATATAGCCCGTGAGGTGGGGGTGAAGGGTTGTTGTTTTGTGCCAGTGCTTAGCATGGTGCCTGGCATATAGAAATCACTTAATGTGGGAACTTATTTGGCATTTGAAGTCCTTCACAACTTGGCTCCTCCTTCCTTTCCAGTTTCTTTACACTGCCTTCTGAATACTCTATGATCCAGGGACACATTGCACATGACACTCCCTCTCCTAGTCTTCCATGCCTGGAATGATCTCCATCTTTTCTTCTTAGCTTTCCTGGCTTAAAGATACAGATCAAATCCTACTTTCTGCAGGAGGCCTTTCTTGTTGTTCTCCGTCCATCCCCACCCCCACCCCCGAGATAATAGAGATTTATATGTGTGTGTATACATATATATATATGAATATTTATAAAATCTTTCATGTACATAGTTGTTTACATGTTTTCTCTCATTAGGGTGTGAGCTCCTTGAGTTAAGGGGCTGCATCTCTCCCTTTATTCCCTGCATTTACCGCAGTGTCTGGCACATAGTAAGAACTTCATAAATGCTTATTGAATCACTGACACTTTAACAAAGTACTTTCCTCACAACAACACTCTGCAGGTAGATAAATAGGCATACACACACACACACACACACACACACACACATACACAATTATTATTTACATTTCATAAAGAACAGGTGTAGAAAGGTAGTATGATTTGCTTCTAAGTTGGTAAAATCATTGATAAAATTCAAACTCCTCAACCTGACGTGAAGTTCTCCCTAATCTGGATCCAGCTGTTGAGGTTTAGGGGTGCTGGGACCCCAAAATCGTGATACATGGGTCCTGCCTGAATGAATTCAACCCAAGCCTCTATCAGCCAAAGAAAAACAAAGTTTATTAGACTCTTAAGGAGTCTGAGCATTTGTGACACTTGTATTGACAAGTGGGCCAGAATGAGTCTGAGCGCCTACATGGAGGCAAGATGGATCTTATATACAGAAAGACTGTGGGAGGGATATAGGATGGCCAAGTAGTCTGGAGTGACTGGAGGAAGGGCAGGGTCTGGGGAGGGTCTTTATGGGAGTCATGAGGTTTGCCAAAATGATGAGGTTAAGGAACCATATGTTTTTAGGGGTACTCGGGACCCCAAAATACTGATGCACTGAGTCCTGCTGAATGAATTCAACTCAAGCCCTCTCAGCCAAAGAAAGTTTATTAGAGATTCACCATATTGGGTAGACTCTCATGGAGCCTGAGCATTTGTGAGGCTAATGCCAGTGGGCCAGATTAATCTGAGTACCTTCAGGGAGACAAGATGGAGCTTATATACAGAAAAATTGTGGGAGAGATTGAGGGGTGGTCAAGTAGTCTGGGGTGACTAGAGGAGGGGTTTAAGGAGGGTCTTGAGGAGGAGTCCAAGGAGGATCTTGATGGGACTAGGGTGACTGGTCAGACTCCAAGTGAGATTAAGGATGGGAAATACCTAAAGGCCACCTGGAGATAACAGACAATACAGGGCTAGGTTAGTTTAAGGGTAACAGAGATTTAGGCCAGTGATAACAGAAGGCTTATGGCCTCAGGCAAAGGCCAGATCAAGTGAGAAGATTCAAGGAGAGTTCAAGGGGATTCCCAGAGACTGTACCCCAACAGGAGTGGCCAGTAGGCTGGGGTGACTAGAGGTCAGGTGCCAGGAACCAAGAGAATGGGATTTTGATAGGATCAAGCATGGGGAGTAGTCTGTGGCAATCCAGAGGTAACAGAGATCTTGGTGTAGATAATGAAAAGCTTATAGTCTCAGGCAAACTGCAGATCAAGTGGCAAGATTCAAGGAGAGTTCAAGGTGGTTCCAAGAGCATGTACCCCATTATAATCTTTTCAAACATTTCATATCATTCCCCTTCTCACACTCTTCCATTCAGCCAAACTTGCTGTTTCCTGTACCCCACATTACATTTTCTGTCTCCATGTCTTCACATAGGCTTACCCTTTGCCAAGACTAGAATATCTGCTCAGGTGCATCTGTTAGAATCCTTAAGTTCTCCTTCAACAGCTAAGATCCTATCAATAAAAGCCTTTCCTGATCTTACCAGTTTTTATTACTCTTTCCTCATATTATTTTCAATTTACTTACCTGTATATCTGCAATATATCATAAAAAATGGAATGAAAGATCTTTAGAGCAGGTACCATTTTATTTTTGTCTTTGTTGTACCAATGCTTTGTTTAATAAATGTTTCTTTAATTGAATGCAAGTTATAAAACTCAAGATTTGACTTAGGATGCCACTCTAACACTCAGGCCTACATTACTGACTTCACTTCTTTTCCAATTGTTGAAGAAAAATAGTAATACTAATAATGTATTCATTACTTTTAGTAGCATCTGTCAGAAAAAATTTATCATTATTCTATAAGCCATTTCTAACTTGGAGACAGAGATGTGGAGCTAGAGTAGTCCATGATGCCCTATCACACTACCACTCATCCTGAAGATTTCAAGGTAACCTTTGAAGGTGTAAAAATGGAGATTGCATAAACCTTTCAGAATAACCAATACCTCTTCAACCACTCCCTCATGACTAGAGTTAAAGAAACCTTCTCCCTTTCAAAGACATCTTAATCCTTTCTCCATAAAGAAAGATGGGTCCTAAGGCCAATCACTTCCAGGTAGGTGTAACAGTAAGGCAATAATAACAATGTAGATGATAATTGTCAAAATGCCTATGTACTTCTGTATAGCAAAGCATATGAGACTCTCCACATAGAAGGTAGAAAAAGTAAACAATTTATTTAGACACCAGAGAACCATATCCCACAAGCCATTTATCCAACCAGTCCACTTCATCATAACAGCAAGGAACCCAAAACATTCAATACACAATATAACAACATGGAGCCTGCCCATCCCACAACCTCTCTGACCTCTTGCTGGGATCTTCCCCAAAACAAACTCATGGTAAAGCTAAGTCAGCCTGTTCGGTTCTAACAATCATGAAGGCGGCCATTAGCAGCCATTACATCTCTCTCTCTCTGCATTTTCCTGTGACATAACTTCCTTTTCCTGTATGGAAGCTCCTCCTACCACATATGTCTTAGGCATCCTGTGATGAAAGCAGGTTACTTGGCTATTTAGGGGTTGGAAAGATCTTCAAATCTAATTGCTACTACAGTAGGTTCTGAGGCTGTGGTGTAAAAGAGATGAGTTAAGTTTGGTTATCACCCTCAATCCATTTTTCCCCTCCTGTTATTCACATTTCCAAGGGGCTTTTCCAGTTTTCTGGAAAGGACTTTAGAAGAAAATATTATTCCTTAATATTTTTAGTTTAACTAAAAATGTGGTTTTTAATGTGCTTCCACAATCATACATGTCCTCTACATGTTCCTCTACTACTCATGAATAATTCATGGTAATATGTTGTAGCCTACTTATACCCACCATGCATATTTATCTTGTCCTTATCCATCTGAAATAATGGTGTTCTGTGATTCATAGCCATATATCCCTAGAATATTTGTGCTAGAGATGAGATTGTAAGAAATATTTTTTTATGTGAACTTAATCATTAACCTCAAACATTTCAACATATGAAGAAAAAGAGAATTACACAAGAAACTACGAACTTGTGTTAAATATAGTATTTTTAAGTGTTATACATATACTCACATTGTCTAGAAATAAGCAATACCTGTTGGGAAGCCAGGAACATTTTAATTATATTTTACATTTATTCAGTCTGAATAAATGGGTATGTCCCCTGAACGGAGTAAGGGAAATACAAGGACTCAGACTGATGCCAGTCCTTTTATTCATTCTCAATTTGAATCTCCCACCAGGCTCTTCATTGGTCAGGTGCAACCCCCTGACTGCCTACATTATGCCCTCTTCAAACAGCTTGTTTAAGCATGCATGCAAGCCTCTAACCTTTCACCGAACCAGAAGTCTGGTCTCTGCTAGATCACAGCTGATTAGAGAGTCTAATCAGTCACCTGACTTACATTCTGATAAAGCTGGGGGGAAGGGGGAGAAAGGATACTTTCAACTCTGTGGAAACAAAACTGCTTCCACCATTCCTCACATTACCTACTGAGTTTAACAACAAGCAACTAGAGAGTACAGTAAATAGAATGTTGGACTTGGAATCAGGCAGATCTCATTTCAAGTTTAGCCTCATTCACTTTCTAGCTCTGTGACCCAGGGCAAGTCATTTAATCTCTACCTCTTATCTGTAAATTTAGGATAAAAGCCTATCTCACAGGAACAAGTAAGGGTTCATGAAGATCAAATGAAATAATATAAAGCATTTTGCAAACCTTAAAACTTTTATTTAATAAAGTAACAAGTCCTCTATCTGTGTCCCTTTCTGTACTTTTTTGTTTTGTGCATTTAAAAAATGTTTAATTATATATGTATACATATATATGTGTGTATGTATATACATACATACATGTGCATGCACACGCACTCGTGTGTGTGTGATTGCTACCCTATAACTTAACTCCCATCCCTGGTAGAATTACTCCATAACAAATATTTTTTCAGCAAAACAAATCAACAGATTGGCCATGTCTGAAAATTACATTCTGAGGAGATATGTTTCATCATAAACATTGCTAGAGGGAGAATTTTTACATAAAGCATAGAGAGGATCATAAAAGATAAAATGGACAATTTTTATTATGTGAAACAAAAGCTTTTTCACAAGCAAAATAAATGTAGTTAGAATTAGAAGGGAAACCGGGAAAAACCTTCACAGAAAATTTCTCTGATACAGGTCAGATATTTAAGATATAAAAGACATGGCAAAAATACAAGAGCTATTCCCCAAAAGATAAGTAGCCAAAGATATAAATAGATATACAGTTCTTAGATGAAGACATTCAAACTATTAATAATCTTATGAAAAATGTTCCAAATCACTAATAATTTGAGAAATGAAAATTTAAATAATTCTTTGAGTTATTTAAATGCAAACCAAAGAGTTACTTAAATGTACTACATTTAAGATGGTCACATGAAAGGCTGAAGAGCCTAGCTCTCCCACATACAATTTAGGAGTGATCTAAAAACAACACTGGGTTGAATAGTGATCAAGAAATCCTAAGAGAAGTAATCAGCAAGCAAATTCATCCAGCACTACACAAGAAGACAAACAGAAACTTATAGGCACTGGAAGAGGGAAGCAAGCATCAGGTCAGGTGAAGAGGCCAATTATTAGCAGCACCCCCAAGGGGAGGATCAGAGGAATTCAGCTGCATCCTGATGGGGAAGAAAGCATACAGTAGCACCACTGCTGGGGGCAGCTAGATGGTACAATGAATAGAGCACCAGTCCTGGAGTGAATTCAACTCCAGCCTCAGACACTTATTAGCTGTGTGACTCTGGGCAAGTCACCTAACCCCTATTTGCCTTAATTTCTCATCTGTAAAATGGAAACACACTGGAGAAGGAAATGGCAAACCATTCCAGTATCTTTGCCAAGAAATCTCCAAATGGGGTCATGAAGAATAGGATATAAATGAACAACAATGGCATCACACTAAACCTTTCCAGAAACAACAGCCCTTCTGCCCAGGTTTACCTTTTATCTACTCTGTTTACATAATATTTTATGTACTTAAATATTTATATTTCTCCCTTTAGAATGTAAGCTTCATGAGTACAGGGACTCTTTTTGCCTTTGATTCTCGAGGAATCCAAGCTACCCATGATTATATGGGAAAAAAAAAATCTCCAAATGACTAATAAGAGAATGCAAATTAAAACTGCTCTGAAGTTCATACCTATCACCTCAGACCCATCAGATAAGAATTTATAAGAGGAACTGTGGGAAAACAAGTACACTAATACAGTTAGTAGAACTGTCCAGCTATTCTGGAAAGTAATTTGGAAGGATACCTAGAAAGTCATTAAATATATTTCACTTAGCAATACCACTACTAAGATATATACCAAAGAAATGAAAGAAGGAAAAAGGTCCCAAATGTACAGAAAAATATTTATGGCACCACTTATTGTTGTAGCAAAGAACTGGAAAAAAAAAAAGGGATGCCTATCAATGGTCAATAGTAGAGCTACTTATGGTATGTGAACGTAATGGAATACTATGCCATTAAAAAAATGACAAAAGGGATGGATTTAGAGGGACCTGGGAAAAGTAATTTCAATTGATACAGAATGAATTAAGTAGGACAAGGAAAGTAATTTACATGACAAGGACAATAGGAACATGAAGGTAAACAACTTTGAAAGATTTCAAAATTGTTTAAAGTAGCAAATAATAGTGACTTCAAAAAAAAAAAAAGATAAATCATAAAAAGCCCTGTGCAAAAATGTGATCTGCCCTAATCTCCTAGTGAATATTTTTTCATTGAATTACTTAAACTCTGATTTGAAGGATGTTGTAAGGCTCCCAACAGCACCTACTCAAAGTTATTTTTTCCACTAACCTAGGATGGTATTGCATTAGGCTTCAACTCTCATGCATTTTATAACTAGATATTTTAAATGCTCAAGTATTGCTTTAACTGATAGCTAGGTGGTATAGTAGATAGAGTGCTGGGAGTGGAGTAAGGATGACTCATCTTCCTCAGTCCATCAAATCTGGACTCAGACACTAGCACTCAGACCTTGTGCGTGTCATTTAACCCCATCTGCCTCAGTTTCCTCATCTGTAAAATGAGCTGGAGAAGGAAATGGCAAACCACTCCATGCTCTACTAAGAAAACCTCAAAAGGGATCACAAAGAGTCAGACATGACAAGAAAATGATTGAGACAGAAACTTACTTGGGGCAGAGACATTGATCTTGGCTAACAGGAAAAAGTAAATTCAGAGACAGTGTAAATACCTATGCCTGACTGTTCTATATTCCAAAAGAGTTTGGGCAGGGGAGGGGAACCTGTGGCCCCAAGGCCATATGTGGCCCTCTAGGTCCTCAAGTGCAGCCCTTTGACTGAATCCAAACTTTACAGAAGGAATCCCCTTAATAAAAAGATTTGTTCTGTAAAACTTAGACTCAGTCAAAAGGCCACATTAAAGACTAAATCTTAGGTAAAGTTGAACTGTTTATATTCCTACATGGAAAGATGATAGTTGTAACTCATGAGACATTTCTCAGTATTGAGGTAGTTGGAGGGAATATATATATATATATATATATATATATATATGTATGTATGTATATGTATATATACACACACACACATATATGTATGTATGTATACGTATACATATGTGTGTGTGTGTATATATATATATATTTCAAGAGAGACAAAGGGCATAAGGTGAGTTGAATATGAAGGAATGCTATCTAAAAAATAAAATTAAGGGGTCAGAGAAAAATGTACTGGGAGAAGGAGAAAGGGAGAGGTAGAATGGGGTATATTACCTCACATAAAAGAGTCAAGAAAAAGCTTTTTGATGGAGGGGAAAGGGGGGGAGGTGAGAGAGAATGAATGAACCTTACTCTCATTGGATTTGGCTTAAGGAGGGAATAACATACACACTCAGTGAGGTATCTATCTTACCCTACAGGAAAGTAAGGGGGAAAGGGGTAAGAGATGGGGGGGAGGGAGAGATGATAGAAGGGAAGGCGAATGGGAAGACTGGATAATCAGAAGCAAACACTTTTGAAGAGGGACAGGGTCAAAGGAGAAAATAGAATAAATGGTGGGTGGGATAGGATGGAGGTAAATATAATTAGTCTTCCCCAGTATGACTGCTATGGAAGTGTTTTGCATGACTACACATGTATAACCTATATTAAATTGCTTGCCTTCTCAATGAAGGTGGGTGGGGAGGGAGGAAAGGAGAGAATGTGGAATTCAAGGCTTTAAAAATTGATGTTACAAATTGTTTTTACATACAACTGGGAAATAAGATATACAGGCAATGGGGTATAGAAATCTATCTTGCCCTACAGGAAAATAGAAGGGAAAGGAATAAGAGAAGGGGTGAGGAGTGTGATAGAAGGGTGGGCAGATTGGGGGAATGGTTAATCAAATGCATGCCTTCTTGGGGTGGGGGGAGGAAGAGAAGAGAAGAGAAGAGAAGAGAAGAGAAGAGAAGAGAAGAGAAGAGAAGAGAAGAGAAGAGAAGAGAAGAGAAGAGAAGAGAATTATAGTTCATAGTTTAGGATCAAACATGGGAGCTTTTTATTGTTTAATCTTTTTAAACAGATGTCATCAACAAATCAACTGGAGTGAAATTGGCAAGTCATTCCATATCAATTCCAGAAGTCTCTGGACTTATGAGAACTATGTATTGCTTTTTCACATATACAATATTAAGACTGAGGATAAAATATGCAACTGCATTACAACTTCCCCCCAAAGCTATTTAAAATCAAAGAGATCTTGCCCTGTTTACACACAAATCTAACAATATGGTATAAAAGACAAGAATTCAAGTTTACCAATATATAATGGTGCCAAGCTTATATTATAAATGATTAAATCTTTTTTTAGTAGGTTTCTACCAGCCCCAGGCAATTAGATTATGATGATATCACCTGGGTTTCTAGCCAAATTATGAGATTCTTCCATTTGGAAGAGAGATTGCAAGCAGAACCCCATGTGACTACGTGAATATAGGCAAAAGACACCTCTTTGGTTTCTAGGGGGTTTTTGCTAGTCTGACTATTTGTAGTCTGGGCTACACATTTCCTCCTGTTTGAAGTTTGTGATCCCCAGGAAATGGGTAGGTAAATTGATAATTTATGAAATTATGTTAATGGAGGAGGCATGCTTGGTTGTTTGGGTATTTGCCAGGAAAGACTATGATGGCAACAAGAATTAGAACTACATTCAATCACACTTTACTAAGGCTTAGAGAGTATAGGGGCAAATGGCACAAAGTACAGAGACAAAGAGCAAATGGTGTGCAGAAGCAGACAGCATAGGGACGGGATGGAGTGGTGAAGGAAGGCAGGCAGCATGCGGAAGAGGATGGAGAAGGGATGAGTTACTTACGTAACTATGGTTTGGAGTAGGGAGCACTCAAGCAGCATGGATCCTTAAGAGACAAGAAATATGATGCTGGGGTGAGGTGGCTTGCAGGAGTTAGAAATCTCATTTTTATAGGTTTGGGGAGAGACAGACTATGTAATTTATTTATGTCACAATGGAGTTAATTCATTACCATATCCATGTCATCTCAGAGTTATCAGCGCCATTTGGTGTTTTGCTGGTCTTACTGGGAATGTCTGGAACTTGTCAGTGGTTTATACATCACAGGAACAAAAAACTTGACAGCAAAGCCTAGATGGCCTCTTCTAATTCAGCACATATTACTTGGATATGATTTTTGGTTAATATATGGTGCAATTTGTAAATTATGCTCCTTTGATCTTTGGGATGGTTTGTACATGACTTCTAGGTTCCTCCTTGCAGTCTTACTTCTTACTATTGCTACTTTATACTGGTACTTATAAACTTACTATATTGACCAGAAGAGGGATGAGGATGGTCAGGAATCGGAAGATACAACTCTAACACAGCAGGAATACATTTTTTCCTTTTTAAAATTTTGAGACATGTATCCTTAAACTTAGGGCAAAGATTTTTTTTTTGTTCCCAATTACTTGTTCCCCTTCTAATTTTATTTTATTAGATTTATTTGTGCAAATTTTTTTCAAGTTTGTGATAAAAATTATTCATTTTATCTTTTATGAACACTTCGATTTCTTCTTTGGACATGAACTCTTGCCCTAATTATAGATCTAAAAAGTTATTTCCAGCAGGTAGCACATTGCCTGGCACACAGTAGGTGGTTGTTGTTTGTCCTTAGTACTCTAAGAAGACCAAAAAAAATAACAGCACAATGTGGGGGTAAATGTACAGTGTGTCTGGTGATAATACCCCTACAAACTTGGAAAGCTCTATCACAGGTCAAGAACAAATCATATGACCATTTTTCTCTAGATTTGGGGATTGCATGTTTCTTTTGAACTGCCACAATTTTGCTTTACTCTTGGAACTCAGAACCTTCTTTGATGCAGTCATGTCATGCTGGATAATCCTGTGCCAGTCTCCCATGTCATATAATTGATCCTAAAGATCTTAAGAAAGACCTTAACAATGTCCTTGTATTGCTTCTCCTGACCACCAATGTGAGCCCCCACTTTGTGTGAGTTTTTCATAAAATAGTCTTTTAGGCAAGTATTGATTTGGCATTTGAACAACATTGGAGTGGTGATCTCTGCAGTAGAGTTTGAATACTTGGTGGTTCAACTCAAGAAAGGACCTCAGTTCCTATTTTCTAGCATGATACTGGTAAACTGGTAAGGTTTCACAGGCATACAACAATGAGGTCAGCACAACAGCTCTGTAGACAGACCTTTAATTTGATAGATAGCCTAATGCCAGGAAACTGAATCGCTTCTATTTGAATTGTCTTAGGAAGATTCTAAGATCACCTGGCAAGATAAAATACCAGACATTGAGGTCCTTTCTTGAGCTAAAGTGCCTAGCATATAATAGCCAAGCATATAAAGTGCCGAGCATATAATAGTTGCTCAAAAAAATTTAATTGAATGAATGTTATTCTCCCACTCAGAAACTTTCAATTTCTTCATTACCTACAAAATAAAATTTAAACTCTTTAGTCTGAGTGTGAGATATATTATAAAACAGGGCTGTCCATTTTTAGTTTTCTTAGGGCCCCATTAAAATGAAATAATTGTTTGAGGGCCACACCCAGAACAAAAAATATAGTACATGAATAGAAAGTGGGGGAACACGCATTATCAATACTATAGGCAAAGGCATGAAGCACGAAAGCAAACACAAAAACAACAAAGCAACACACAACAGTATAAAGGTAGGTGCATACTGACTAGTCTGTATCATGCAGATGGAAAGCATCCGACAGATCAATTGAAAATTCCAATTGGTATATTTTGTCCATAATACTACCTAAAAACACCAAAGAAAATTAACATCAATGAGACTATTTATTAGAGATGGAATTTAAAAATCTAATACACATTCCATACAGATAATCATTTTATTTTTTCACTTGTAAAAATTAAAACCCACAGGCAGGCTGCATAGAATCACACTGCAGGCCACATGTGGCCTGGGGGCTGTATTTCAGACAACCCTGTTACAAAACAAAGTTCATTTTCCACATAGATGAAGCCATAGGGGCCCTCTTGTGAAATGTTCCACACAGAGGACATGACGACCTAAAGGTTGCTGACGTAGGGTCTGTGACAATCTTGTGAAATAACTTTCCATACAGATGGAGGAGCCCCTCTGGTGAAACAAGTTTCCATACAGAGGGCCCTGACCTTGTGAAATCCAAGGATTGCTGAGATAAGAAAAAGAACTTGACCACTGGGGTGGAGGGGTGCTCAGAAACCTTGGTCAGCAACAAGTTAGCAACTATTTAACAACTAACATGGGCATATAAGGAATGATGTAACTGGGTAGGATGAGGACCAATCCTGATCCAGAGGGGAGGGGTTACTACTAACCTGATCTAGAGGGGAGGGGTCACACTAATCCTATAAAGCTCTTGTTTGCTTCTGTATCCAGTGCACTCATCCCTTCTGAAGAGTTGTGCCTGCCTCCTGTGAGAATTGAAGGGGGGGGACCCTTCAGTCTCTTGAATAAGACACTTGAGACTCCAACTTCGGAATTGAGTCTGGGGTCTTCTTTATATCAAATTTGGGGGCTTGTCCGGGATCCAGCAACCACTGAGAGAGGTGAGATTTAAGTGGGCTGGGAAGAGCACTCCCGTTGATTTCAATGGTCCTAGCATTTGGGTTTCACTTTCCTCTGGAGTGCAAAAATCCCAAAGATGGCAGCAATTGCTGCAGGGAGAGGCTGAATGGCAACAACCCAGGGGAGAAAAAGAAACAGCTGAGGATCATGCAAGACAATATTGAACAAAGGTAGGAAATTGGTGGCAAAGTACTGCCTTTGTTGATCCAGGGAGAGGTCCCTCATCTGTGGGAGTCATTTGGTCTGGGTTAACTAAGCACTATTTAATAGATTGACTTAGAGATGGGAGGGAAGAATTCAAAAGAAAAGGTACCTAAGAAGGGGAAAGGGCTTGGAGAGCCCCTCCCAGATACACCTCAAAGTAGCCCACTGGGGTTAATGCTAGGAGGTTGGGAATCTGGGTCACAAAACCAGGGGAAAGATAAAAAGAAAATGATTAAGTACCATTGTTATGATTGGACCAAAGAGCCTATTTTAAGACCATCAGTCTTCTGGCCCAGGTTTGGAGCAGATGAGGATTGGATATGCCAACTGTTAAATATATATACACACATATATAATAATAAAGGAGGCAGTCAGGAAGAGCAGGACTATGTATCATGTTGGATGAAAGGGACCTTGAGCCCCACAAATATATTTTTAAACTGGACTAAAGGGGAGAATGAGGAAATACAGTCAAAAGATAAGAGTCATCCTAGGGAATGAGACCCCTCGACAGCATTTCCCCCTCCCCCATACAACCCACCCCCACAAGGTGCTCCTACATGGCCCCCTCCTTTCTCCAGCTCCCTCTCTTTCTCTTGAACCAACCCCGAGTACCCCAGATAAAGACTTAGAAAAGGAAGCAGGAGATAGACTGTATTCTAGACTGAGGAAAGAATTGGAACAGTAGATATAGGCAATTTCCCATTTAGTGAATCAGAAAATACCAACACTGCCAGGGCATCAAATATGTTTCCACTTCAGGAGGTACCCATGGAAGGACCTGGAGGGGGCATAGGTTTTGTGAATGCCCCATTGAGCACCACTGAAGTAAGAAATTTTAAGAAGGAGATGAAATCTCTAATGAAGGACCCAGTGGGTCTGTCATAACAATTAGACCAGTTTTTAGGACCTAACATCTACACTTGGACAGAACTAATGTCTATCCTTAATATTTTCTCCATGGGGGAAGAAAAAGGGATGATTAAGAGGGCAGCAATGGAGGGCTGAGAAAGAAGGCACCCTCCAGCCCAAGATGTTCTGCCCACTGAAGATAAGTACCCAAACAGAGACCCAGGGTGGAATCATAATAACCAAGACCATAGACAGCACATGTAGGATCTAAGGGAATTAGTGGTGACAGGAATTAAGGAGGCAGTACCAAAATCTCAGAATTTGAACAAAGGCTTTGACATTAATCAAAGGAAAGATGAGACTCCCTTGGAATTTCTAGAACGAATGAGGGGGAATATGAGAAAATACTCAGGGCTAGATCCCCAAGACCCATTAACAGAGGGGATGCTCCAAGTTAATTTTGTAACAAATTCCTGGCCTGACATTAATAAGAAACTCTAAAAGATAGATAGATGGAATACCAGACTGTTACAAGAATTATTGAGAGAGGTTCAGAAGGTGTATGTAAGAAGGGAAGATGAGAAGCAGATAGAGAAGGCTAAAATAATGGTGCAGACGGTGAGAGAAGTAGTGAAGGAGGAGGCTCAGAAAGGGCCATACAGAAATCAAGAAGGCTACCAAAAAAAGAAAATGGAGAGTAAGGGAAGGAGTGAGGAAAAAGCCTGTAGAGTAAAGAGGAGTGTGAAGAATGAATGTTTTTATTGTGGACAAAATGGGCACTTCAAAAGGGAATGTCCCAAACTAAAAAAGGAGGAGCAGGTAGTGCTGCTTATGGTGTTTGATGAAGGAGAGGAATAAGGAATTCAGGGGTTCTTTCTTCTTACATCCAACCAAGAACCTTTTATAAACTTAAAAATTGGGAACCTAAGAGAAGAAATAGTATTTCTAGTGGATACAGGGGCCAAGAGATCTTCCCTGTGTATCATACCAAAGGGGATGAGAGTGGGTAATGAAACACTTAAGGTCTCTGGGGTTAAGGGAGAGAATTTTAAAGTTCCAATTTTTGAAGAAACATATATAGAGTGGGGGACAAGAAAAGAATTGGCTAGATTCTTACACATCCCGGAGGCTGGACTAATATTTTGGGGAGGGATCTTATTGTTAAGTTGGACTTAGAGATTAGAGTATCTTGTGAGCAATTGGTTCTTCATATGCATCTTTTAAGCACTGAAGAATACAAGGAAATAGATTCTGAGGTATGGGCAAAAGAAGGAAACAGAGGTGGGTTGAACATAGAACATCTAAAAATTCAGATGAAAGACCCTCAGGCAGAAGCCTGTATCAAACAGTACCTCATTCTAATGGAGGGAAGGAGGGGATTGAAATCAATAATTGCACAGCTGTTGAAAGAATGGTTACTAGCACCCTGTATGGCTAGATTTAATACACCCATTCTCCCAGTAAGAAAACCAGATGGTTCTTATAGGCTGGTGCAAGACTTAAGAAAAATCAGATAGTGCAATACGCCACCCCATGGTCCCAAATCCTTACATCTTCCTGAGCCAGATACCCTCAGAACATAGGTGGTTCAGTGTCATAGATTTGAATGATGCCTTCTGGGCATGTCCTCCAGGTAGTAGGGACCTCTTTGCATTTACCTGGGAGAACCCGGAAACTGGAAGGAAGCAAGAGTATCACTGGATGGTCCTACCTCAAGGATTCTCAGAGGTTCCCAACCTATTTGGACAGATCTTAGAAAGGATCCTGGAGCCATATACCCCTCCACCAGGAGTTAAACTGTTTCAATATGCAGATGATCTGTGGGTATCCGGAGAGAAGAAGGAAGGGGTTTCTCAGGCATCTATCAGCCTGTTGAATTTCCTAGGCTCCCGGGGCCTGAGAGTCTCCCCTAAGAAATTGTAATTTGTAGAAAGGGAGGTGAAATATTTGGGACACCGGATTGGGGAAGGCTATAGAAAAATAAGCCCAGAAAGGATTCAACAAATCATAAATCTGCCTTTACCCAAAACAAAGAGAGAGCTTAGAAAATTTCTAAGCCTGATGGGATATTGTAGATTGTGGATTGATTCATATGCCCAAATAACTAAGAACATGAATAAGAAATTACTAGAGGGAGAACCCAGTAATTTGAAATGAGAAGAGTAAGAAAGGAAACTGTTTTCCCAATTAAAACAAGCCCTGACATCATCCCCTGCTTTAACCATACCAAACTTAGACAAACCATTCCATCTGTTTGTCACAGTAGACAAAGAGGCAGCCCTAGGAGTGTTGACTCAATCTTGGACAGGTCAGAGACAGCCTTCTTGTCAAAATTACTTGATGCTGTTTCCCTAGGATGGCCTGAATGTGTCCAGGCAATAGCAGCTACTGCCCTATTAGTGGAAGAAAGTAGGAAGCTGACCTTCGGGAGAGCATTGGTAGTAAGCCCTCCTCACCAAGTCAGAACAATATTGAATCAAAAGGCAGGATGTTGGTTGACAGACTAAAGAACACTGAAACATGAAGCTATCCTATTAGAGAAATATGATTTACTTCTAACTACTGACAACAATATTAACCCTGCCACTTATCTCCAAAGGGTAGAAGGAATGATACAGGATGATTTGGAGCATGATTGTTTAGATCTAGTAAATTTTCAAACTAAAGTAAGGCCTGATCTTAGGGATTTCCCCTTTGAAGTGGGTAAAAGATTGTTTGTAGATTGCTCCACAAGGATGGTGGGAGGAAAAAGGAAAAATGTCTATGCCATTATAGATGGGGATGCATGCCAGTTAGTGGAATCAGGGGCCCTCCCAAAACAGTGGTCTGCTCAAACCTGTGAATTATATGCCCTGAATCAGGCTCTCAAAATTCTAGAAGGACAAGAGGGGACCATCTACACTGACTCTAAGTATGCCTATGGGGTAGTGCATACCTTCGGCAAGATATGGGAAGAAAGAGGATTAGTTAATAGTAGAGGGAAAGAATTGACACATGAAGAATTAATCGGGCAGGTATTAAAGAATTTATTACTAACCATTTGAAATAGCAGTAGTACATGTCAGGCGACATCAAAAAGGAAGTTCCCATGAAATAATTAGTAATAGACTGGCAGATGAGGAAGCAAAAAGAGCATGGACGAAGTAAGAACTAAAATACTGGTCCTCATACCTGAAGTCAAACTGCCCAAAACTGTTCCCTTATTCAATGAAAAGGAACAAAGGGAGTTGGAAAAATTAGGGGCTGTAAGGGAGGGACAAGGCTGGTGGGTACTTCCTGACAGAAGAAAGATGATTAATAAAGAAATTACAAGGGAATTACTAGGGATTTTCATAAAGGAAGTGATTGGGGAACACAGGCTATGTGTGGTGTGGTACTAAGACATTTTGGGAGCATGAGAATTTACACAGTAGCTAAACAAATTACTGAAAAATGTGTGATATGTCAAAAAGTAAACAGAAAGGTATTGAGAAAGTCTGTACCAGGGGGTCAAAACCTGAGTCTGAGATCCTTTCAGAGTATTCAAGTAGATTTCACTGAAATGCTACTGATCAGGAGTGTGAAACACTTGCTGGTTATAGTGGATCATTTAACTGAATAGGTAGAGGTTTATCCTTTGAGTTCAGCTATAGCTTCAGGGGTCAGCAAGGTGATTTTGGAACAAACATTCCTAGGTTTGGAATGGTAGAAAGAATTGACTCAGATAATGGGTCTCACTCCCCAGCTAGGGTATTGCAGAATATTATGTCTAGCCTGGATATCAAATGGGAATGCCACACTCCCTGGCATCCTCCATCTTCTGGGAAAGTGGAAAGGATGAACCAAACTCTAAAGAGAAAATTGACCAAATTGGGAATAGAAACTAGACTACCATGGACAAAATGCTTACCAATAGCCCTATTGAGGATAAGAACTGCCCCTTGGAAAGACACTGGATTATCTCCTTATGAAATGTTGTATGGGTTGCCTTATCAAGGGGGGTGGGTGGGAAATTACCTATGTTTGAATCTAAAGACAAATTCTTAAGGGATAATATACTGGAAGTGTCATCCTCCCTTTCAGAACTTAGGAAGAAGGGACAATTGGCACAAACTCTACCGCTTGAATTCACTGTTCATCACTTCAAACCAAGTGACTGGGTGCTGATCAAGATGTGGAAGGAGGTTAAGTTACTCCAAGCTGGGAAGGATCCTACCAAGTTCTGCTGACCACTGAAACTGCAATACAGACTGCTGAAAAAGATTGGATTCACTATACTAAGGTAGAAGGACCGGTGAAAGAACCTCAGGAGTGGAGGGTGACTCACCAAGATCCTGAGACTCTGAAAATCACCTTCCGGAAGGAACCCAAGTGACTGATGAACTCTGCTCTCCAGCAAGAACTGTGTTGTGTAATTCTCTTTTTGTTACTTGGAATAATCCTAGCCTTCTGGGTGCTTTGTATGAGAAATTGTCTGCTCTCAACACTGTTTAACCACTTTCAATGCCAAAATAGAACTAGTTGAGACTGAGAGATAGAGGTAGAAGTCATCAAGACAGGGAAAGGGAAAGGTCCAGTGCTCTCCTCGGCACTATTCCTGGCACTCTTCCTAACCTGTGGTCAAGCAGCCCCAATCTCACTGTCCCTACCATGGAGAATGGATGAGAACAAATTCACCCAACTGATAGAAGCCAGTGCCAATAGTTTCAATGTGACCAATTGCTGGATCTGTAGAGGTCCACAAAAGCTTGAAAATTGGCCATGGGTACCGGTACCTCTGGATCTGGCCTAGATTCTCAGTAACTGTGCAAAGGTACATAGTGGTACAGGTCACCCAGTGAAAAACATCAGCGGCATTTGATGGAGTCAGTAAAGGGCAAATATTGCTTGAACCAAACAGGGATGGGAAGTTGGCTTGGGAAAAGTGATTGTGAATGGACCTATAAAGAAAAACCTGGAACAAAGAAGTATAATTGCTCATTTAACAAAGGAAGGTAGAATTCTACACACATCTGATGTGATATACTAATGGGACTTGGGCCCGATGTAAATCCACTGTTAAATACCCAGGGACTCCCTGCAGTACAAGACATGTTGTGAGTGAGAGCAAGGGGGACAAGAGTATGTGGGACCTACTAGATAAAATTATAACTATATCAAGGTGTCAGGTGGAAAACAAGACTAGTGGAATAGTTTTGGAACCCTATAAATACGAGGGGTGGGACAATGCCTCCTATTTTGGGTATATTAGTAAATTCTGGAGTAGAAGGAACCAGATGGATAATCCCATTGTAGAAAAATGTGATTGGAAGGGGAAACAACAATTGTGGAGATGTCAATATTGGGAAAATGGGACCTGATTCTATAAAGGAGGACCATTTGTTGAGAATATCTCTAGAATACTAGAGAGAACAGCTAGCCTTAAAGGAGCACTATTGGATCTGTGGACAAACTGCCTATACACACTTACCTCTAAATTGGACTGGCATTTGCTGTATTGGAATAATAACATCAAAATTCTTTTTCTTACAGGAGAAGGTGGGGGAAAACTAGGTGTTAGACTATATGAAGATTTAGGTAACAGGAAGAAATGAAGCCTTGATACTCCCATAACTAATACAGGAGATGCCAATGGTTGGGGAGACACAGCCACCTGAGAGGATCATCAAGATTTATGGGCCAGCTACTTGGGCCCAAGATGGGAACTGGGGTTACAGAACACCCATATACATACTTAATAGATTGATAAGCCTCCAAGCAGTGGTAGAAATCATCACAAATCAGACAGCCAGGGTTTGGATCTATTGGCTGACCAAGCCACTTGGACCAGAGAAGCAGTAATGCAACACAGGCTCATGCTAGACTGTCTTCTGGCCAAAGAGGGTGGAGTCTGTGGGAAACTAAGCTTGTCAAACTGTTGCTTGCAAATTGATGACAATAGGAATGTGGTCAAGGAAATAACTAAGGAAATCAGAAAACAAGCTCATGCCCTTGTGAAAACATGGACATCACCATTTAACACCTCTTGGCTGTCATGGTTCAGTGGAGCCTGGTGGAAACAAATGTTAGGGGTCCTTCTCTTGGCACTGGGCAGATTGATCTTCTTTCCAGTCTGTCTACCTTGCATGATACAGAGCATCACTAGGATTGTGCAAGATGCTATACGGGCAAATCTGTATTTCCAGGGAAGGCCAAGTAAAAATTTTAGAGGAAAGTCAGTTATATATCAAGATTCAGATCTAGGCATTTCAAATTACAGAGATTATTCTGTTCTCATAATTGCAGAAGACTTCATATTAATTACCTAAAGGAACTTAAAAAAAGAAGATGGATAAATTAGCATAAGGATATTATTTAAGTAAAAAATCTTCATTAGAGCTTCACCCTAATAAATCTGGCAAGCTCAGGAAAATGAGACAAAAAAGAAGTTTATCATACCATATAAGGCATACATGTTGTATGGGCCAGGCCTGGAGCTCAAGACTTCCCGCCACTTAAAAAAAATTTAATAGTATTTTATTTTTTCCAATTACATATAAAGACAAGTTTCAACATTCATTTTTTGAAAGATTTTGAGTTCCAAATTTTTCTCTCTCTTTTCCTCTTCTTCCCCTCTCCCCCTGCCAATGGCAAGCAATCTGACATAGGTTATACACGTGCAATCGTATTAAACATATTTCCACATTAGTCATGTTGTGAAAGAAAGAACAGAACAAAAGGAAAAAGCCACCAAAAAAAAAAGAAAAAGTAAAAATAGTATGCTTTGATCTTCCTTCAGTCTCCATCAGTTATTTCTCTGGGTGTGGATAACATTTTCCAACATCAGTCTTTTAGAATGATCTTGGATCATTGTGTTGCTGAAAAGGGCTAAGTTAATCATAATTGATCATCATACAATGCTATTGTTGCTATATGCAATGTTCTCCTGGTTCTCCTCACTTCACTCAGCATCAGTTCATGTAAGTCTTTCCAGGTTTTTCTGAAATCCACCTGCTCATCTTTGTTTTTTTTTATTTTTATCACTTTTTATAGCACAAGTATTCTATTACATTCACATACCACACCTTGTTCAGCCATTGCCCAATTGATGGGCATCCCCTCAATTTCCGATTCTTTGTCACCACAAAATGGGTGTTTTTCCCATTTTCACCATCTCTTTTGGATACAGACCTACTAGTGGTATTGCTGGGATGAAAGGGTATGCACAGTTTTATAGCCCTTTGGACATAGTTCAAAATTGTTCTCCAGAATGGTTGGATCAGTTCATAACTCCACCTAAAATGCATTAGTGTCTCAATTTTCCCACATCTTCTCCAATATTTATCTTTTACCTTTTCTATCATATTGGCTAATTTGATAAATATGAGGTGGTACCTCAGAGTTGTTTTTGTTCATATTTCTCTAATCAATAGTGATTTTGAACAATTTTTTCTTTTTTTTTCTTTTTTAAAGTTTATTTATTTATTTTTAGTTTACAATATTCAGTTCCACAAACTTTTGAGTTACAAATTTTCTCCCTTTCCTTCCCCTCCACCTTCCTCAAGACGGCATGCAATCTGATATAGGCTCTATGTATACATTCACATTAAACATATTTTCACTTTAGTCATGTTGCAAAGAAGAATCATAACCAATGGAATGAACCACAAGAAAGAAGAAACAAAACAAAAAAGAGAGAGCAAACAGTATGCTTTGATCTGCTTTGAGACTGTAATTCTTTCTCTGGATGTAGATAGCATTTTCCATCATGAGCCTTTTGGAGTTGTCTTAGAACCTTGTATTGCTGAGAAGAGCCAAGTTTATCAAAGTTAGTCATCACACAATGTGGCTGTAACTGTGTACAATGTTCTCCTGGTTCTGCTCCCCTCACTCAGCATCAGTTCATATAAATCTTTCCAGGTTTTTCTGAAGTCTGCCTGCTCGTCATTTCTTACAGTACAATAGTATTCCATTACATTCACATACCACAACTTGTTCAGCCATTCCCCAATTGATGGACATCCCCTCAATTTCCAGTTCTTTGCAACCACAAAAAGAGCTGCTATAAATATTTTTATACATGTGGGTTTGAACATTTTTATATGATTACAAATAGCATTGATTTCTTCTGACCTGTATTCTTATACACTTGATTCAATTCTCTATATATTTTATAAATAAGGCCTTTATCAGAGAAACTTGCTGCAAGTTTTTTTTCCCCAGCTTTCTGCTTTCCTTTTAATCTTTTTGTTTTTGTTTTTTGGAGGGGGAAGGCAAGGCAATTGGGGTTAAGTGACTTGCCCAAGGTCACACAGCTAGTAGCTGTGTCAAGTGTCTGAGGCCAGATTTGAACTCAGGTCCTTCTGACTCCAGGTCCAGTGCTCTACTCACTGCACCATCTAGCTGCCCCCTTTCCTTTTAATCTTGGTTGCATTGGTTTTGTTTGTGAAAAATCTTTTAATTTAATGTAATCATTTTCCATTTCATAATGCCTTCTATCTCTTGTTTGGTCACAAATTTTTCCCTTCTCCATAGATCTGACAGGGAAGCTATTCCTTGCTCTCCTGATTTGCTTATGGTATCATCCTTTATGTCTAAATCATGTACCCATTTTGACCTTATCTTAGTCTATAACTAGTTTCTTCCATACTATTTTCTAATTTTCCCAGCAGTTTCATCAAATAGTGAGTTTTTATTCCAGAAGCTAGAATCTTTGATTTATCAAATAGTAGATTACTATAGTCATTTACTATTGTGTTCCACTGATCTACCACTCTATCTCTTAGCGAGTACCAAATAGATTTTTGATGCCTGCTGCTTTACAATACAGTTTTAAATCTGGTACAGCTAGGCCACCTTCCTTTGCATTTTTTTAATTAGTTCCTTTGATATTCTTGGTCTTTTGTTCTTCAAGATGAATTTTGTTATTATTTTTTCTTGATCTATAAAATACTTTTTTGGTAGTTTGATAGGCATGGCACTGAATAAGCAAATTAATTTAGATGGAATTGTCATTTTTCTTATATTAGCTTGGCCCATCCATGAGCAATGGATATTTTTCCAATTGTTTAGATCTGACTTTATTTTTGTGAAAAGCATTTTGTGATTGTTCATATAGTTTCTGAGTTTGTCTCAGCAGGTAGAATCCTAAGTATTTTATTGTCTACAGTTATTTCACATGGAATTTCTCTTTCTATCTCTTGCTGCTGGGTTTTGTTGGTAGTATATATTAGTGCTAATGGTTTATGTGGGTTTATTTTATATCCTGCTACTTTGCTAAAATTGTTAATTATTTTAAGTAGATTTTTAGTTGATTCTCTAAGATTCCCTAAGTATAGCATCATATCATCTGCAAAGAGTGATAGTTTTGCTTCCTCATTGCTTATTCTAATTCCTTCAATTTCTTTTTCTTTTCTTATTGCTAAAGCTAACATTTCTAGTACAATATAAGCATAATAATAATGATAATGGGCATCCTTGTTTCATCCCTGATCTTATTGGGAGGCTTTTAGCTTATCCCCATTACAAATATGGCTTGCTGATGGTTTTAGGTAAATACTACTTATCACTTTAAGTAAAGTTTCATTTATTCCTATGCTCTCTAATGTTTTTAGTAGGAATGCGTGTTGTATTTTGTCTAAAGTTTTTTCTGCATCTATTGAGATAGTGTGTGATTTTTGTTGGCTTTATTATTGATATGGTCAATTATGGTGATAGTTTTCCTCTGCTCCTAGGGCATAGGGGGCACTGTGACAAGCTTCTTGCACCAAGGGCTAGGGGCCTAGTCACTGGTTAGCTGGGGCCATAGGGGCTGGTAGCTCATCTTTTATGCTGGGGTTGCCTAGTCTAGTACTGCCTATTGTACCTGGGCCTCCTGGACTTGCAGTTCACCTGCTGTGTTGAGGCTGGAGGCCTCACAGCTTGTCAACTGTGCTGCTGGGCTGCTGAGCCAGGACTATGGGGCTCCATTGCTGATCTGTGCTGGGGCTAGGGACCTCCCTCTGATTGCCTGGACTCCAACTGTGCTGGGCTGCACTCCCCTTTTACCCAAGTGAGATAGAATTTTCCTGTAGTCTTTCTAAGCTATCTTGGGCTGGAAAATTTTTTCACACCATCATTTTGTGGGTTCCATCATTCTAGGATTAGTTTTGAGGCTTGATTAAAGTTGCTTGGAGGGAAACTGGGGAAAGCTCAGGCAATTCCCTGTCTTTTCTCTGCCATCTTGGCTCAAGTACTGCAGCCCCCTTTATGAGAGGGCTGGCACATATAAAAGAGATGTGCTCTTGTATAGATTCCCTTCTCCCTTAGAAGAGGGCTGACATGTACACTTGTTAAAGAGGGATGATAAATCATGGGTTCACTGGAATTAACTTGGTGGTGGTGGTGGGCAAATTCTGCACAATAATTCAATAATATGATCTCAATTCATTGCATATGAATTATATGGTGGCAGAGACCTAGAGGATAGGTAGGAGCTTTGCCCCACATCTGGCAACTGCCTGAATGGTAGAAAATTTGCTCCATGGCAGGAAATTTAAAGGGTGGTACTAAGAGATTGAATTCCTCTAAATAAAACCGCTGGGGGCGAATCTGGTGGTGAGAAAAAAATACAAGTATGACAAAGTGATACCTGTGATTTATGGTGAGTATAGAGGTGAAAGTAATTTGATTGCTTCCTGGGTTTCCTCAGGCATAAATGAGGCTAGCCTAGAAAAGGAGGGGTTGTATAGACCTGGCTTAGTGAACTTATTCCCTTCATTCAATAATCCCATTTCTTCATGCCAATAACTATTTTACAGTGTTTCATCTTTTGGGTTAAGGGGGCAGCCCAAAGACCAGCAATGATTCTTCCCTTGCTGCTCCTTAGCCTGGGGACAGGGATTTCTGAGTTGAAAGAATGGCTAGATGGGAAAGGGAGACTGCTCCTCTACCTTCCTGCAGATACGTCAGACATCCAGGGTTTTTTTCCTTGAAAGTTTTGTTGTCCTTTGTTTCTCAAATGTTCCACAACTCAGAAACCTGAGGGATAAGAAGGGTCAGGCTGAAAGTAAAGGGGAAAGGACGACTTCTCAAGTTGCTGTTTGAGTATGGAGGAAGAGAAGAGGGAAATACTTTCTTGGGCCTTAGAATTCTGTACTGATGGTTTGATTTACTTGGGGAGATAGGTAGTGGGTATTTTTGTGAACAGAACATGGGGAATAGATATCTTCAACAATTCTCAAGATAAATATTGTGAAGTTGGACTGAATTTGGTAAATTTAGAGAGTGTACGTATAGATGGTGCACCTTCCATGACAGAAAAAATATGAAGGGTATATTGCACAGATTAAAAAAAAAAGTATTAACAGATCCAGATGCTCTCATTTCTTTTCATTGTATCTTTCACCAGCAAAATTAAGTGACACTTTGTAAGAAGTTAAAAGTATTGTTAACTATATTCATGCAAATGCAACATGGCGTCATCAGTTTTAGAACATGCTAAGTTGAATGATGAGGTATTCAGTGTGGATTTTCTATATCATTCTAAAGTGTGTTGGCTATTGCAGGAACAGGTGTTAGCCAAAATTTTATCTCTGCAAGAATACAGAATTAAATGTTATGAAGAACAGAATCAACAATGTGAATTATTGAAAGAAGATTTCTATAAGAATGCTACAATTTCTGTGTGATATGTCAAATCAAAACAACTTGAATATTTTTTTTCAAGGTAAAACTAAATCTATATATGATGGGTGCAAAAAATCCAAGCATTTAGAAAAAAGCTATCTTTTTTTCAAAACACTTCTTCATAAGGAAATATCAGATGAACATTTTCCCCAGTTAGCAAAGGTCACTGATGAGCAGGATGATATATGAGAATCATTTGAACAGTTGTTATAGACCTATTAATTGGAGAATACAATGAAAGTTTTGCTGACTTTGAGAATCATGACATCACACTCAAATTAGCATTTCAGCCTCACCTAGTTGATATCACCAAAGCACTTAAAGAACTACAGATGGGAAATTCTGAGAATCATTTTTCACACCTTCTAGAGGATCAAAGAAACTGTGACCTTCATGCTGCAACCAAATATTAAAATGCTTTCCTACAAAAAGCAGATACAACAAAGTCATTAAAAGGTTACTTAATTTTAAAATTAACAAATAGTTTTCATTTTTTGAAATTACTAAGTATGTAGTAGATTTTTACAAAATAATGTACATTTAATTGAAGTATTTTTAATGTGGCCTTATTTGATTACAGTCAAAGATTAATGTAGTTCCAACATGAAAAGGTTTCCCCAACCCTGGACTAGGGTATGCCTGGTAAGACCAAAGCCTCCCTTATATTCCCTCACTTGAAACCAGGAATAAAGCATTTATTAAGCAAGGACAATGCTAACTGATGGAGGTACCAAAAAAAAGGGGGGGAGGCAAAAACAGTCCCTGCCCTCAAGGAGCTAACAGTCTAATAGGAGAGGCAACATGAAAACATTTGTATATAAACAAAACTGATACAGGATAAGTTGAACAAATTTCTGAAATGGAAGGATTGAAAAGGTTTCTTGCAGGAGGTGGAATTTTAGCTAAGAATTGAGTCAGGGAAATGAGGAAGTAGAGAAAGGAGAAAGATAATTCTTTGCCTTGTAGAGAGTCACTAAAAATGCATGGAACAAGTTGTTGCTTGTCCTTTGTTCTCAAAGAAAAGCATGACATCAGGGAGGTGATGTCATGACAAGCAAGTGAATTGGATTTAAGTAAGGGAGTGCTGTGCAAAGTCACCAGCCTCACTTTCTCCTCTGGAGCCATCTGGGTCCAGTGGTAAGATATAGATCAGGATGACTAGAGATGGCCCTGGATGCAGTAGGAGATCTTGGACTTTTTAAGCTAAGGTCTTTAACCCATCTCAATTTGACTAAGGCAACAGCTATTCAGTGATTAAGGCTAGGCAAGAAAAGAGGCAGAGAATGGCCTCTTTACCTAGTCAAAAAAAAAAAATCAATCTGGGAGGGGATTGGCCTCCTAGGATTTTTGGCCAAAACCAAAACAATTGCTATTTACATTCAACCTTGAGACAATTGGCCCAAACAATGACCAAGTGGGGCTTGGACTGGGACCTATTGTTGGTCTATCAGTGAGGAAGGAATGTAATCCAAATCACATGGAATATAGGGGTGTCTTGTGAAAAGAATAGCAGAGAAGCCAATGTCACTAGATAATAAAGTATTCAGAGGAGAATAAGGTTTAATAAGAGCTTTAAAAGCCAAACAAAAGATTTAAAATTTGTTTCTGGAGGTAATAGGGGGTTTACTGAATGGAAGGGGAGGTAGGGGAGAGATGAGCTAGTCAGATGTGCACTTTAGGAGGATCACTTTGACAGCTGATCGATGGATTGACCGAATCCCTATAGACCCTGTCAATGCTTGAAAGTATGCTCAACTGGAAGTCATAAGAACTGGGTTTTAGTTCTTGCTCTAACACTGGATCTTTTGTTCCTCTTCGGCAGAATGAGGGGATAGGAGAAGATAACCTCTAACAACCCTTTGACTTGTTATCTACTTAGATGAAATCTGGGCCCCATTTTATTGCATTTCAGTTGAACCTAAAATTTCAATAGACTTACTCCCTCTGTAACCTGGGGCTAGTAAGTCTTTTCTCTCTTGGGCTGCAGCACATTCCTCTTTAAAAATCAAGGAGTTGGACGAGCAGATCCCTAAGATTCCTTCCTGCTTTAACAGGATACTCTTGTTTTTGTTTTTGTTCTTTCACTTAGCATCTGATCATCTGATTTTTAAATCTTTAGAATATTAGAGCCCTGCTAGAAGTGAGTTTACCTGGAATGGTAAGGAGAATTAAAAATGAATCTTTCTTTCAGGGCCAAAGATTGAGTTTTCTCAGTGAGCCGCTTTGAATTGCCCAGCTCTTGTCATACTTTTTCACTTTCGGTAGCATACCTACTTAAAAGAGAATATAAAATAATGAGCAGCTGTAATAGCAAAACCTCACTTTTTATGGCAACTTCTGTAATAGTGCTTTCACATACCCACTTCTTGCCATCACACTCCTGCTTCTCAGGATAGTTTTGAAGTAGCCAGGGCAACTTTCAAAATTTTACAATGAAAAGATTGCTCATTTTGGAGTCAGAGGACCAGTGTTCCAATCTCATCTCTTATCACTTATTAACTTTTCCACTTTGGGTAAGTCACTTAAACTTTCTGTGCCTCAGTTTCCTCATTTGTATAAAGTGAGCAGGCTGGATATGGTATAATGGAAAAGATCGATAAACAGTTATTAAGAACCTACTATTTGCCAGACACTGTGCTAAGCACTGAGGATACAAAAGGAGGCAGAAGATAGTCCCTGCCCTCAAGGAGTTTACAATAAATCTAATGGGGGAGACAACCTTCAAACAAATTTGTACAAAGTAAGCTATGTACAGAACAAATAAATAATGAAGTGAGAGAAGACAGAATTAAGAGGGTTTGGGGAAGGCTTCCTGTAGAAGGTAAGATTTTAGTTGGGACTTAAAGGAAGCCAAGGAGGTTATTCAGGAGTCAGAGAGTCTGGTTTCAAAGCCTGTTTCTAATGCTTTCTAAGTCATTTTATTATAAGATAAAAGATCTAGAACTGGAAGAAACTTTAACATCTTCTAGTTAAACCACTGCATTTTAAAGATAAGGAAACTGAAGCCCAGAGAGATTACATGATTTGCCAAAGATCACACAGGTATTAGTGACAGATGGTGATTTGAACCCAGATCTTCTGAATCTAGAGCTAGTGTTCTTTTAACAGTAGCACTCTGCTTTGACCTCACTGCACCTCAGTTTCCTCATTTGCAAAAAGAGGAGGGTCAACTATATGGTTTCTGAGGTCCCTATTGGCTTAAGATTTATGATCTATACATTTTGCTGTTAAGAGATCACTTACCCCTCTCCATTAATTAGACTCTTTATATGCCAAAAATGAAGAAAAATTGCTATTAGCACCTGTAACAACAATGCTACTTGCAGCTGCTGTGGGGGTATAGGACCAATAACACCAGCACACAGAAAGGCTGCTAGCACAGATTTTTGATCTGCTTTTCTAAAGGAAAGCAACTTAAAAGGGGTCAACAATCTTACTTTAATCAAACACACACACACACACACACACACACACACATATATATGTATGTATGTATGTATGAGTATATATGTGTGCGTGTATCTATGTATGTGTGATTCACTTAGTTCAGGGGAAAAGTCAGCACCCTGAACTTCAGAGAAAATACAAACAGGAATTACAAGCAGAAATTATATAAACAGAGCAAATAAAAACAGTAAAGACCAACAGACAGGGCTTCCAACTGTCTGATCAAAAGCAATATATACATAGTTACCAGAGAGAGAAGCACCAACATCTGGGTTTTCAAAGCCGGGGTGGGGGTGGGGGGCTGGGGGTCTCCTTAACCGCTACCCAGAGTCTCATCTGTCTATATCACTAGATGATCACCAGACATCACTAGAATACTCTTCCAATAGGAAAGCCCCAAAGCAAAATACTAACCTCAGAATATATATACCCTTCTTTAGGGCCAGAGGGCATCACAACCCTCGTAATCCAGGTTCATGTGACTCAGGCTTCCATGTGACTCAGGTTCAAAGCAGGTCACATAGGCCTATTAAGGGGCAGGGAAGATCTTCAAATTGTATTAACATTATAGTTGTCAAGAATAATTTGTTTAAATAGGAATCGACCAAGTAGCTTCATTCTTCTCCATATCAGCCACCTTGTAGTTTTCTAAGACTTGTCTGATCCAGATAGTATTACCTTTCCACACCTCTGCTAGTAACTGGAAATACCTTTCATGTTGCTTTCCCGGGGCAAAATTCGTGGTGTTTTCCCAAGGTGCAAGAATTATTGTGTTGTGGCTCTGATTGTAAGATTGTAAAGGAATCATTCTTCTTGACCTTGTTGTGATGATGTTTCCAGTTTTTAAGCAATTAATTTGCAAATTCTGTGTTTTCTCTTTTCCCAAAGAATTTAACAAATTAAATACAAAGTTAATTTTTGTCCCTATATCATCTTTCCCCTTTCTCCTTATTTCCCTGCTTTTTAGAAGGGCCCCTGAAATTGCCATTTCCTACATTTTGAACTGAACATTTTCTGTTGATTACCAGCAGAGGTTGCTAGAACTTAGCCAGTGAGGATATTAACAAGTCAATGAGATAATTTTGCATTCATGTCTCCAAGTCTGTAGCTGAAAAAAATCTGGCTATGTCGTGGGAAAATCTTTGATGAAGAGAATTTTAGAAAGAAGTAAGAACCTTAAGGCCTAGTTTAAATAAGCTTGTTTGTTTTAGCTCACAAATATTCCTCTACTTTGAAGCTAAGGTAAAGAATTAGAAAGAGAAGAACAAGTTGTATCTCAGTCTCTGCAGGTTAAAATAACAGAAAATACGAAAGGAGGTGCTTTTCCTGAACTTTAGAACCACCAAATGTTCTGTTTAAACATTTTCTCAAGGAAGTAAGAATAGATCATTGCTGAGACCTGAATATGGCTATTTTTGTGTTGTTTTTAAAGAAAATTCCCAATAATAAGAAAAATTGGAATGTCATATATAAAAGGACTACCAGGGAGGTCAATATAACACATTAATTTTTTAAAATGAGAAACAAATATGTTTAAATGTCTGAATTTTTGGAAACTTTTTTTTGTCCTTTGGTAGAAGATGAATTTTTAAAAGCAAGTTCCTTTGAATGTTTTATTAAACTTCATATAGTTCTGAATGTGCTCTAGTATTATTCCCAGAGGTTATCCAAGAAAGGAAGTGGAGAATGTTCTTTTAGAAAGCATGAAGTGGGAAAATGTTTAAAAACTATTTATAGCAGCACTTTAGCTGTGGAAATCCCAGACATTACCATCTATTTATAGTTATTCTTTGGGTTAAAAGGGTGAAGCCAGAAATCTTGAAAAAGCTACATGCTTTTATGCAGCAGTTGAAACTAATAAGCTGTCTTTTTGTGGTTAAGATAAGTAGATACAAGAACAACTTATAAGAGTAATTCTAGAAAGGACAATAAATATATCTTTGCAGAAAAGAAATATAGGATTCAAAAAGGTTTTTTTTTTTAAAATTTAAAAAATAACAACTCTTTTTTGGTTAAGTGGTTCCTTGTTCAGGTTTTGAATTTTCTCTGTCTGCCAATTTAACTCTGGCTATAGTCTATGGCAGACCTGCACAACTTGGCAGTAGGTAGAGGCCAAAATTAAAATAGGCTAAATTTCTTCAGGCTGCAGATAGGTTTTTAGCAGCTCACTTTCCAAGTAAAGGTATAATTAATGATTAAACTATTTTGCAAATAACTTTATTTTTAAAAAGGGAAGTTTCAATTAATATCAATTAATTACATTTATTACTTAAGATTTTTATTTATCATGAAATCATATTAATGTCAAAAATTACTTTGCTAAGCAGTACAAGTTTTAATATGGTTTTCAGGTTTTCTTACTATTTACAATTAGTTAATGGGACATATTACACTTCCTGTCAGCCATCAGTTTATCCTACTCTAGAATCATGTCTGAAATAGATTCCTTTAGAAATCTGAAAACTAATCTTAGTAGCCACCTCATTTTCTGAGTTTACTTTCTTGAAAAATCATTGTTCCCCACCAAGATTTTTCAAAAAATTGGATGCTTTAATTTGTTTTTCACTGGTGTCCAATTTGCTAAAGTCAAGACATTTTGATTCAAAATGGATTATATTCCTTCTGAATGGCTATTTTCTTGGCAAATAAGGCACAATATTTTGTCTCTCATGTAAGTAAACAAATATCTATTTTTCCACTGTGGATTAAACACTTTGTGTTCTGAACTGATCTTCCATTTCTTTTTATCACCCATTTTACAAGGTCACCCCCAAAAACTTTAATGTTAGAACCAAAAAAATCTCCACAGCAACTGCTCACATACAAAGAAATATTGAATGGAGAGTCTGACCTTGGAATGAGCACCAGACACTCATGTAAACTTGAAGGGCAGTCCTGCAGTGAAGGAGGGGACAAAGCTCTTGCATTGTGGCTGGTCATCTTGGAACATGCATCAATTGTGTTGGCATGTGGCTGTACTCATTTTGTCCTTGTTCAACACCAGTAATAACCAAAAACACAGAAAAAGATACAACTCTTGTTCCTCTCAGACTAGAGACAGATGATGATTGGTTGCCAGGGGTTACATGGCAAACAGGAGGGAGTGCTCAGTGGCAACCCACCAGCCAAGTTACATGACAGGCACAACAGTGATTAGTGGAAGGCAGGTTAAGTGGGGCATGGACAAAGCACTTGTTACATCTTTACTTTTTTTTTTACATCCTCTACAATTTTTTAGGGCTGCCTGAAATCCTTTGGCAGTTTGCAATCAGCCCATAGGCATTACATGGGCCTTTCTAATGGCAGAAGGGAGAGTGGCCTTGCAGAAATTTTCCAGTAAAGTGAAGAATCTTTTCCAACACTATTTCATTAGCATAATTAAGAAACTAGGTCCCATGAAATCCTCAGACTAAATCTGTATAATAGACTTTAGATATATTTACCAAATTATAAAAGGCTCCAAACATATGTGCATAACTATAATACTCCACTTCAGAAGCCCTAAAGTTGTTCCAGTACTTCTTTGTGGTATGGAGGTGACTGGGTTCTAGAAGGTTATGTGAAGTAGAACATAAGCTCTGTCGGGCAAATCTTACCACTCTTCAGCATGGACCTGGTGACTATCTAATGTCATAGGTCTAGTCTGGAGAATCCTATTTCCAGGTTGACCCCAAATGATTATTCTTTCTAGACCACAGCAATTCTTGAAGATCATCTACTAGTTTGTAGAGGGTTGCAATTTGCATTAGTAAAGGGAACATCTACACTGATGAAATCATATTTATCACAAGATTAGAGAATTTGAGTTGCAAGTGTCCTCACTGGCCATCTTGTCTAAGCCAGGGAAGAAAAGTCTCCTCACTTTAACATGCTCAACAAGTGGTCATCCAACCTTTCCTTGGAGTCTCTAAAAAGAGGAAACCTACTGCATTACAAAGTAGCTTATTTCACTTTTGGACAGCTCTCATTATAAGCAAAATTTTCTTAACATCAAATCTAAATTTGCCTCTTTGCAACTTTTTCCTATTGTTCCTGGTTTTGTCCTTTGGATCTAAATGGAACAAATGTAATCCCTCCTTCATCTTTAAATACTTGAAGACAACTCTCTATGCCCTGTGATTCTCCTCTCCTTTAGGCTACTTCCTCATTTCCCTCAACCCATCCTCATATGACATAGATTCAAGGACCTTTACCATCCTGGTCACCTCCAGATGGACATTCTCCAGATTATGAATGCAGTCAATCCTCAACTTGGAGGGGACAGACATTCCTAAATGCAAATGCTGATATATTGAACCTATGGGAAATAAGGGTTAGGTTCCCAATTCCACCAAAAACTGTAATCTTTAGCTAGAAATTGCTGAAAATACACTTTTGTGCATACAGTTCTCTATAACAAAACATTAATGGTAATATGCACATTTCCTAATATTGTTACCATCAAATAACCCATAAAATGCAGTATACAAAATAAAATTGGTAACATACAAAACACTTTTCTCACTAATAATTCCCTAGATTCTGTGACCTTTTGTGCCAACATCTCAATTAAAAAAAAAAACATCGATTTCAAACAATATTAACTTTTCATAACACATGAAATCTAAGTACCATAAGTACTTTCCTCCTTTTCGTAGATATAATGAATTGTTGATTAGTTAACACCAAACTTCTCGACAGCAGGCTGCAGATATTCTGGTACGAAATTTATCTAGCACCTTTATTTTCTCACTAAGCCATATCATTGACTTTGTACATTTGGGCTTAGAGCCCAAAGGACTTATACTATACTTTGGGGGCATAATAGAAACACAAAATGAGTTTCAAATGAAAATATGCAACCAGTGCACAGGCAGTTCTTTACAGTGGTGGGGTGAACAAGATCAATGAAACACCTAGCATGTTAGCTGCTCCATAAATGTGCTCATTGTGCCTCTCATTTTTTTTCTCTACTGTGTATAGCCTCAAATATACAAGGTTGCCCACAAAAGTGAAAATGAGGTTACTAATAAAAGCACATAAATGCCTCAAGTTGTGAAAGTTAAATGTATAAATGTTGAGGATTGACTATATCCTTCTTAAACTGTGGCATTGTTATATAGTGCTTTCTTCATTATAACCCTATGAACTAAGTACAAATATGACTATTTCCATCTTATAGTCAAGTAAACAGGCTCAGAAAGGAAAAATAATGGTCCATAGTTAATAATAATAGCTTTAAAATTTACAAATCACTTTACATACATTATCTCAGTCATCAAAACTATCCAATTAGTTAAGTACAATAGGTATTAGGATTTGTTATTATTCAGTCATGTTCAACTCTTTGTGACCCCTTGGACCACACCGGATGCCAATACTCTCCATAGAGTTTTCTTGGTAAAGATACTGGAATGGTTTGCATTTCCTTTTCTAGTGGCTTAAGGCACAGAGGTTAAATGACTTGCCCAGGATCACACAGTTAGTAAGTGTCTGACACCTAATATGAACCCAGTTTTTACTGGCATGCAGCCCAACACTCTATCTACTGAGTCACCTAGCTGCCTCTGAGGTATTATGATACCCATTTTCAAATTAGGAAACTGAGGTTTTGAGAGGTGAGGTGAATATTGTTGGAAATGGGATCTCAAACCAAGACTTTTCTCAAGATAACACATTACTGCAAAATGGAAATAGCCCTGGAATTTGTAGCAAAGAGTCTAAACCTTTTTCTTTGAAAGGACAGAGATGTCTGGTCATCTGACTCTTTTGATTGTTTTAATATCTTTCTATAGCTCTATAAGAACATAGCATCTTTTTGCAGCACACTGGGATTGTTAGTGGTACACTGCTTCCAATGAATGGAAAATTTCTGTCTCAGAAATTCTGTGACCTTTGACTGTATGTGAAAAGTTATAATGACAATTCTAGCTTCTATCTAAGACAGAAGAATATAATTAAACAGTATGGAAACATACATAGAAATGACCTTGCTGTAAACTAGCTATCTTTCCCTTAAAATGCATAAATATATAAAGCGCTTGGAAAGGCTCAACCTTCAATTTTAAATTCAGTTGCTGTTGCTGCTGCTGCTGCGGCTGCTACCACCACTGCCACTCCTTTTCCTTCTCCTTCCTTCTTCTCCTCCTCCTCCTCCTCATGCTCCTTATCCGACCACTACCATTACCACCACCACTACTACCATTATTATAACTATTAAGATGCAAGAAATAAAGAACAGTGATGAAATGGAAATAACACTAAGATTTCAATTTAGGTTCTTCCCTAGCAGCATGCAAGCCATGTACCTTTGGTCTAGGCACTTATTCTTTCTGAGGTTCAGTTTCATCATCTGGATGTTGATATCTATAAAGAAGCATTTTGAAAGAAAGGGAGAAAATATGTTTCTGATGCCAGTTATGGGAATTAAATCAATGGTTTCCAGACATCAGTTTTCTGATCTGTAAAACTGGAGGATTTGAATTAGATTGTCCATTGGGTCCTTTCTTAATCAAAATCAATGATGCTATTATTAAGTGGAAGTAAAATAGATCACATGATATATTTGGCATTTATGGATCCAGTTTAATAATTCAGCAACCACTGTTTAAGTGCCTGTTATGAGTAAGGCCCTAAAATGCTAAAAAAAATGTTGCATTGGCTAATCTGTATGGTCCTTTTTTTTTTTGGAGGAGGGAAGGCAGAGCAATTGGGTTTAAGTGACTTGCCCAAGGTCACACAGCTAGTAAGTGTGTCAAGTGTCTGAGGCTGGATTTGAACTCAGGTCTTCCTGACTCCACAACCAGTGCTCTACTCACTGTGCCACCTAGCTGCTCCTGTATGCTCCTTTCTAACTCATTCTATTCTATGAAGCTTTCTTCCCAAGCCCTTATTTGCTCAAATGGCTTATAATAATGCTAAATTGCATTTGTATGGTTCTTTATAAAGTACTCAACTATCCCTATTTTTCATTTGAAAAAACTGAGACCCAAAAAGGTCCATGTCTTGATTAACAGCTAACAAATCACAGAGCCAGTATTCTAAACCAGGTCTTCTGACACAGACAGCTACCAGGTTAAACATATAACTCTATAACCCCAGGCTCTAGCAATACCACTTACATAGCTCCAGACTCCAATAACAACAAACCAACAAACCATCCATTCACCATTACAATACCAGAATCCAGCAACCACCAGGCTGATAGCCCATAGCCACAGTCCTAAATTCTAGCCACTACGCTGACTGCCTTCCAGGAGAGTCACAACTGCCAAAAGACAAAATCTATAGCTTTAATTACCAGCAGCTGCCTATCAGGATGGGTGTCCATAACCACAGGCCAGGATTTTGTCCTCTGATAAGGGCCAGTGACTTTTGTCCCAAGTTTGAAGACTGCAAGAACACTCTAATTATCTCCTCTAACTCTTGCCTGTTGGGCTAAGGCTTGTGCAAATTTAGATCAATGTTAGGGGCAGCTAAGAGGTTCAGTGAATAGAGTGCCAGGCCTGGAGTCAGGAAGACTCATCTTCTTGAGTTCAAATCTAGCCTCAGACACTTACTAGCAGCTAGCAGTGTGAGCCTGGATGAGTCACTTGACCATGTTTGCTTCAGTTTCCTCATCTGTAAAATGAACTGAAGAAGGAAACAGCAAATCACTCCAGTATCTTTTCCAGGAAAACCCCAAATCTGGTCATGAAGAGTGAGACACAACTGAAAAACAACAAAAGATCCATGGTGCTAAGCCTATCCCTTATAATACTTCCTTCTCTGAACAAAAAAGAATAATGAATAAATATATTTTTAAATTATGACACAATATATTTTATGAATAAAAATGAACTAAGGGATAAAATTTCTTCAGAAACGCAACTTGAAACATCAATAGATGAAAAATACCAGTGAAGGACCACAATAGACTCTGGAATGTTTGTTAAAGTCTTTTGTTATTGTGCGTCCCCTGACCTTTCCTGCTCTCCTCGTCATTAGTTTTAAGCTTTCTTCTTAGTAGTTACTATGGCTAGCTACTTCCCCAAGGAAGGGGACCTTTGTTAGGAACTTTTTGTAATGGACTTTAGATAATACAGGACCTTGGGGTAGTTGGTGAGGGCTTTTTATCACTGTCCCTCCCTACCTTCAAGCTTTCTTGGACTCAATGGCCATTGTAAATACTGTCTCAAACGAGGAACCTATAGTAAAGCCAAGGTTATTTTGGGGGTGCAGGTAGGGGTCGGATGGAGTTGAAAATGAAGCTTGGGATAGATGGTACAAGTTTTCCTGTACTTTTAAATATCAGAGAGGATTACCATGTTGGAATTTGATGCCTAATAAATGCTTATCAATTGATTGAAAAAAGAAGTAGAAAAATCAAACTGGACAATAAATACACTAGAGGAATTAAATTAAGAATCTCTTTAAACATCAAGAAGAGACAAGCAAATGTGAATGATTATCAACAAAATAAAAATATCAATGGATGTGTAAATTAAGTATTAATAAATTAAGTAAACAGAATAAATTTGGGTATGTTATAGTGAAGAGTCTTTTCCTTAAATATAGGCCAATTTTTATAACTGGGTTGATTAGTTGCTGAGGTCACTTCAAACTCAGATTTTATGCTTCTTTGACAATAAAACTGAAGAAAGTCTAGGATGTTACAGAGCTTTAAAGTAGTAGTAGTTGCAGGTGTTTGTTCCTGAAGAAGACCATCACCTCAAGGAGGTAATGCCATGACTTGCAAGTGAATATGATTTAAATGAGGGAGGGTGGTGCACTAGCCTCACTTTCTCCTCTGGGTCTAGAGGCAATATGTAAATCAGGACTACTGGAGATGGCTTCAGATACAGTGGGAGACCAAGGTGTTTTCAAGCTAAGGTCTTTTCCCAAGTCTTGCTAGACTGAGGCAATACCCATTCAGTGATAAAGGCTAGATAAGAAATAAGGCAAAGATAAGACAAAGAATGGCCTTTTTTACCTAGTTAAAAGAAAACTCACAAAAAACAACCAATCAATCTGGGAGGGGAAGACCCTTAGGGTTAAATGCACCAAGAGAAACACAGAATAAAGTAATCTATTTGAAAGACAAAGTAAGCAGCGCATACTGGATGTGATGAGGGCACAGTCTCTGGGAACCCCCTAGAACCTGGAGTACAGTCTCTGGGAACCCCTTGAATCTTCCCACTTGACCTGGCCTTGGCCTGAGGCTATAACCTTACATTATCATTAGGCCCAAATCTCTACCTAACCTCACCCTTTACTTCCCACCCTTGATACTATCAATATCCACCCTTAATCCCATTCTCTTGGTTCCTGCAATCTGACCTCATCCCAGTCCCATCAAGCTCCTCCTTAGACTCCTCCTCAACACCCTCCCTAAACCCCTCCTCTAGTCACCACTCAATCCCTCCCACAATCTTTGTGTCTATAAGTCTCATCTTGCTTCCATGAAGGTGTTCAGATTCAATCTAGCTCAGTAGATTGAATCTGTCACAAAGGGTGGGATTTCTTAAGACAACCCATTATGGCAAACCCTTAATAAACTTTGTCTTTTTCCTTGGCTGAGAAGGCTTGGGTTGAATTCTTTCGGCAGGACCTGGTGTGTTGGTATTTTGGGGTCTCGAGCACCCCTCAACCCCAAACCTCTTCAGGTGAAGCAGCATCCTAAATGGCACCAAAAGGGGATGGGGGAGCTATCATATCTGAAGATCAAATTACAGAAAACAATTCCAAAATCAAAGTAATATCTCATAATCAGGAAAAAACAAAGTGACCCCAACAGAAGAAATCTTAATTACAATATAATTCTTCAAGGTGTATACTGGTTATGCAGAAACAAAACAAAACAACTCTCTAAGAACCAAGAAAGAAAAAGTATTTCAAAAATAGCAGGTAGAGTATCAAAGGCTTCTCAAAGACAGGAAAGGAAAAATGAAAAAGTTGGATGAAAAATACCCCCCCAAATCATGTTTTACACTGCTTGAAAACAAGATGTATTTTAAAGACAGACATTTATATAGAATGAATGAATGAAAGAATGAAATGAAGAATTTATCAACAAAATTCCATAATTGAGGAGATTTGCTATAAACAGTAGTTACTAAATGAGACAGTTTTTCTTTACAAAAACAGTAATATATTTTAATCCAAATACTACTTAATTGTAAGAATACATAGGAACATATATACAATAAGTGTATATAAGAACAAGTGTATAAATATTTCTAACAGAAACAATGAAATTAGAATTTAGACTAAAATTTTTATTTTGATGAACACAAAAAAGGAAAGAACACTAAAATACACCCATATTTATTAACATAAAGGTCTTCCATTAGATTTTAAGCTCCTTGAGGACAGAGACTGATTTTTGCCTCCTTTTGTATCCCTAGAGCTTTGCACAGTGCCTGACACATAGAAGGCACTTAATAAATGTTGATTGGTTGACTTAAAACATGAGAATGTTACATTAATTATGACTAAAGAAAACGTAATTGTGCATAATTGAGACTTTCAGTTTCATATACAATTCTCTTTTTCTGTTGCATTATATATATATGGAAATATCCATTTTGTTTGGTGTTAGGTTCAGAATAATTTTTTTAAAAATAAACATGAGAAACAATGAAAAAGAATGTAATATAAAAGGAGTCGGGAAAAGCCTGCAATACTGAAAGTTAAAAACCTATTCATAATTAAAGTAGATAAAACCTCAGGGAATCACAAGGTATAGTTCATCATCTGTTTAAAGTAATAGGAATATATCTTGTTTTATTAACTACTGTTAAGAATATTTCCAAATTTTGATGATTATGTGAATTGTAGTGATATGTATCAAAACCTATGATTCTATATCCAAAGCCCTATTATTCTGTATAACTTGACAATATCCTCCCATAAATCCTTCACTAGAGGTCCACTCAATATACTGAAGCCTTCTTTTGGTTCTCTTACCATTATGTGAATACAGAGGATACATGGGCTATCCATTCTCATATCCATATCTCATTCTCATTATATGACCATTCCACTTTTGGTTATGATCATATGCCTGTCTGATAACTTCCTTTTGCCACCTCTCTTAGCACTGTATTGTCCAAACTGTTTTCAAGGAGCATCAGTGTTCCTTCTCTTTTGATGTCAGTATAAATTCCATGAGGATATAGAGAGCCTTAGTTTCCTTCCTCCTTTTATTCCATCAGCCTGAGAAGGGAAGGGAATGGAATAAACATTTATATTTCACCTACTCTGTAGGATGTGTGAGGTGTTCAGGGAGGATTAACACCTCTGTTATGAGGGCTTGCTGAACCCTTTTCAGGACAGCTTATCAACCAAAGATGGCTACCTTTCACTCAACTCTCATTTGTGACTCCAAAAAGCTGTAGCATGTGCAGCAGTCACACCCCAGTAAAACTATCCCTGAAGACAGGCTAAACCAGGTTGAGGGTAACCAACAGGCTTCAAACCCATCAGTGAGTTAGCAGGATGTCTACCCTAGGCATGCAAAGACTTCTCCCAGTGGAATGGCTGAATTAGATAGCCATGAAAGTGGCTGAAGCAGGTGCTGTGGAATGCTTAGAGTTTAGTCAGGCACCAAAGATGCCAAGGTCATTCAATGTATTGTGGGCCCTCACCAGTCATCTTGACTTTTGTCTTGCCACTGGACTTCGGTGACTCTGGAAGGGAAAGTGAGGCTGATTGATGACTGTGCAACTCCACCTCACTTAAATCCAATTCACACACTAGTCAAAATGTTACCCTGTGAGATCATATGCACTCTTCAAAAGGAAGGATAAACCATGTGTTTACAGTGAGCACATAATCTTTGTGATGGGTGCTGTGCTACTGCTCTAGTCCTGATTTTGCCACTATCTAGAGGCCTGGCTTAGGAATAAAATTATATAACTAGAAAATCTGAGGGTTAGAAGGAAACTCAGAGGTGATTACACATGCCATCATCATCACTCTCTCTGTTTCTCTCTCTCTCTCTGTTTCTCTCTCTCCCTCTCTCTCCCTCCCTCACAAAGTCAGGCTAATAGTTTTTTAATTCAGAACTAAAACTTTTTCTCTTCTGTGTTCCTTCAATCAGTAAACAATCCTTATAAACCTAAAATGTGTCAGGTACTCTGATAAACCCTGGAGATACAAAAGTAAAATGGAAATAGTACCTGCCTTCAAATATTTAATATTGCTGAAATTTGGGGCCCAGAAGTAAAGACCATAGGGGTACGTTTGTCTCCTCACTCTCATTCACTTCCCATCTCCAAGTACGTGCCAAATCTTACTGTTTCTGTCTCCAAACAAGTCTTACATAAGCCACCTCTTTACTTACACAGCCACCACCTTAGCTCCCTCATCACTTTTCACCTGGACTATTGCAAAAGCCTCCTGTTTGATCTCTCTGCCTCAGGTTCTCCCCTGCCTCGTGACCTGAATCCATTCTCCATACAGACATGAAAGTAATTTTTCTAAATTACAGGTCTGACCATGCCCAATAAACTCTTGTGGCTTCCTATTGCCTCTAAGATCCAATACACACTTTTCTGGCATTTCAATCTTTTCACAACCTTGACCCTACCCTATGTTTCCATTCTCTTTCTACATTACATTCTTCACAGCCCAGTCATACTAGCCTTCTTCATGCTTCTCATACATAATACTCAATTGATATCTTTCTCAGTTTTCTCATTTTTAAAACGAAGATAACAGTAGCACTTATCTCCCAAAGTTGTTGTGAGGATAAAATGAAATAATTTTGTAAAGTCCTTTGCAAATTCTAAAGTGTTACACAAATGCTAGCAATTATTATTATCAGCCAACAGTTATGACTGTCATGGGATGGGAGGAGCTCTAGCAGAGTATGGACTGTAGTTTTCTATTGACTTTATCCTATAAAATGTATCTAACAGTACTTCTATTACATACCCCACAAGGTCATTCTAAGGATTAGGGAAGAGGGTTGCATAAAGTGCTTTATGATTATAAACCTACATAAATGTCTTATAAAACTATATATGTCAGTACTTGCCCAAACCTAGGAGTTTAGCAAAGACTAAATACAACATAACAAGGACAAGTAACAAGAAGGAAAAAGTGCTAGAAGAAGAAGCATGGTTAAGAAAAATTATCTGAGAAAGGTCCCATCAGAAACTGGGGGTCCTGAGAGCTGATGAGTCCAGATTGGATTTCCTTCTGGCATTCTCTCTTCTGGATGTCAATCACAAAATATGTTCTGAGTCATAAAAGAAATTCTTCCTCCCATTTGGTACAGGATTTGTCTGGGAACAAACCAGTGGCCTTGATTCCCAGACATTAGAAATTCAGCAACTACTGGATTATTTCCTTCCCTTCTAAAGACGGTGTTGCCTGGGCAACAGAAGAAAAATACTTTCAGAAGAGATATATCTCAGCATCCCAGCTGAGCTTATGGGCTGTTAGTTTCTTATTAAATAGAATGCTCTCCCAAACATCTGAAAAATTGCTCCTCCTACACACACCAGAGGTGCCTCTAAAATCATCATTTTAGGTTGAATGTGAGTTTTAAAATATGCTAAATGCTTCAATGATTTGCAGAATATATTACTCATCTTCTAGGGGGTTACTCCCAGTAGAAGAGAAAAGGTGACAAAATCTTCATCTTCACTTTTCCCCTGAAGCTTGAAGTAACAAGAATAATGATTTTTTTGTAGTCTGACAGTATTTTTACACTAAACCCTCATGCTATGTCAATGTTATATAGTGTTCTGTATGTTGTAGTCACTCAAAAATGGTTATTGGTTCACTAGGAGAGCAGAAAAGGTTAATTTCCATAATAATCCTCTTAAGATATTAAATGAAATTCAGCTATCTTTATTGCTTCTCTCCATCTTCAATCAGCATTTATTAAGTGCTTATTATGTTCCAAATACTGTGTTAGGGGATACAAACGCAAAAATAGAGCCCACAAAAAGTTTAATTTTTTTGGACTAAATAATATGTACACAGATAAGTAAATACAAAATATATACAAAGTAATTTCCAGAGGTGGGCAGAGGGCAGTAGTAGCCTTACCAAATCCTAAAAATGGGTCAAGTACAGGATGGAGAGAGCACAGCTAATTTAGTCTAGGTTTGATGACCTACTCCCAGAAATTCCCAGACTTTCTCTCTTTGTGGGCAGGGGCTGTCTTGCTTACCCTATCTGCACCTACTTGCAGGATAATACACCCAGAGGGATAGTTCCATGCTTCCATAAGAGTCCAATTCTCTTGCAGTCCTAGAATTAACCCTTGTATGAGAGGAATAAACTCCTGTCTCTTATCACTGAAGCTCCAGAGTCCACATTGGTGTGCTTTCCATTTATAGAAAATCAGTCACCATAACTTCCTGACACCATTAGCTCTTTCTTTTATCATTAACTCTTAAACATAAAACATATGCTTAACAATAAGGCAATTAATAATTTCTATCAATAGAAAGAGAGCCATGAAGACTTTTCCCTAGCCAGCTTTTCAAACAGCAAGGGATTCTGTTTTATCCAATCAATTCTCAGTAAAGTCATACCTCTTTTCACAGAAAGCAGATGCAAAACCTGATTTTCTCTCTCTTTTTCTTCTTCTAAGAACAGAAAGGATAGTAAAGGACAACACAGGCAAACACCCCCAGAGGGTTCCCCTCAGTCTGTAGATGGTGCTAGAGATCAATATTGCCTTGCTCCTGCCAATCAGCTCTCATCAAAAATAACTCTTCTATAATTTAGCACAGCACCCAACAAAACAGCCATAGATCCCACCTTAAACTTCAGTCACCTCCTAATAGCACCTCTATTCTCTCTTGCATAAGTAGTTCTTCTCATCACCTCTTGTGTCTTCTGTCCCCAAACTCCTTCTCTATTCAGCTTTCTTTTTTATTTCTAGTCATCTCATACTCTGCTCTTTTTTTCCTTCTGGCTCCAAATGCCTCAAAAGAGTACCTACTCATAAACAATGACCATCTATAACTTATAATGTGAAATTTAAAAATTCCAACTTTTGACAGTTATGAACCCTACAGCAATTATATAATTTCATAGTTATTTGATTTACAATTCATCAGTTATAACCTTCCAACACTGAAAAGAATCCCATGCAAATAAGCTAAAGGACCACAAGGCCCTGTAGCCATGTTTTAATTCAGTCAGTGCTTTTCCTTCAACCATGCCCTCTAAGTACATTTATCAGAGGAGTATGTCTGTCTTAGCTTCTCAGAATAATCTGTGTCTCTACACTATTTTGAGATATTTTGTTTTTCCCCCAGCTGATTTTACCACAGTTCCTTACAAAAAGGTCCTTTTACCCCCATTTCACTAACCAAAATGACCACATAATTGCTTATGTGAAAAAATCTCAGAGGTTCCATTGGATTGCCAACAGAGGTCAAGTAGTTACATGGAAATGAAAGAGGCTAATTTAATTCTTAGGCTATATTAAAAAAAAAAAAGAAGAATGTCTAAGACTATAGGGGTAATTTCTCTATTCTCTGACCTGTTCAGAGCATTGGGGTATTGAACTCAGTTTTGGAGACCTACGCTTAAGGAAGGACATTGACAAAACTGAAACATGTCCAGAGGAGGGTGATAAGGGCATAAGGGAACTGTAGACAATAATATACAAGGATTTATTGACAGAGGTGGTGATGCTTCACTGGAGAGAAGATTTAGGCGGGGGACAATAACTGCCTTCAAGTATGTGAAGAACTTTCACGTGGAAGAGGGAACTCTCTGGTCGCAGAGAACACAACAGAATAATAGGTGTTTCAGAGGGATGTATTTAGACCTGATATGTTACAGAGACAAATTTAGAATTGATATATAGAAAACCTACATGTAAGTGATATCCCAATACCTGATTTTGATTTTAAGATAGCTTTGGGTTCTTGAAACCTAAACCAGAAGAATATAAACTCTGGCATGTATTATAATGCTGGAAATTTTTCCTAATTATCATGGGTGGGTTGGATTGACTCACTTCCTAGGGAGCTGAGCATTCACTCTTTGACTGTATGGGAAGGAGACATGAGCTTTAGCCCTTTGCTAAAGGGTATGCATAATGAGAAGATGCTGGTCAGGCAGCACCTGGTCCCTTTGACAAGTTGTATATGCCCAGCTCCATGGGAATCCACCCCTGAATGTGGAATCCTGGTGACAGCGCATAAATGCTATCCAAGGACCAACCTATCTAAGATTGGAAAGATTCATTGCAAATTAGGAAGTTGGCCACCAGGAGATGGATTATTCATGGCAATCAATGAAATAAAGAAAACTACATAATGGATAACCATACTATGTACCCAGGAGCAAGTTGGCAAATTTTTTTCATATGACTATAGATAGCTGTAATTTCTTCATCTGAAAACTGCCTGTTCATATCCTTTGACCATTTATCAATTGAAGTATGACTTATATTCTTATAAGTTTGATTCAGTTCTTGATATTTTTTATAAATGAGGCCTTTATCAGGGAAACTTGCTGTAAAAAATTGTTTCCCAGCTTTCTGCTTTCCTTCTAATCTTGGTTGCATTGGTTTTGTTTGTGCAAAACTTTTTAATTTAATGTAATCAAAATTACCCATTTTTCATTTCATAATGTCCTCTATCTCTTGTTTGCTTATAAATTCTTCCTTTCTCCATAGATCTGATACGTAAACTATTCCTTGCTCTTCTGATTTGCTTATGGCATCATTCGTCATGTCTAAATCATGTACCCATTTTGACCTTATCTTGGTATAGGGTGTGAGATGTTGGTCTATACCTAGTTTGTGCCATCCTATTTTCCAGTTTTCCTAGCAATTTTTGTCAAATGGTGAGTTCTTATTCCAGAAGCTGGAGTCTATTGTTTGATAAACAATAGATTACTATAGTCATTGATTACTGTGTCTTGTATACCTAATCTATTCCACTGATCCACCACTCTATTTCTTAGCCAGTACCAAAAAATTTTGATGAATGCCATTTTATAATACAGTTTTAGATCTGGTATAGTTAGGCTACCTTCCTTTGCATTTCCCCGCTCCCCTCACCCCCCCACCCATTAACTCTCTTGTTATTCTTGACTTTTTGTTCTTCCAGATGAATTTTGTTATTATTTTTCTAGATCTATAAAATAATTTTTTGGTAGCTTGATTGGTATGGCACTGAATAAGTAAAGTAATTTAGGTAGAATTGTCATTTTTCTTATATTAGCTTGGCCTACCCACGAGCAATTGATATTTTTCCAATTATTTAGATCTGACTTTGTGTGAAAAGTGTTTTATAATTCTGTTCATATAGTTTCTAAGTTTGTCTTGGCAGGTAGACTCACAAGTATTTTATATTGTCTACAGTTATTTCAAATGGAATGTCTCTTTCTATCTCTTACTAGTGGGTTTTGTTGGTAATATATAGAAATGCTAATGATTTATGTGGATTTATTTTATATCCTGCAACTTTACTAAAGTTGTTAATTATTTCAAGTAGCTTTTTAATTAATTCTGCAGGATTCCCTAAGCATACCATCATATCATCTGCAAAGAATGATAGTTTTCTTTCCTCGTTGCCTATTCTAATTCCTTTAATTTCTTTTTCTTCTCTTTTTGCCAAAGCTAATATTTCTAGTACGCTATTGAACAATAGTGGTGATGATGGACATCCTTGTTTCAACCCTGATCTTGTTGGGAAGGCTTCTAGCTTATCCCCATTACATATAATGCTTGCTGGTGGTTTTAGATAGATACTACCTATCACTTTAAGGAAACTCTATTTATTCCTATGTTCTCTTGTGTTTTTATTAGGAACGGGAATTGTATTTTGTCAAAAGCTTTTTCTGCATCTACTGAGATAATCATATGACTTGTTAGTTTTGTTATTGATATGGTCAATTGTGCTGATAGTTTTCCTAGTATTGCATCACCCCTGCATTTCCGGTATAAATCCCACCTGATCATAGTATGTCATATTCATGATAAATTACTGTAATCTCTTTGCTAGTATTTTATTTAATTTTTTTGCATCAATATTCATTAGGGGAATTCGTCTATAATTTTTTTCTTTGTTTTAGTTCTTCCTGATTTAGGTATCAGTATGATATTTGTGTCATAAAAAGAATTTAGCAGGACTCCACCTATTTTTCCAAATAGTTTATATAGTATTCTAATAAATTGTTCTTTAAATGTTTGGTAGAATTCACTTGTAAATTCATCTGGCCCTGGAGATTTTTTCTTGTGAAGTTCATTGATGGCTTGTTCAATTTCTTTTTCTGAAATGGGTTTTTTAAAAATATTTTATTTTCTCTTCTGTTAATCTGGGCTATTTTTATTTTTGTAACCATTTCACTTAGATTCTCAGATTTCTTGGTACACAGTTGGGCAAAATAACTGCTACTTATTGCTTTAATTTCCTCTTCATTGGTGGTGAATTCATCCTTTTCATTTTGGATAATGGTAATTTGATCTTTTTTAAAAAATATCAAATTAACCAAAGATTTATCTATTTTGTGGTTTGTTTGGTTTTTTTTTTATATAAAAACAGCTCTTAGTTTTATTTACTAGTTCGACAGTTTTCTTAATTTCAGTTTTATTAATCTCTCCTTTGAGTTTCAGAATTTCTAATTTGGTATTTAATTGCGGATTTTTAATTTGTTCTTTTTCTAGCTCTTTTAGTTGTATGCCCAATTCATTGATCTCCTCTTTCTCTATTTCATTCATGTAAGCATTTAGAGGTATAAAATTTCCCTTAAGAACTGCTTTGGCTGCATCCCATAAGTTTGGGTATGTTATCTCATTATCATCATTCTCTTTGATGTAATTATTGATTGTTTCTATGATTTGGTTGTTTGACCCACTCATTCTTTAGGTTTAGATGTCAATTAGTTTTTATCCTATCTTTCCTTTACTACATATAATTTTTTATTTGCCCTTTATTACACATAATTTTTATTGTATCATGATCCGAAAAGAATGCATTTAACATTTCTGCCTATTCTTCATTGCATTGTGAGGTTTTTAATGCCCTAATACATGGTCAATTTTGGAGTAGGTGCCACATACCACTGACAAAAAGGCATATTCTTTTCTATCCCCTTTCATTATTCTCCATAGGTCTATCATTTCTAACTTTTCTAAAATTCTTTTCACCTCCTTAACTTCTTTCTTGTTTATTTTGTTGTTAGATTTATCTAGTTCTGAGAGGGGGAGGTTGAGGTCCCCCACTAGTATAGTTTTGCTGTCTCTTTCTTCCTATAACTCACTTAACTTCTCCTCTAAGAATTTTGATGCTATGCCACTTGGTGCAGGTATGTTTAGAATTGATAATACTTCATTGTCTATGGTACCTTTTAGCAAGATGTAGTTTCCTTCCTTATCTCTTTTAATTAGATTTATTTTTGCTTTTGCTTTGTCTGAGATCAGGAATGCTACCCTTGCTACTTAAAAACTTCAACTGAAGCATAATATATTCTGCTCTAGTCTTTTACCTTTACTCTGTGTATATCTCTGCTTCAAATATTTTTCTTGTAAACAACATATTGTAGGATTCTGGTTTTTAATCTACTCTGCTATCTGCTTCTGTTTTATGGGAAAGTTCATCCCATCCTACTTCCCTATCATGTAAGATAAATTTCTATACCCAATTTAGTATGTATGTTATTCTGTCTCTGAGCCAAATCTGATGAAAGTAAGATTCAAATATTCACCCCCTCTTTTATTTTCCTCTACTGTACTAGGTCTTTTGTGCTTCTTCTTACCCTATTCTTTCTCCCCCTTTCTTCTTCTCCCAGTATAATCCTTTTTTTCACTCCTTAATTTTTTTATATCATCACATCAAAGTTAATTTATATTCACAGCCTCTGTCTATGTATACACCCTCTAATTACCCTAATAGAGATACAGCTCTCAAAAGTTTACAAATATCATCTTCTCTTATAGGGTTGTAAATATTTTAACTTTATTGAATGATGTTTTTTTTTTCTTTCCTGTTTACTTTCTTATGCTTTTCTTGAATCTCATATTTGAAGATTGACTTTTCTGTTCAACTTTGGTCTTTTCATTATGAAATTTGAAAGTACCCTATTTCATTGAATATTCATCTTTTCCCCTGAAAGATTATTCTCAATTTTGCTGGGTAGTTGATTCTTGGTTGTGATCCAAGTTCCTTTGACTTCCAGATAATATCCCAAGCCCTCTGATCCTCTAATACAGCAGCTGCTAAATCCTGTGTAATCCTGACTGTGGCTCCTTGATTTTTAATTATTTCTTTCTGGTTACTTGTAGTGTCTTCTTTTCCACCTGATAATTCCGAAATTTGGCTATAATGTTCCTTGGAGTTTTCATTTTGGGATCTCTTTCAGGAGATGATTGGTGGATTCTTTCACTGACTATTTTACCTTCTGGTTCTAGGATATCAGGGAAGTTTACCTTGATAAGTTCTTGAAAGATGCTGTCCAAGTTCTTTTTTTTTTTTTTTTTTTATCACAGCCTTCGGGTAGTCTAATAATTCTTAAATTATCTCTCCTGGATCTATTTTCCATGTTAGTTGTTTTTTCAATGATGTATTTTACATTTTCTTCTATTGTTTTCATTCTTTTTGATTTTGTTTCATTGATTCTTGGTGTCTCATAGAGTGATTAGCTTCCTGCTTGCTTAATCCTAATTTTTAAGGAATTATTTCCTTAAATTAGCTTTTGCACCTCCTTTTCCAATTGACCAATTCTACTTTTAAAGGAGTTGTTTTCTTCAGTGGATTTTTTTCCCCCATTTGCCCAATTTTATTTTTAAAGGAGTTGTTTTCTTCAGTTCAATTTTTGTGCTCCTTTTCCAAGCTGTTGACTCTTTCTTCATAATTTTCCTGCATAATCCTCATTTCTTTTCCCAGTTTTTCTTCTACTTCTCTTACTTGATTTTTAAAATTCTTTTTGATCTCTTCCAAGAAGCCTTTTTGGGCTTGATACCAATTTCTGTTACCTTTTGAGGCTTCACATGTAGGCATTTTGACATTGTTGTCCTCTTCTGAGTTAATGTTTTGATCTTCCCTGTCACCATAACAACTTTCTATGGTCAGGGCTCTTTTCTGTTTGTTTACTCATTTTCAGTCTATTTGTGACTTTAAAAGTTGAGCTCTGCTCCTGGGGCACTGTCCCAAGCTTCTTGTGCTCGGGGCCATGGGCCTGGTCACTGGCTTTCTGCTCCAGCCTCAGGTTCTGGTGGCTTGCCTGCTCTGCTGGGGGTGGCTCAGCCTAGTCACATCTGTTGTGCCAGGATTCCAGAGCCTGCAATTTGCCTTCTGCAATGGGGCTGGAGGCCTTATAGCTGGCCTGCTGAGCCAGGACTGAGAGGCCTCAGTTGCTGATCTGTGCTGTAGATAAGAGCCTCCCACTGGCTGGCCTGTACACTGTATGTACTGGGCTGTGCTCCTCTTTTTCCCAAGTGAGACAGGACTTTTCTGAAGTCCTTATAAGTTATCTTGAGCTGGAAAATTGTTTTACTCCATCTTTTTGTGGGTTCTGTGATTCCAGGATCCATTTAGAGGCTTGATTTAACATTGTTTCCAAAGGAAATTGGGGAGAGCTCAGGCAACTTCCTGGCTTCTCTCTGCCATCTTGGCTCTTAACTGTACAAATTTGTAGTGAATTTTTTTTCCTTGCCTTTTTTATGGGTTGAAGAGGTAGAGGTGGAAGGGAGAGAATTCAGAATTAAACAGAAAATGAAATTGAATAAAAAAATGGAATAGTTGGACAAGTTCCACCAATGCATTCATGTGTCTGTTGCCCTGAAGTCTCCCTAACATTTATAATTCTGCCCCACCCCCTTGTTTTTGGGTAATCATTTCAACTTGGTGGGTGTGAGTTAGAACTTTTAATTAGTTACCTTAATTTATATTACTCTATATTAGTGCTTTGGAGTATTTTTTCATGTGTTGATAGCTTGTAATTCTTACTTTGAAACCTGTCTGTTCATGGTTCATATCTTTTGACTATTGGTTTATTGGGGAATGGCTCATAGTCTTATAAAGTTGAATCAATTCTTTCTGTATCTTAGATATAAGAACTTTGTCAGAGAAACTTACTGCCAAGTCCTTCCCCCTTCCCTGTTCTGTTTCCCTCCTAATTTTAACTGCATTAGATGTTTGTATGAAAACTTTTTGATTTCATTTAATAACGATTGTCCATTTTATTTTTGGTGATCCTTGCTATTGCTTGTTTACTCATGAACTCTTCTCACATCAATAGATTTGAAAGGTAATTTCTTCTTTGCTCCTCTGATTTGCTTATGATAATCACCTTTTTTTTGAAGGGGGAAGGCAGGGCAATTGGGGTTAAGTGACTTGCCCAAGGTCACACAGCTAGTAAGTGTGTCAAGTGTTTGAGAATGGATTTGATCTTAGGTCCTCCTGACTCCAGGGCCAGTGCTCTACTCACTGGCACCTAGCTGCCCAGATATCACTCTTTATGTTGAAGTTATGTATATACATTTGGAGTTTACCTTGATTACCATGTTAAATAGTAGTGGTAACAAGTATCCTAGCTTTACCCTGATCTTACTGTTTCTAAGTCTTTCAAAATTGTTTGTATTTACTATATTGTTGCTATTGTACACATTTTTTTCTCATGGATTTATTCATTTCACTGCATCAGTTCATACAAGTCTTTTCAAACTTCTCTGCAATCACCTCCTTCATCATTTCTTAAGCACAATAGTATTCCACCATATTTATATCCCACAACTTATTCGGCCATCCCCCAATCCCCTCAGATTCTCATTCTTTGTCACCTCAAAAAGAACTATAAATATTTTTTGTACTTTCTTAGAATTTGCTTTGCTTAGGACTAATCTTAATCTATCCTTTTAATTCTTATCTCTCCCATCTCTCAATTTCTTTCCTTCTTCACTGTGGAATGAAATGAATTTTTTTTTGCCTGACTCTGTGTGTTTATATCCTTTTCTCCTTTCACCAGTTCCCATGAGAGTGAGCTTTGTTAGTTGCTTCTTCACTGTCTCCTTCATGTTTGTATAGATATCTGCTTGAGCAATCTATGTGAGATAATTTTCCATAAACTTCCTTTCCCTTCCCTCCCTCCTGTCCTTGGTGTTTTCCTCTTTCCCTTTTTAAAAGCCATGACAGAACCACTCCTGAGTCTTGTCTAATTAGACTCCCTCTATGAACCCTGATAATGATGGGGTTCAGGGGGAGACATATCTATATATCATCTCCTCCTATTAGGACGTAAGCAGTTTACCCTCTTTTTAGTTCTTTATCATTTTTGATTTGTTTAGCTTTTTATGTTTCTCTTAACTCATGTTTGAATTTCAAAATTTCTATATAGCTTTAATTTTTTCATCAGAAATACTTGGAAGTCCTCTATTTAATTAAAGGCCCACTTCTCCACTGTGGGATTATATATAGTTTTGCTAAGAAAGTTATTCTTAGCTACAGCAATTCCTTTGCCTTCCGGAATTTATGTAAAACTTCCCACTCCTTTATAACAGTTTTTGCTAAGTCATATAAAATCCTGACTGTGGCTCTTTGGTACTTGAATTCTTTCTTTTTGGCTGCTTGCAGTAGTTCACTATTCTTTGACTTAGAAGCCCTGAATTTTGGTTATATTATTAATAGGAGTTTTAATTTTGATGTTTCTTTCAGGTGGTAACCAGTGGATTCTCCCTGTGTCTACTTTGCCCTTTGGTTCTAAGACAAATGGGCAGTTTTCTCTTAAGATTTCTTGAAATAAGATGTCTAGGATTTTCTTTTTTGGTCATGGTCTTTAAGTAGTCCAATGATTCTTAATTTTTTTCTTCTTTACCTGTTTTCCAGGTCAATTGTTTGTTTTTTCCTATGACAGCTTCCATTTGCTTCCAGACCACTGACTTTGTTTCAATATTTTTTGTTGTTTCATGGAGTCCTTGGTTATTTACATGCTGTTTTCTTTCATAAGCTCCTTGAGAGTAGGGAATTGTCTTATTAGTATTATTTTTGTCTTTTGTTTTCTAGTGCCCAGCACTGTGCTTTGCACATAGTAGACAGTTAAAATTTTTGGTTAAATTGAATTCAACTAGGTGAAGAGTCCTGGGGATATAAATTTCTTTATCTCATGATCTCTTCTTTTTGTATCTGGGGTACTGTGGATTTTTTGTGGGGGGCTATAGTTGGGTATAAAATTTCTAATCCTTCTAAATATTATATCAACTGTTTTGCAAACATTGTACAATTGAGTTACAAGTTTTGTACCTGTCAGGGCTAGGTACAGTGCACTGGAACTCATAATCTGGGAATGAGCTGTAGCTTTTTAAGATGTGTTGAACTTCAGCAACACCAAGTGATATTGGGGGATCAGAATTATGAATTGATTAGTGTGAGAGTACACTAGTTCCTAAGGATATGAGCAGACCATTGATCTGTTTCACTTAGAAGTATCTTTTAAGATTCTATCTGACACAGCTCAGAGATCATAGGGCTTACTTAGAATGTGGGGCTACTGAAATCAGTATTTCTAGTGGGTCAAAGATATGGAGTAATGAAAGGAAATTTGCCAACCTCAAGTAAACTCTCATATCATGGTTAGCCCTGGCCATTTCTTCAAGGTATGATAAAGTATAAAAGAGCACTAGTCAACTTGCCAACAAATAAGGCTCAGTTTTCAGCGTTTTCCATATATTCCTTCTGACCTTGATACATTCCTGTGAGATAGATTTATGCCCCTAGGCATGATCTTCTTTGCTCTCTGGATGAAAGGTGGCTTGAGGACTTTGTCGGAGAGACTTGTCAGATATCACTCTTGGGAATTTTCACTTTTGTCCATAGTTCATAATTCATAAATCATTTTGAAACAATTATATAAAAGAGGTAGAGTCATATAGTGGGAAAAATTCTAGGCATGGAATAATGAAGACCTGGGTTGAAATCCCAACTTTGACCTTAGTAGATGTATGACATCGGGCAAGTCCCTTAATCTTTTTTTTTTTTTTTTTGGCCAGGCAATTGGGGTTAAGTGACTTGCCCAGGGTCATACAGCTAGTCAGTGTAAAGTGTGTGAAGCTAGATTTGAACTCAGGTCCTCCTGACTCCAGGGCCAGTGCTCTATCCACTGGGCCGCCTAGCTGCCCCTTGTTACTTAAATCTTTATATGCTTCAAGCATTCCCTAGAATTTATATTCAAAATATTGGCTCTACAACTTATTAATTATGTGACCTTAGGCAAATCAATTCCCTTCTTTGAGCCTCAGTTTTTCATGCATAAAATTAAGGGTTTGGATTAAATGACCTTTACGTTCCCTTCCACCACTACATCTATAATCCTAAGTCACGAATGGGTTGTGATCTTCTTCAATGAAGGGAGTTCTTGCACTAGGGTTGTATTCCCTCTTTTTCCCCCCATGGAATTGATCAATTTATTAAGCACTTGTTATGCACTTAATATGTGCCAGGCATTGTGCTAAGCTCTGGGGATACAAAAAGAGGCAAAAAATAGTCCCTGCCCTCAAGAAGAGATCCTTTGTGTTTTGCATAGTTATTTTTAAAATATTTTATTTTTATCCCAGTTACATGTAAAGACAATTTTTAACATTCATTTAAAAAAAATTGAGTTCCATATTTTCTCTCTCCTTCCCTTGCCTCCTCCCTCCCTGAGACAGTAAGTAATTTGATATAGGTTATACATGTTCAACCATGCAAAACACATTGCCATATTAGTCATGTTGTAAAACAAGACACAGACCCAAAAGGAAAAAAAAAATGAAGTGAAAAATAGTATGCTTCAATCTGCATTCAGACTCCATCAGTTCTTTCTCTGGAGGTGGATAGCATTTTTCACTATGAATTCTTTGGAACTGTCTTGGATCATTGTATTGCTGAGAATAGCTAAGTCATTCACAGTTGATCATTGTACAATACTGCTGTTACTGTGTATAATGTTCTTCTGGTTCTGCTTATTTCACTTTGTACCAGTTCATATAAGTCTTTCCAGGTTTTTCTGAAATAAGCCTGCTCACCATTTCTTCTTTTTTTTAAAATTTAATATATTTAGCTTTCAGCATTGATTTTCACGAGTTTGAATTACAAATTTTCTCCCCATTTCTACCCTCACCCCTCACTCCAAGATGGTGTATATTCTGGCTGCCCTGTTCCCCAGTCAGCCTTCCCTTCTGTCACCACACTCCCCTCCCATCCCCTTTTCCCTTTCTTTCTTGTAGGGCATGATAAATTTCTATACCTCATTGCCTGTGTATCTTATTTTCTATTTGCATGCAAAAACTTTTTTTTTGTTTTTGAACATCTGTTTTTAAAACTTTGAGTTCCAAATTCTCTCCCCTCTTCCCTTCCCACCCACCCTCCCTAAGAAGTCAAGCAATTCAACATAGGCCACATGCGTATCATTATGTATAACCCTTCCACAATACTCATGTTGTGAAAGACTCACTATATTTTGCTCCTTCCTAACCTATCCCCCTTTATTGAATTTTCTCCTTTGACCCTGTCCCCTTTTGAAAGTGTTTGTTTTTGATTACCTCCACCCCCATCTGTCCTCCCCTCCATCATCCCCCTTTTTTTTTTATCTTCTTCCCTCTTCTTTCCTGTGGGGTAAGATACCCAATTGAGTATGTGTGGTATTCCCTCCTCAGGTCAAATCTGATGACAGCAAGATTCACTCATTCCCCCGTCATCTGCCCTCTCCCCTCCTCCCACAGAACTGCTTCCTCTTGCCACCTTTATGCGAGATAATCCACCCCATTCTATCTCTCCCTATCTCCCTCTCTCGATATATTCCTCTCTCATCCCTTAATTTGATATTATTTCTTTTAGATATCTTCCCTTCATCTTCAACTCACCGTGTCTGCTTTCTCTCTCTCTCTCTCTCTCTCTCTCTCTCTCTCTCTCTCTCTCTCTCTCTCTCGATATATATATATATATATATATATATATGCATATTCCCTTCAGCTACCCTAATACTGAGGTCTCATGAATCATACACATCATCTTTCCATGTAGGAATGTAAACAAAACAGTTCAACTTTAGTAAGTCCCTTGCAATTTCTTTTTCTTGTTCTTTTTCTTGATTACCTTTTCATCCTTCTCTTGATTCTTGTGTTTGAAAGTCAAATTTTCTATTCAGCTCCGGTCTTTTCACTGAGAAAGCTTGAAAGTTCTCTATTTTATTGAAAATCCATATTTTGACTTGGATACTCAGTTTTGCTGGGTAGGTGATTCTAGGTTTTAATCCTAGCTCCATTGACCTCCAGAATATCCTATTCCAAGCCCTTCGATCTCTTAATGTAGAAGCTGCCAAATCTTGGATTATTCTCATTATGTTTCCACAATACTCAAATTGTTTCTTTCTGGCTGCTTGCAGTATTTTCTTCTTGATCTGGGAGCTCTGGAATTTGGCGACAATATTCCTAGGAGATTTCTTTTTGGAATCTATTTGAGGACGCGATCAATGGATTCTTTCAATTTCTATTTTGCCCTGTGGCTCTAGAATATCAGGGCAGTTCTCCTTGATAATTTCTTGAAAGATGATATCTAGGTTCTTTTTTTCACCATGGCTTTCAGGTAGTCCAATAATTTTAAAATTATCTCTCCTGGATCTATTTTCCAGGTCAGTGGTTTTCCCAATGAGATATTTCACATTGTCTTCCATTTTTTCATTCCTTTGGTTCTGTTTTATAATATATTGATTTCTCATCAAGTCACTAGCTTCCACTTGCTCCAATCTAATTTTAAGGTAGTATTTTCTTCAGTGGTCTTTTGGACCTCCTTTTCCATTTGGCTAATTCTGCCTTTCAAGGCATTCTAGGCATTCTTCTCCTCATTGGCTTTTTGGAGCTCTTTTGCCATTTGAGTTAGTCTATTTTTCAAGGTGTTGTTTTCTTCAGTGTATTTTTCAGCATTTTTTGGGGGGTCTCCTTTAGCAAGTCATTGACTTGTTTTTCATGGTTTTCTTGTATCCTTCTCATTTCTCTTCCCAGTTTTTCCTCTGCTTCTCTAACTTGCTTTTCCAAATCCTTTTTGAGCTCTTCCATGGCCTGAGACCAGTTCATGTTTTTCTTGGAGGCTTCTGTTGTAGGCTCTTTGACTGTTGACTTCTTCTGGCTGTATGTTTTGGTCTTCTTTGTCACCAAAGTAAGATTCCAAAGTTTGAGACTGAATCTCGGTGTGTTTTCGCTGCCTGGCCATATTCCCAACCAACTAACTTGACCCTTGAGTTTTTCAGTGGGGTATGACTGCTTGTAGACTAAAGGGTTCTATGTTCCAAACTTGGGGGGATGTGCCAGCTCTGCCACACCAGCACTCCTCCTTCCCTAAGAACCCCCAACCCGGACTGGACTTAGATCTTCAGTAGGCTCTGCACTCCTGCTCTGATCCACCACTTAATTCCTCCCACCATGTGGGCCTGGGGCCAGAAGCAACTGCAGCTGTAGTTCTGTAGCTGCCCCACCTCCGCTGCCCCCGGGGCAGTAGCCGAACCGGGAACTCCTTCCACTCCCGCAGCTTTTCCCACTAACCTTCTCTGTTGTCTTTGGTGTTTGTGGGTAGGGAAATCTGGTAACTGCTGCAGCTCACTGATTCAGGGCGCTAGGGCACGCTCTGCCCGGCTCATGGACTGGTTGGTCCATGCAGCCCATGCTGAGCTCTGCTCTGCTCCCAGCTCTGTGCGGGACAGACCTCACCCAGATACCATCCAGGCTGTCCTGGGCTGGAGCCTTGCTTCCCTCTGCTCTTTTGTGGGTTTTGCAGTTCTAGAATTGGTTCAGAGCCATTTTTTATAGGTTTTTGGAGGGACTCAGCGGGGAGCTCGTGGTAGTCCCTGCTTTTCAGCTGCCATCTTGGCTCCACCCCCCTGTTCACCATTTCTTGTAGCACAATAATATTCCATTACAATCATACACAACTTGTTCAGCCATTCTCCAATTGCGGGGCACCTCAATTTCTGATTCTTTGCTATTGTATAGTTATTTTTCTATGCCTTATTAAAATCTCCAACCTTATTTAGCAGCATGTTGCTTTTTTAAAAAGTGGTTATGAACACTCATTACATTTAGGACTTGCTATTTAGGACAAAGACATCAGTGCATCAGCAATACACCAGCACACAATTTGGATGTTAACCCAATCTCATGTCTAAGATTCAGGGAATCACCAAGTTACACTTTATTGTCTGTTTATCTAAGGACAAGAACATTCAATAAAAAGCATAGTGAAGGTGCACAAAACTCTGTATCATTCATCTGTGCAATCTTTTTACTTTATGATTTTGTTTTACATGTGAATGGCTAAAAAAAAAAATTTGTAAGTTGTTCCTAATGTCCTTCCAAATGCTGAGTGACTTCTTCCTTCTTACGGCATTAGGTAGTTTTCACAGGGACAAATCTTGTGTTGAGTGATTGAATCTGAAGAAGAAGAAGAGAAGTTATTGAGCATGGTAAAATGACAGTGTAAGCATGCATGGAATGATGTCTTCATTTAACAAAGATGTTTCTAATTCTACAAAAAGAAAATAATGTTGTACTGGCTGGAGAACTGGACAGGATCAGAATTGTGGGTCCTAGTCTTCACTCTGCCCTTAAATAACTTCATGCACTGAGTACCCAGTGCGCAGGAGATGCTCATTATTTGTTGAGTAGATGATTATAGATTCTGGGCTTCACTTTCTTCCTCTGTAAAAGATGGGGTTGGATTACCTCTCCAAGGGGACTTCTAGCAAGGTTGTTTTAACTTGGTCCCTTTCAACTCTGGAATTTTCAGACCTCAAGTCCCATCTAGCCTTAATGTTTTAAGATTCTATGAAAATATTTAATGAGGAGAGTCTTGGTTTGGTGCTGAAATGTCATTGTAGCTCAATAAGTGAACGCAGTTGTGGTTGGCAGGTGGCAGCAAACACTTCCTTTGGCTTTCTTTAACAGGGGCATTTGGATTTCTTTTGACTGGGGTTCAAAGCCATCAGTGTTAGGATTGGAGTTAGAGAATCTCAAAGTTGGAAGAGATTATTGAGTTCAAACCATAAATGAACAAAAATATCCTCTAGAACATATCACTCAGATAAGTTGTCTGTTAGCCTTTACTTGAAGACCTACAATGAGTGGGAAGTTACCACCACATGAAGTACCCGATTCTACTTTTGCACATCATTGGTAGCAAGTTTTTCTTTCTATTAAGCCTAAATTTGCTTTTTTGCACCTTCACACACTGTTCTCTGCTGGGCAAGCAGAAGAAGTCTAAACAGCCTTCTACTGGATATACTAGAAGACAGCTATCATGCACCCATTTTCTTAGGCTAGTTATCCCCAGGTCTTTCATATGCTCTTTATATGGCATAACCTCACAACCCTTCACCATGCTGTTTGTCTTCCTCTGGATGATCACCAGGTTACTGACTCATTGCTCTGCCTTTTCAAAAAAGAGGTACCTAGAACTGACCATGATATTCCAGAGATGGTCTGACACTGGAAGAGTTAGGTGGGACAACTACCTTGTTTGTTCTTGACATTGTCATGTTTTAACGCAGCCTAGGCTTGTATTGCCTTTCTTGGCTGCTCTGTGACATTGTTGATACATATTGAGCTTGCAGTACACTAAAACCACCAGCTCTTTTTCAGAGAAACTGTTATCTACTGACATCTCCCCATCTTATACTAATGAAATTGAATTTTTTAACTGAAGTATAAAACTTTACCTGTATCCTGATTAGATTTCATTATAAAATGAATTATAAAAATTATAAAAGATGTAGACCAACTAGCTTTTAAAGATGTTTTAAATATGACTGCTAATTAATATATTAGCTATCCTTCTCAGCCTTGTGTCATTTTCAAATATGACAAATCTGCCATCTCTGTTTTTATCTAACTCTGATAAAAATGATGTTAAGAGACCATAAGACCAATCATAGATCCCTGGGGCACTACATTGGAGACTTTCTTCTAAATTGACATTGAACTATTAATGACTATTCTTTGGATCCAGTCATTCAACTGGTTCCAATTCCACCTAACTGCATTATTTTCTAGCCCACATCTCTATACTTCCCCACTTAAGACTTGGCAAAAGCTTTGCTAAAATCTAGATAATCTTTATCTATAGTAGCCCCTTGATCTAACGGTCTAGAAATGCTGCCAAAAAAAGAAAATAAGGTTACTCTTACATGACCTGTTCTTGATGAAGCCATGCTGAATTTGTGTAATCATGGCTTCATTCCCTCGACATTCATTAACCATCCCTTGTGATTTCATTGGCAAAAGCATCTCTAAAGTGTGGAAATTCCCTCTACCAATGCAGGGTTATACTTTCTCTGTGACTTACAGACTTAACAGAGTTGCCTAGCGCACTAAGAAATTAAACGATTTGCCCATGGTCACACAGTATGTGTCAGAGATGGGCTCTAACCCAGGTATTGCTGCTTTCAAGAGCAGTGCTCTAACCACTAACCCTTTAATAATCTATTCAATAATTTTTCCAGCAACTGAAATCAAGTTCACTGGGCTCTAACTTGCAGGCTCCAGCAACTTTTCTCTTCTTTCTTTTTTTGAAAATCAGGACGTCTGCCCTTCTCTAGTACTTTGAAAATTCTCCTATTGTCCATGGTCTTTCAGAAATCATTCAGAAGTCATTTAGCTTTCACACCTGCCAATTCTTTCAATTCCCTAGGTACTGAAATCATAGGTATGGTCAACATGTCCAGCTCAGGGGTAGGGAACCTGAGGCCTGAAGGCCACACTTGGCCTTCTAGGTCTTTGGGTTCAGCCTTTTGACTGAGTCCAAGTTTTACAGAACAAATCCTTTTATTAAGGGAATTTGTTCTGTGAAGTTTGGATTCAGTCAAAGGGCCGCACTTGAGGACTTAGAGGGCCACATGTGGACTCGAGGCTGCAGGTTCTCCATCCCTGGTTCAGCTCTTTTCTGCTTCTTTGCCACAAAATCTATGACAGAGCGGTCACTTCTTCCAAGACCTAGGTCTATTGACTTGAACTTACCAAACTCTCTTACTCTCTTCTCAGAGGAAACAGAAAGTGTCACTTTCATCCTGAGCATTGATCGTATCTTTTTTTTAATCTTCCTCTTTCTCTTAGTATAGCTAAAAACTCGTTTATGTTATTCTTAGTTTTCCTCCTCAATCTTAGTTTATTTTGAGTGACAGGGCCAGTATTTACCAGGGTTTCCCTCCACCTATTTTTCTGTAAAAGGTGACAAAGTTATTCTTGAGACCTGATTAGCCCCTGCCCTCCTTGACAAATGACCCTGGTCATAAAAAGTTCCACCCACATGAAATCAGGGTTCCTTTAACCCGGTAGATGAAAGAGACCAAATCCTGCCCTGTTGCTCAGACATGTTTCCATATGAAGACAAGGAGTGACACATAAAGTGCCACTGTATTTTGTTGCATATCTTCGCTTTGTTAGCGCTAAGTAAACCTCTTATTGCTAATTGTTCAATGACTGATTGTCCCAACAACAAACCAGTAAAAACAGAGTCCAAGGGTGAGGCTTATTTCCTAACGGAGCTTTAATTATCTTGATATTATTTTAAAGGGCCACATATTTACTGTTCTTGTTTCTATATTCTATTTTAGAAGTTGGTTGATTAGTTCCTATTGCAGTTATACATCTCTTTAGACAATACCATTTTTTCTTGTTATGGGAATTGCTTCCCTTTGTGTCATCAGAATTTTATTCTAGAGATATTTATATCACTTCTGGGCTTATTTTCCATGAAGAATTTTAGGACGTGGGATTCTATTTGTCCTTTCTCTGAACCTTTTGAAAACTGTGCTCCCCAAATTTAGTATATATGTCAAACTATACGAGCTTTACTCTGCTATTCTATCACAAAGATGGAACGGTCACTTCCCCCAAGATTCCCATCATTTCCACCCAGCAGCCAGTTCCTTCATGTTTGTAAGTCAGATTCAGAAGAGAATTTCCTTTTTTGGATTCCTCTATCTTTTGAAGGTTGAGATTATTATTAAATCTAGAAAGTATGAGCTGTTCTGATTATGGGAAAGACAGCAAGGTCTCTGGAAATGTTTGGATAAGCAAGATCTTCTAACACTACCATATCATGCCTCTGTGCCAGGTTTGTGATCTGTTTCTAAGGTGATCTGTAGTATCTTTCAGTAATGATGTCAATTCTGTTCCTGATTTTATCTTTACCCAAATTCTCTCCATAAGATTTTTCCCCACTGGTGCCTGGATTTCCTCACATCAGTTAATAAATCAACAATATTATAAGTACCTACTATGTGACAGGCATTGTGCTTCATGCTAGAGATTCAAATACAAAGAATACAACATTCCCTGCTTGCATGGAATTCACAAGATCATCCATTTCTACTTGCAAGGTGCTTATATCCTAATGGGTAGGACAAATACATATATAAGTATGTAGAGAATAAAAAAAAATAAAGTCACATGAGTGTATCTTCTTAATTTATAAACCAATTCTCTCTCCATCCCCCTTCCATACCTCTTGGCCTATCCTGTTTCTTTTGAATAATGAGGGCGATATTGCAGTCATGGATTTCATTCCACAATGTGTCGCTGATATCTGTGACACATATTTGCTAGGATCTCTAGTTGACGTTATTATCTATTATATAAGTGAGGAGTAAATAATGAAATAGACTGTTGGTACTGACCACAGAGTGTGAAATGTTAGTAAAGAAGTTATCGACAAATTGCAATTAGGTGGCACAGTAAATAGAGTACTAGGTCTGGACTTAGGAAGACCTGGGTTCAAATCTAGCCTTAAACACTAGTTGTGTGACCCAAGGAAAATCACTTAACTCCTGTTTGCTTCAGGTTCCTCATCTGTGAATGGGGATAATAATGGCACCTACCTCACAGGGTTGTTATGAGGATAAAATGAGAAAATATTTGTAGTATTTAGCATAGCACTTGGTATATAGTAGGCACTTAGTGAGTGCTTGTTCCCTTCCCTTTCCTTCTCTCTTCTTCCTGTCCCTTACCTCACTTTCATGGAAGACAGAGCAAACCAACTCTCTTTGATAGACATGAAAGAATCACTGTTGTGTGTGATAGAATACAAGCAGTCCTGGTTGTGATGCATGCTCGAGCACGTGCACGCACACACACACAAAGACACACACACAAAAGAAAGGATTATGAGGATTACTAAAAGATAACTGCTCTTGATTTTGTTAACAGCATGTTACATGCAATACAAAAGTTGATATATTGGTAGACTGAAGTCCTAAAACTTAAGCTATACTTTTAGTGTTCTACCTTCCCAAAACTTCTAGAGACCTGAGAAAAAGCCCAGACAATGAGATGATGTTGTGGCAAGGGAAAACAAAGGTCACCAGCCCTTTTTAGTCTTCTTTAGCTAGTGCATTATTTAACATTTATGCAGAACAGAGGGGGGAAATACAACACCGTATTCACCATATTCCATTTGAGGAAGTAGGGCTCTGGGAATATTTAGCTACCTAGGAAGATATGACAAGGATTAAGAATGAAAATGGGGTTTTAATTATGTTAGATGATCTTTGAATGAAAGATTCAAAGAATAGAATAGAGTTAACTGGAATTCAGAGAAGAGTGAAACAGAAGAGTACTAAGAGCAGATCTGATCTCAGCCTTGCTTTTGTAACTTTCTGGTGCAGCCTGGCTCTGATAGGAAGACAGTCATAGTCACTGGCTGAGAGGGCTGATGGAGAAGAGACCCCAATTACAGACCTCTCTTTATATGAAGCACAAACTAGTAAGTGACCCAAAAGATATCACCTCAGCTGCGGCATAATAGGAGACTGAAAGAGTTGTAGCAAGCGCCACGTGCCTGAGGGAGGAATGCAAGTGTATTTGGGGCTCACTCTTGCTATGTGAAAGACTACTGAGTAAGGGGGCAGTATAGCATAGTTACCTAAGGATCTTTGTACATAAGTGAACAGAAAGTAACTACTTAAGTGGGAAGGCAAGTTCCACTGGACACAGCAGAAGTGGGACAGCCACCAGCGCCAGAAATACAACTATTTTACTTAAAGAGACAGGCATCCCTCTGGTCTTGATGGAACTTCCCCCCTCCAAATCCCTAACTAATAAGCACCCCAACCAAATCCCCTCACTTTCTTTGAGTGAGCTTTCTTGGAGAACTGTTTAGTGTGGGAAGCAGGGAAAATAACTGTTCATACCCAGTCCTTCCAGGAAGATCACTACCTCTTTAAAGGATAAAGCACTTCCTTCTTTCTTCATACTCCATAACCTCCTAATTGCCTTTTTGTCCACACCAGGGACCAGGACCTAAAGGAACTTCCATCCTAGAGCCCTGCTTTCCTGATTGGTGACTGCAAATCTTGGAACACTTTCAGATCAGCTCCTCTACAGTTTTCTCATCAATTACTGGCCACCACCCAAAATGGAAGCTCCTTTAGTTCATGGTCTCTTAACAAATGTTCATTCATTCATTTATTCTTATGCTGAGATCCCCCATATACTTAAACTTCAACAATCTAAATATCTTCACAAAGGGCAAACAGACTAGCTAACTACAAAAATGGGGGAAAAAAAACCCTAACAAAAAAGTTGGAGATTCTCTCACGGCAATAGAGTCATACGTAAGACCTGCCCCCTCTGCATAAGAACAGCACATCGCATCATAGTCTTCTAGCAAGCAGTCTCATGACACAATATAAAAAAGCACTAAACAAACACAAGTGTGAGAACAAAGGGTCATTTGACAGCTCAAGTATGGCTGCAAGCCAAAGTATCTGTGTCTAGGGATCCACTACAGCCCCAAATTCCTGACTGTAAACGCAAATTTGATAAATGATTTTTATCCAAGTTTACTTGGCGTCTGAAGATAACCACATCCAGAAATTCCACTGTCAGATTATATGAATAATCCTTAAACACCCAATAAAATGTAAATGTAAGGACAGATGTTAGAATAATGTCAATCTTATCTGGCTGAAAAAGAGAGTAGCAGTAAATTGAGCTACATAGGAGCAACGCCTATGAAAACTTAAGAAAAATAATTTTGACAGGTCTTGGCACACAGGGAGGTAAGAGTTTAGTACCCATGTTTCTGTGTGGTCTTCTAATTTAGACATACACCTGGGAACCTACTGGCACTTAGCCTTTTTATAGTATAGTACACAAGTCATTTTATTTATCTGTGTTAGTTTTTCATTTGTAAAATGGGCCTAGAAGTATTTGCATAAAGTGTTCAGGAATACTATAATACAAGGTTTTGGAATATAAGACACTACTGTTATTTCAGTTTCATGCTAACCAAAAGAATCACAAAGCTGAGTGTGTGAAGAATTTGGAGATCATCTAACAAAGGCTTATACTCAGTGTAAGAATCCTGTCTTTGATACGGTCATCCAGCCTGTATGAACATTTCCAGTGACAATCAACAAGCATTTGTTAACATTTGTAACACAGCATGTGTTACAAAATACTACAAAATTTGCATTGGGGATACAAAGAAAGGCAAGAATATAGCCCTTGTTCTTGAAAAATTCAGATTCTAATGGAAAAAATATGCAAAAAAATTGTACATGCATATAATAGACTGTGTAAATGTATGATAATCTTAGCAAACTCACTATTACACATAAAAAAATTTCATTATTGAATGGCTGCAACTATTAAAATATTTTTATCTTCTTTTGCTCACTTGTACTTTCCATCCATTTCTCCTATTTCTACCCTCTGAGGCTAAGCAGGAAAATCTAATCTCACTTTTGGGTAACATGGCAATGTTGGACTTGGAGTCAGGAAGACTATTCAAATTGTCTCTGACACTTACTAGCTTTGTGACAATGGCCAAGTCACATAATTTCTCAAAGTCTATTTTCTTTTCTGTAAAATGCCTATAGTTTTGTTTAAAGCACTGGGAAAAATTTAAAGTGTTATATCAAAGTAATTTATCCATATATGTGTTATCCCCAAAGTCTCAGAGCAGTGTTAAGTCATTAAACTTAGTATGGACATGCTAAATGTGTCCCTAACACAGTTGAACACACTGTATTAGCTTTTCATATGTTTGAAAACTGTTGTCATATACTTTCTAAATATTTTGTTCTCTAGGATGACCTGTATTTTCCTTAATTCTTCTCTTTTCCCCACTATAACTCAGCATGCCTTTTTCCACCTTTATTGTTTTTAGTTTTGCTCATCAATTTCAGTTTATTCTGAGCTTTAGTGCTGCCAAAAGTATTGTTATAGCTTTGTGCCATGTTTTTTATATTCAGTCTGCTTCCTGTCCTTGGCTTTTGTACACATCTTTTAAAAATATAAGTTGGTTGGCAAATAATTATTTGTGGAACTACATTGGTTTCTTTGGTTAACTCCCCTCTTTGTGTCATCAATATTTCATTCTAGAGCTATTCACATGCCTACTAGGCTAACTTCCCCTAAAAAACTTCAGTCCATGGGTTCCTATCTATCCTTTCTCTAAAACCTTAGAAATGATCTCTCCCAATATCACTGGCACATGTTCTACCATGACTGGCTTCCCTCTTTTCCTCTCGCCTAAATCCTAAGATGGAATTATCACTTCTTCCTCCAAATTGCTGTCATTTCTAGCCCATTAACTGGGTTCCTCCTTGTTGAAAATCACATCTAGAACAGAAGTTCTCCAAGTTGTTTCTTCTACTTTTTGAAAGAAGAAATGAAGCAAATCAAGAAATTATTAGCAGTTCTGTTTTGGGGAGAGATAAAGAGAGGGGGGTTCCAGGTGATATCTGGATAAGTGGAATTCCCCATTATTACTACAATCATTCATCTGTGCCAGGTTTGTGATGTATTTCCTGAATTCTTCATCTATTTCCTATTTGTCCAGGTGGTCTGTAGTATATTCCAATGTCTACAGTCAGTTTCTGGTTTTGTTTATCATCAAACAAATGATCTCCATTACACTGTCCCTGCTGATTCTTATATTTCCTTATGAGTATATGTCTTTGAACAAACACTAGTGTTTCTTGTCTCATCCCTTTACTTATGCTATTCCTTTTAAATGAGCCATAGTTTTCCAGAGGCAAACTTCCCTATCTGCTTTCAGCAGAAGTATATGCTTATACTCCTGCATACCTGTTTCTCTCTGTTTGGCTCACTCATTCCCTACTACTACCTTCTTCTGACCCACGTGCTGCCTGGCTGCCCTCACAGGATTCCTCACTCAAGACCTCTTCCAAATAGTTTCATCAGGCCTCAGATGGCAGCAGGACAAGGGTTTTTTCCCTCATCTTCTTTTATTACACACATAATTTTGCATTTAATATTTTAGGGGTGAACTATCACAAGCACTGAAATATTCTTAGAGAATGCCTTCAAAAGAAAGTAAAAACTTTGTGATAGTAGGGGACAGCAGTATGAAGAAAGTAATTTGGGAAATAATGGGCTAGCCCAAATTCTTCCTTTTATTGATGAGGATTATGGGTCCTTAAGAGATGAAATGACTTGTTCTGAGTCATACCCAGGCATGGTGGTAGGAGCAGCACTCAAGTAACTGCTTCCTGACTTACTCCAGGCCTCTTTCCACCATACTACCTTGCTTTCTCTGTTGGCTAACTGTGGTAGGAGGGGACTGATTCCACTGGAAACTCTGGATGAAGAAGTCAGTATTAAAACTGAATCTATATACATACTGACATTAATAAAACAGTACAATAGTTGAAACAGGATGTAATATGGATCCCCAGAAGCCTGTGGCATCATATTATGTTCTTTCAAAACCAGAGACCTTTCAGGAGAACTGTTTAACAAAGAAAAAGAAGGAGCCTAAAACATTAAGTGCTTCTGATAACCACAAAGTAAACCAAGGATAAAACTAGAAGGATTAGCTAGGATGAGGCTGAACATGCTGAGGAATAACACTGGTTGAATCAATTACCTTGAGTAGAGTTTGGAATAATTGACTTCTTATTAAATTCTTAATCAAACTTACTAAGTGAAACTTACTAGCTTCTGAGCTACTCATCAAATATAACAACAAATGAGTCTATTTTAACAATAATCCTGTGTAAACTTCCTGGTCTTCAGCTTTGGTGGTTTAGCAGCAGGAAGGATAAACTAGGAACAAATAAAATAATGAACCCAAAATGCTTTGTGAATTTTAAAGTACTGTGTACATGTTAGGTATTATAAAGATATCCAAGGTATGTGCAGTGGAAAGAGCAATGAAGTCAAAGTTGGAATAATTGTGTCATTGTGGGCAAGTCACTTTACCTCTCCAGGACTCAGTGTCCTCATTTGTGAAAAGGGATAACCACTGTTCCACTACCTGTCATCAGGTTATTGTGAGGAGTGTTATATAAACCTTAAAGTGTTACGGAAATGAGAGACGCTATTATTACTTCCAAGGGACTAAACATGAAAGTTCAGAATTTTTAATTTCAGGCAAACAACTCAGTATCTCCCTAACTGGCATTTCCTCCTCTTTTCCACTGACTTTTAGAACACCTCATCATTGATGTTGGCACAAATCAGGATAAAAGGTTTTGTCCATAAAATTTTCCTTTCTGCTTCTGGACCCAGTGCTGCCAAAAACAGAGCACACTTTGTATTGCAATAAACAATGTTCACTGTTTCTAAGTTGCTTGCTGATGGCAGTATAGTGACTAAAATGCATTGAGAAAAATCAAGAAGTTTTTTTTCTACATTAACATTTTCATGAAAAAACATGAGAAAATCTCTTAAAGGTAAACAAAAATAGTTACAATTGTTGAATCTGAGAATCCAAAAATGTATTGTTTTAACTTACTAGCAATTAGGAAATATCTGCTAGGTTCATTATCAGCTCAAGCTTGAACCCTTGTTTTTTGATAAAGAGTCTCTAGACCTCTCACTGTACTTTGCTGATCTGCTCTGCTCCATATTATGCGGCACTTTGGTTTTAAGGTTTTGAAATGTTGGCAAGGTGGGGGGGTGGGGCAGAAGGAAAGATTTAATCAATGGGAATGAGTAATTATTAGTGTTAATCATAGCCAGCAGAAAGGAAACATTCTAAGAACAGGCTCACAAATGAGAAATTCAAAGCAATTGAAATGAAACTGAATAAACGAATGAGTATCTACTTATTAAAAATAATGAAGAGGCACTGATCAACCCATCAAAACAAAATGATCTTCATTCTAATAAGATCTTAAGCAACATATACTCCATCTCCTGTTCTCAGGCTTTCTCCTATTACTAATAAGTTAAGGGAAGCTAGGGGAGAAAGAGAGAGAGAGAGTAATTTAATAGCATTGTTTTATGATTTCTAATGTAACTTGGAATTGCGTTTAACCACTTTTAAGTTGTTTATCAATTGAAACAATAATAAATAATAACAGTAAAACCAATAATGCTCTAAAATCTTATATAAATATAAAGTGTACTCAGAACATTGATCTTTGATATGCAGGCTGTATCCTTACATCTCTGATCAGACGTTCACATCCAGTGTTATGTCTGGGTGACTGATTCCCTCCTAAAGAAAAGAATAAAGGCTTTGCCCCTTTATTACTTCTGATTCTACAGACAAACATATATTAAGCTGATGGTGTCAGCTTAACCAAATCTCATGAAAACACAATTTTGAACTTGTTAGGAATGTAAGTTATTTCATAAGTTGTCTTACATTTTTTGATGTATGTGTTTTATCTTCCTGATAATGATGATGTCTTCCTTTACACTGACAGCTTTTTAAAGGGTTCCCCACCCCTACCACCAGTGTGTTCCAAACAAAGAAAATATGTGATGAATGTCTCTTCATTATTTTTAATGACTGGACACTTGTTCATAATAAAACTCTCTTGGTCTTAAGTCAGGACTTCAACAGTTTAAAACAATAAATGTAATTTATTTATTTAAGGTGTTTCCACCAGATTCCTTCAGGAAAAGACAATTATCCTTTTTATCTCACTTCTACTTAGGCTCTTCTCCCTTTCCCAAACCATCCCCCATCACTGCTAAAAATAGATAAATAAATAAAAGGAAGGGAAGAAAATGAAGAAAGTTAAAAAAAAAGCACTATATGAACAGACAGGGACAAATCTAGAGATATTATTTATCCGCCATGCCATTGCAATGTGCTGGCAACTCAATATGCTCTGACATTAACTGTCATGTGAGAATCACATTCAGATACTTGATCTGTGGCGGTAGTATTTGCCAAAGAAAAAGTCTGGAGACTTTGGACAAGATGCTGAGTAAGTTCTTTGCCTCTACTTCAGAAAGACAAAAAAAGTGCCAAAATCAAGTTATAAAAAAATAAAGCAGAAGGCAGCCTTATAGGCTCACTGCTCTCATCTGTGTCCTGTAGTTCTGTTCTAGATACCCCTGGTGAAAGAGATAAAAACTAGAACAAAACTGCCAGAAATAACTGAAAAACTGCAAGAAAGTCCAAAATGTTTCAAAAAAGAAATAAAATGATTAAAGGAAGACATAAGGATAGACATTGTAAAGGGAATTACAGTTACCAAAAAAGAAATCCAAAGGACAAATAAGACAGTAGACAATTTAGAACAAATAAAGAATTATTCCATAATGGTAGTGTTTCTGAAAAGGAACAGATTTGGAACACAAAAACATAGAAGTTGAGGACAAATTGACAGGACAAAATCAGAGAATCACATAACTTCAGTGGGACCTCAGAAGTCATCTTTCTCAACCCATAGTGAAGGGAACCCCATAATAACATACCCAACAAATGGTCATTCAGCCTCTGCTTGAAAACTTCTACCTTGTGAAGCAAACCATTTCACTTTCTAGTAGCTCTAACTGTAAGAAAGTCATTCCTGACATCCAGACTAACTTTGGCACTTTGCAATTTCACTCAATGCTCCTGACTCTGTTCTCTGCAGCAAAGCAGCACAATTTTAATAATTTTTCCTGGTAACAGCCCTTCACATACTCTCATGATCTCCCATGAGTCTTTTATTCTCCAGGTTAAACATCAATTCCATCAACTGAGTCCTTCATCATCCTGGTAGCCCTTCTCTGGAAGCATTCATTTATTCAATAAACATTTATTAAGTGCTTACAATGGGCCAGGCACTGTGCTAAGTGCTGGGGATACAAAAAGATAGTCTTCCCTCAAGGAACTTACTCTCCAGTTTTTCAATATTCTTCTTAAACAGTGGTACCCAGAACTGAATACAGTATTCTAGATGAAGTCAGACCAGGAGACAGAATATAAAGAGGGATTATCACCTCCTTATTACTACAGGATATTCATTTAGCAATGAAGCTCAAGATCTTATTAACACTTTCAGCTTCCACATCTTAGCTGTTGACTCATATTGAGTTTGTGATCCATTAAAACCCCTAGGTTTTTTTTTTTAAGTCAAACTGCTAACAATGTCTTACCCATCTTGTGTTTATGAAGTTGATTTTTTGGTATGTAAGCAAACAGTTTACAGCCATTGAATTTAATCTTATTAGATTCAGCCCTGCTCTGTCAAGATCTTTTTGAATCTTGACTCTGGCATCTACTGTGTTAGTTTTTACTCCCAGGTTTGTGGCATCTGTATAACTGATAAGCATGACACCTAAGTCTTTATCCAGTGGCTCAACAATCATAAGTATCAGTTCTTTTAGAATCCAGAGATATAGTTCATCTATTCCATGTGACTTGAATTCATTAAGTGCTCAGGGCTCTCTATCACCTTACTTATTCTGGGTATCAACCCCTTGATAACTATTTTTTTCTTTTAAATTTCCAGTATAAAGGTCATTCTCTTTGGCAAAGAAAAAATTGCTCTTCAGATGTTCACCTATCATATTCTTAGGAACCAGAATCAAGATCACTGGTTTATAGTTTGCAGGCTGTTCTCTTTTCTTTTTTGAAAATTTAGACATTTGCCCTTCCCCAATTGTGTGGTATCTCTTCAAATTTCCATTATCTTTCAAACATCACTGACAGTATCTCAGCAATCACCTATGCAGCACCAGTGTGAGTGATGGATCTAGGACAGGAGACTTGAATTCATCAAGAGCAGCTAGGTGCTCTCCCACTCTCTCCCCGCCTCTTTGTCATTTTAGCTCTTTCATTTACTGAACACAGGTCATTTTCCTTGGCAGAGGGAACAGATGGAAAGTAAGACTTGCATAGCTAAATTCACATTCTCTCTCTTCTCAATTACTATTCTTCTGTTCCTTAAGCAAGAGCCTACCTCTTTTGCAATTTTCACTTTTCTCCCAATATCACCAAAACCCCTCTCTTTGTTGTCCTTGGCTTCCCTAGACAGCTCTAGCTCATTTACAGCTTGAGCACACCTTACACTATTTTTATAGTTTCTTCTGTTCATATACTTATCCTCTCTTACCTGTTCTTGTTTCCATTATCTGTGCATTAAAAAAAAATCTTAAGTTGGTTAGTGAGTTTCTTATGCATCCTCATTAATTTCTTCAGAAAAATATGATTTGTTTCTCAATAGAATTGTTTTCCTTTGTATTTTCAGAACTTCATTTCTAAATCCCCTATCTCACCAGAGATTACTTCCTCGGTAGTATTTAAGTTATAGGTTCCTACCTATCCTTTCCCTGAAACCCCTGAATCACTCCTTCTTAAGATTGAGAGTAGGACTGACTCTACTACTGGCTTCCACGACAGAAAAGAAAGAGAAATTAAAACAACTCTGAAATATTGCATTAAACCCATCAAAGTGGCAAAAATCCTAATGGACAGAAATAATCAGTTTTGGAGGGGCTGTAGGAAGACAGACACACTAATACCTTGTTGGTATTAAGTTATGAATTGTTTCACTCATACTGGAAAATATTTTGGAATCATTCAAAAAAAAGTATGTAAGTTGTTCATACACTCAGAACTAGCTATCCCATTATGAGGCATATATCCAAGGAGGTTAATGACAGGAAAAAAGTCTCCAATATCCAAGTCAGGATATTCGAAGTAGCACTTTTAACAGTAGCAAAAAGCTAGAAAGTAGGTGCACATTGATAGGGAGTGGCTGAATAAGAGTAGCATGTGAATGTAATGGAATATTATTACACTATAAGGAATGATGGACATGGAGAGTCTAAGTAATGTGGTGAAACTTACATGAATTTAATAGAGCAAGGAAAGTAGAGTCAGGAGAATCATACACACAAAGACTCTTCATACAATGGTATAATTAGCATTCTGCAATAGACCTTTTTGTTATATCTTTCTATACTCTCCATCACTTTTATACAGACAACACCAAGAACTATAAATTTAGCCCTAATTGCTCTGATGAACTCTAGTCTTATATTAGACACCTTCAATTAGAAGGTGCCCATAAGCACCTCAATCTAAACATGTACAAAACAAATAACCTCAAACCTGGCCCCAGTTCAACTTTTCCCTTTTCTTATTTCCCTATTTATGTTGAGGCCACTCATCCTTCTAGTTACCCATGTTCACAATCTCAAGGGCATCTTTGACTTTTCCCACTTCCTCATATACAATCAGTTTCCAAATCTCACTCATTCTAACTCCACAATCTAACCTCCATTATCCACTTCTATCTATTCACATGATCATCTGAATTCTAACTCTCTCACATGGACCATTAAAATAACTTCTTTATTGGTCTTCCTGATTCTCCTCTCTAATTCATTCTCCCCACATCTGTCAAATGGTATTCTTAAAGCACAGATACGATCATATCATGCTACTACTGAAAAAGCTCGATAGGATAAGATGTGAATTCCTTTGTTTGGCATATAAAGACATCACAATCTGGCATCAGTCTATCTTTTTAGTCTTATTGCCCATCGATCTTCTCCATGCATCTTACACTAAAACCAAACCATCGCCTTGCTGTTTTCTGCGTACAATAGACTCAATTTCCTCTCTCCTTTCCTTTTCAGAAGCTATCCTCTAGCTTCGGAATGGCTCTGCTTATAGAATCCCTAGCTTCCCCCAAAGCACTGCTCAAGTTTCCAACTCCTCTAAGAAGCCTCACCTTGGTCCTTGGTGCCCTTTCAGTTGCTAGTGCTTTCCCTTGGAAATTACTTTGCATATATTTTGTATTTATTGCTTTCTATGTATACCCCCTTCAACAGAATGTAAGCTCCTTGAAGGAAGACACTGTTTTTTCGTTTTTGTTTGTTTTGTCTCTGTATCCCTAGTGCCTAGCATGATGCTTGGTATAAAGTGAGTGCTTAACAATTACATGCTTACATTGTATTGAGTAGAATTGAACTGAAAACAATAATGCAAATAAATATAATACTAAAAGTGAACATAATTCAGATAGAATGTAACGACCACTGGCAACAACTGAGGAAAGTGTCTGAATAAACTTCCTTCCTCACTGAGGAGAAATAGTAGACTATGGGTATGGAACATTACATATTTGAAGTCTTGGTCACTATATTAGATGGTTTTGTGTAATTTTTTGCGGGGGAAGAGAATGTAAGGGGGAAGGAAGTCACTGGGAAATGATTATGGTGTAATAAATCAATATGACTTTTTTTTTAAAAGAAAAACCACAGAAAAAGAAAGACTATTGCCAAAATATTAATCTAGTGTAGGAGAAAGTAAGGGTAGAAAGGCATATAAGGAATGTTAAAAGACATTTTTGGAGAATTGACAATCTTGCTGGTAAATAATTTGAAACAATGCAAAAAATAAAACCATGTATCCATCTGTGCAAATGTTCAGTTCCTTGTATCAGTACCCTTTCTCATATAGGTGCCATGTAATTGCTGATGCCAAGGATGTTCAAATCTCCCTAATTGATTATCTCTCCTCTTGACCGAAGGGGCTATTCCGGACCTTTTCATTTCTCTTCTACTCTCTCATGACACCCTGTTCTCTCCACCCTCTCAGCTGAGGATCTCAACTTATTTTTCATAGGAAAAGATAAAGCAGTTTGATGAGAGCACTCTCTTTTTCCTTCTACTCTTCATGTCACATCACTTAGGCTTCTTCCTCCACTAACTCTTTCTTCACCTCTTCCATGAAGAGGTGGCCTTTCTCTTTGCCAAGGCAAACCCCTCTACAAGAAACCTTGATTTCATCTATTCCTGTTTTCTCCAATGGGGTACTTCCTCTATTAGGTCCTTTCCATGTTTAATCCTCAATCTCTTCCAGTCTATTGGCTCATCACTGCTGTCTACAAACATATCTATGATAGGAAAACAAAAGATGATGATGATAGTAATAATTTTATATGCACGCACATACACACATGTACATATATATACATATATAAAAGAGTATTTTCTCTGTGAACAAAAAATTCAATAAATGTGATCAGAGTAACTAGGTAAAATTATGTTTGGGGATCGTTCATTCAGTTGTTTTTGGGTACTAAGGTGGTACAGAGACGAAAAGCAAAGCATTAGGAAGCACAATCTGGGGGGAGGAGTTATAACTTTGTGAAAGATCATTTAATTGTCTCTGCCAGAGTTTTCCAGGTTGACTCCACCTTGAAGCTCTAGAGGAATACTAAGTAAGGTGGTCACTTTGGGGCAGAAATATGGAAACATGCCCTCCCAGGGAAAAAGGACCCAGCCTCATATTGGTGCCTGAGATAAAACCACATTTACCCTGTACTAATTCTGGTTCTGCTTGTTCTGGAAAATTATAGCCTTCTAACCAGGAGTTTGAGTTTTCAATCATTTCAGTACTAATAGTTTAAAAGAATGCCTTGAAAACCACTAGACACAGAAGATAACCTTTCATAATCCCTGAAGTCATGGCTTCAAATTGTATAGCCATTTTCTTAAATTGTTGCTGAACTACTTATTGGCTGCTAAAGTTTCAGTGTGATTGAAGTGGATGATTCAAAAATGAGAAGGCCAGGCAGTCTGACATGGGGGAAAGAACAAAGGACTGCCAGTCAGAGAATCTGGAGGTTAGTCTTGGTCTCAGCCTTCTCTTTTGTGACATGATCCCTAAAGCCTGCTCTAGCTTGAAATCTTATGAGTCTATGAGTTCTAAAGGATTGCCTTTGGCTTGACAGATAGGTATACTTAGGAGACAGACAGTAGTTTGAGCATTAGGCTGAAGTTACCAACCTGGGGAAACAATTTCTAATGTGTGGAAGGACTTTATGTCATTAGTGATTAGTGATATTGTAGTACCCTCTACAATATATGAAAATTTTTTTAAAGTTAAAAATAAGTTATGTAAGTAAATCATGTTTAGGTTAAGAGTATTTTTTGTTGTTGTTGTTGTTTTTCACAAAACCTGACTTCAAGGGTACATTATATTCCTACTAAAGTATAAGATGTAAGTGTGTCTTATCCCTTGAATATGGCACAGATTATGAAGAGGAAGCCTGACAGTAGCAATGTCTTAGAAGACAGAATAAGCCAACCATAAGTGATAATACTAAAAAATGGTGAAAGGGTAAAGAAAGGCAATTTTGTTACACAAAATAACAAATCAGGGCAGCTATCATGGACAAAGAGCTCCAATCTGTTCTTTCTTTATCACTAGAACATAATGTACAGGGAAAAGGGCAAATGCCTGACAGGAGGCTGAGGATTCAGTCCTGGATCTGTCCCTGGGGGGCACCTTGGGCCAATCCTTTCCTTTTTCTGGGCCTCAGTTTTCTTGTTTGTTAACTGAGATGGTGAACTAGATGATTTCTAAGGTTCCTTCAAATCCTAAAATCCTATGATTCAGTTCTTTTTGCCTCATTTTTCTGAGAGGTAAAATTAGATAAGCAAATATTAAGCTTAAGAGGTAGCCTGGTACAGCGGAAAGAGTCAAGTGGCATTTGGAGTCACAGGACCTCGGTTCAAAAACTTAGTACCCATGTGATCCTGGACAAGTCACTTAAATGTTTCCTCAACTGTAAAATGAGGGGATTAGATCAAACGATCCTTAGGGCTTCTTTTAGCTCTAGATTTATGATCCTATCTCACAGTTATTGTGGGGAAACAAATATAAAGTGATATAAAATATCACTTTATAAAGATATAAAGTATTTTAAAACACAAAGTACTTTCAAATATACAATGCAACACCCAATATTAAGTACAATAATATTCCTTTGAATATCTGAAATTTATTTTACTTTCTCTTGCTTATTTTCATGCAGACTCCTCTTAAGCTCTATCTAATGCCTCCCTGGGTTCCCAAAGCTATGCCAGCAAAAACCAAACTAAGGGAGGTCTTAGGTTTATTGATTAGGAGATACAAGTGTCCTTAAAGGCCATCTAGTCTAACTTCCTCATTTTATAGATGAAGCAGTTGAGGCTCAGAGAGGTTAAGTGATTTAACTTGTGTCACACAAGTAGTAAGTGACAGAGACAGCCTAGGTTCCTTGCCTCCAGAGCCAATATTTTCCCCATTTTCTCACACTGCTTCTTGAGGTTCTACCAGACTGGAAAAACTTTGAGTTATGGACAGGGTATCTTCTATCTGAGGAATAGCCTAGCTAAATTAGGAGGCTTATCACCAGGCTGGCTGCAGGATGATGGATATTTTTGCCATAGTGATTCTCCAAGACCATCCCAAGATCTAGACGGCTTGGGATATGTGTGGGTGGAAGGAGAACCCACACTGATGAAATTACACGTCTCAAGTGGCAACAAGTGCTTTCTCTTTTGACTGCCCCCATTTTCCCCTTCTATTTCAATGATTCATCAGGAATCTTATCCCAAGTATAAATGCTATTTCAGGGAAACACAGACTCTTGGGAATGAATACGGAAAACAATCAAGATTGTACAATTTACCTTCATTATAAAAAAAAAAACTAAATACACAGTAATTTTCTATAAAACAAATGGATAAAAAAGAATCATCCTTGAAATATGTGCCCTTAAATTTGCTGTAATATAATTTGAAGGTCCCTTAAGATCTTTTCCCAGTAACAAAGAATCTGATTCAAAGCCAGAAAGACAAATTTCAAGTAGAAAGAACACTGGTTTTGGAGTCAGGGAATCTCATCTGCTACTTACTACCTGTGTGACCTTAAGCAAGTAATTTAATCCCTCTGGGCTCCAGTTTCCTCAGTTGAAAAATTAGGGGGATTAGATTAGATTATCTCTATAAATCCCTTCTATCTCAAAGTCCTAGGACCCCAAACAGACTATTGGTTAGTGCCCCACTGAGAGCTGCGGTTCTGGCTCTTCAAAACTGAGGGTTTGTAGACTTAAGAAGACTGATTTATTATAATGAAATTATGTTAAAAAATGAAGATATAAATAAAAATTTATCTCACTATTTTGGAGATATGTAGTGACATAAACAGGAAAGGATTAAGAAAATGAAAAAAAATTATGGCTGGGGGAGTGGTTAGGACAGGATTCCAATACCATAAACTTTATAATGTCTATGAAGAGGGCTTTCAGTACCAGCAAGTGATAATATAAACATAAAAAAACCCAAAGTAATACTATCTTATAGAAGGAATTAGAAATACCTCAAAAGACTCAAATTATGATAGCCATCATATCCCCATATCATACTACAAGGTGGCCATCATACATTCTAGTATTTCCACATAGAAAATAGTTTATGCTCAACTTTTGAGAGCTACTGTTCTTGTTTCATTGTAAGCGTATTAATTTACCTTTTGATTTGTGCTTAAGAAAGGTTTAGCTTGTTCTTATGGTGACTTTAAAAGATTTGGGGTACAAAATCTACAGGATTGTCTTTCTGGTGTTTTTGTTTTTAAATAGAAGACAAAAATGAAGATAAAATTTACTGGGGTTGACCTGGCTTTATAGGTGCTGTCAAGAATGCATCTGTTATCTATTATCAAGAGAAATACACTACTATTTGTATTGATATAATATTTTTGATGTATCAATATTATAAATTTTATTATACTTTCTACTTTTTAAATTTTTTTCATACTTATTTTTTTCTTTCAGTCTCACCACAATTTTATGAAGGATATATAACAGGCATTAAATCTCTAGTGTATTGAGAAGGGAACTGAGGCATAAAGAGGGTATATAACTTGCCCAAGGTTATATATTTAGTGGCAGAACTTGGCCTAGAACCCAGGTTTCATGTTCAGTCCTGTGTTATTTTCACTGTCAGGTTTCCTCTGGAAACACTTATTTATGCACAGAAAGAGTTGACTTAGAATTACCTATAAAAATCTTTTACTGTAATGTCCCAGAAACAACAGCATCCGAACTAAGGGTTATAAAATGTAAATGCTCTGAGATCTAAAGAGTTGGGGGAGTCATGACATGGTGGGCTGAACTAGGCTGGTATTTTGTGACTCAGCAGTCATAATCTTATGTGGGTGAAGATGTCAGAGGCCTAGGAGCCAAATACTTCAGTATACACAACAGCTGGATGTCACCAAGGGTGGAGATAGTGTACTAAAAGACAAACCAGAAACAGAATGGGAATTCTATGATAGTACATAAACAAAAACTCACTCCACAGGTACACATCATGAAAGACAAGGTGAAAATTCAGCCTGGATACAAGAAGTGAGGACATGACCAAGGTGGGGGTTGGGAACATCAAGGAACAGAAAGTCATTACAGGAACTATATAGAAGCAGCTGAATTGTTCATGGCTCAAAATAAAACTACACAAGAAACAGGAAAGGAGTATTAGGATTATCCAACCTGGAAATAATAACAGTATATATCTAGATTTTGGCCCTCAGTACAGTGAAAAATTTCCAAACTTTCAAAAGATTAGCTGTTGATGTGGGTTGTTGATATCAATTGTGTGTAAATTTCCGTTAGCTGAATAATACATTTTTATGGCATACTTCTACATTGCTGGAAGTCTTTGCCATTTTGTAAGAGTTTTATTAAAAATAAGAAACAAAGAAATGAACTCTCCCTTACAAACACAGGAGAATTTTCAACATGATGTAGGAGAAAGAGAACTGAATCCATAGTCAGAGGATATGGATTCAAATCTTGTTCTGCCATTTCCTATCTGTGTGACCTAGGACAAGTCAATTCCCCAATTCTAGGCATCAGTTTTCTCCTCTGTGAAATGAGGAGGTTGGAGTAGGATCTCTAAGATCCTTCCCTGTCTAAATCCTCTGATTCTAGGCACGCTGTGCTATTTTGGTTAAACACTTCCTATTCTAGTAGATTCCAGCCTACTAAGTAAACTATGGAGCTTCCTTTGTTCAGAAAGGCATCAAAGGGGCCTTTTGGTTCTTGGCTCAGTTGTGTTAGAAAGTGTGGTTGTTGTCTTTCAGTCGTGTCTGACTCTTTGTGACCCCATGTGGGTTTTTTTGGCAAAGATACTGGAATGGATTTCCATTTCCTTCTCCAGCTCATTTTACAGATGAGGAATTGAGAGAAAAAGGGTGACTTGCCCAGGGTCACACAACTAGTAAGCGTCTGAGGCCATATTTGAACTCATGAAGTTGAGTCTTCCTGACTCCAGTTCTGACACTCTATCCACTGCATCACTTAGCTGGCCTAGTGTTAGAAAGTAGCACTTGATAGTTAAAGTCTAAAATGAGTATTACCAAAATATTCTACATGGTAATCTTTCATAATTACTCCCCCAAAAAACTTTTGCCATGTATCAGAAGAGCAGCTCAAAGTTCTGCTTAATCCATGGAGCTTTTTCCCTGACTCCATCTGCCAGGAGCAATCTATTCCTCTTTTCCCTCCTGTGAATGACTGTTGTACCTTTCATGAGCTTGTGAATCCTACTTTGCTATCAAGCCAATTAGCTTTCTCTTCCTCCCATGTAACACCGCATCTCCCATCTCTACCCCTTTGCCCTGAATATGCTACAGGCCTCTTTCCTTAGCTGTCTGCCTCACTGAATCCTGCTCTTCCTTTAACATGAAGTGTTAAGTCTTTCTGAATCCCCACAACTATCTTATATTTAACTACTTTGTATATGTTTGTATTTATTCATTTTATATTTTTTCTGTATATATTTATATTTGCATATGTTTCACCTGTTAGAATGTAAGCTCCCTACAAGTATTTTTTTATTGTTCTTTGTATTTGTGTCCCCAGTTCCCAGCATGGTGCCTGGAATGCAGTAGGTACTTAATAAATACATTGATGGATGGATCAATATTTATCTTCATATGACCCCTAGAGTCCAGAAGAATGTATTACTGGGTAATAGGCATTTATATTTACTGAGATCAGAACTCTATTTCAAACAAAGTTTTCAACATAGGAATCATATTTTTTTTTTCTGAAGAGATAATCAGCTTCCTACCTAGGATCCATTTTTCTGATAAGTACTTGATCTCTGGCTGTTTCTTTCCTCTGTAGGGACCAATGTAGATACTGGCTGTGAAGGGGTTCCTGGATACTTGGCCTCCACACAGCTGTACAAGTTCCCTCAGCTTGGCACAAGGGGGCTGACAGGCTGCGGTTATGAACATCACTGGTTGACTGGCAAAAAGGTCTCCTTGGTACTGTCCTGTTGACAAATGACGCTCCAGACGGCATATCTGTTGTGATAAAAGAAAAGAGAAAAGAATTATGATAGTTCTCAACAGATTCATTCTAATTCCAAATCTCTAAGCTGTGAAGCTCATCTGTTTATTTGGGAAAAGAATGATTTGAATGCACACTTTCACATTATCAAATAAGTTTTGACTTTGGAGGGTCCGGAAAAGATTTGACCATGACATCCAAATGATATTTAGTATTTTTCAAGAAGGCAGCTAGGTGGTACTGTGGATAGAGTTCTGGGCCTTAAGTCAGGAAGACTCATTTTCCTGAGTTTCAATCTGGCCTCTGACACTTACTAGCTGTGTGGCCCTGGGCAAATCACTTAACCCTCTTTGCTTTAGTTCATCATCTGTAAAATGACCTTGAGAAAAAAAATGACAAAACCATTCTAGTATCTTTGCCAAGAAAACACTAAATGGGGTCATGAAGATTTGGACATGACTGAAAAAATGACTGAACAACAACAAAATTTTCCAAGGCAGCCTACAACCAAAAAACCTATTCTACATACACATTAACTTACATCATTTAAGCTGTGTAATTATTTCTCCAAGTTCAAAAATTAACAACACCAAAATACACAGCTAGTCATCATAACTGTGAATGGGAATGGGATGAATTCTCCCATAAAACAGAAGGAGACAGCAGAATAGATCAAAAACCAGACTCCTACAATATGTTGTTTACAAGAAACACAGTTAAAGCAGAGAGACACACACAGAGTAAAGGTAAGGGGCTAGACCAGAATCCATTATGCTTTAGCTGAAGTTAAAAAAAGCAGGGGTAGCAATCCTGATCTTAGACAAAGTAAAAACAAAAATAGACCTAATTAAAAGAAATAAGGAGGGAAACTACATCTTGCTAAAAAGGTATCATAGACAATAAAGCAATCAAAATAGAAGAGCAAAGAATAATCTACCTATCAGATCTACGGGGAGGGGAAGAGTTCATGACCAAATAAAAGATAGAGACCATTGCAAAATGCAGAATAGATAATTTTGATCATATTAAATTGAAAAGCTTTTCTACAAACAAAACCAATGCAACCAAGATTAGATGGAAAGAAGAAAGGTGGAAAACAATTTTTATAGCCAGTTTCTCTGATGAAGGCCTCACTTCTCAAATATATAGAAAATTGAGTCAAACTTATAAGAATACAAGCCATTCCCCAACTGATAAATAGTCAAAGGATATGAACAGGCAGTTTTCAGATGAAGAAATCAAGGATATCAATAGGCATATGAAGAAGTGCTCTAAATCACTTCTGATTAGAGAAATGCAAATTAAAAGAACTCTAAAATACTACCTCACACGAATCAGATTGGATAAAAGGAAAATGATAAATGTTGGAGAGGATGTGGGAAAACTGGTAGAGTTGTGAACTGATCCAACTATTTGGGAGAGCAATTTGAAAGTATCCAAAGGACAACCAAACTATATATACCTATCCTTTGACCCAGCAATACCACTGGTAAGTATGTATTCCAATGATATCATAAAAATGGGAAAAAGACCTACATATGTAAAAATATTTATAGTAGCCCTTTTCGTGGTGGCAAAATATTGGAAACTGAGGGAATGTCCATCAATTGGAGAATGGCTAACCAAGCTGTGATATATGAATGTAATGGACTACTATTGTGCAATAAGAAATGATGAACTGGCAGATTTCAGAAAAACCTGGAAAGACTTGTACAAACTGATGCAAAGTGAAATGAGCAGAACCAGGCAAACATTGTACACAGTATTGGCAACATCATGTGATGATCAACTGAGCTCTTATCAGCAACACAATGATCAAAGACAAGTACAAAATACTCACAAAGGAAAATGCTATTCATGTCCAGATAAAGAACCGTTGGACTCTGAATGCAGATTGAAGCATTTTTTAAACTTACATTATTCTTTCTCATTTTTCCTCCTTAAAAGTGTCTTCTTCTACAACTGTGACGAATATTGAAATGTTTTACATGACAGCACATGTATGAATTAAATCAAACTGCCTACCATTTTCAGAAGAGGGGAGGGAAGGAAGGGAAGGAGAAAAATTTGGAACTCAAAATCTTGTAAAAATGAATGCTAAAAATTTTCTTGATATGTAATTGGAGAAAATAAAATACTATTTAGAATAAAAAAAAATGAACACCAATCTTAAAGTGGGAAAAAATCCATTACCTATAATACATGAAGCCTATAAAAGTAATTTAGATGATTTGTTTATGTGAAACAAATCCTAACTCAGAAGAGGTAACTAGTGGACTCATGTCCAGCACCAGGCATTAGTTCTTGCTTCTGTAAGACTGTAGTTCTGGGGATGCATTTGTATAATGAAAGATACAAATATTTCACAAAGCTCAGTGTGGGACTCACTGTGTGTTTACCCACCCTAACTCAATTTCGTGGGTACCAGTGGTAAAGTCACCTCCTACAAACATATTAAGGTACCTTGTGCATTAGCTTCCACCTATGACTCACCTTAATCCTGTCATTCCATAACCTTTACTGTGCATAGTTATTAATACAGGCAAGAAAGGCATAGGGGATAGACCACTAGACTCAGGAAGACCTAGGTTCAAGTCTTATTCTGTACACATTGTTTGACTCTGGACGAATTATTTAATCTCTGAGTGACTCAGATAACTCCCTAAAAGTATCTGTGGCAAAGGTACCAAACTGCATTGATACTTCTTACATCAAAGAAATAGATCCTGTGATTAGCATGTGCATTTATCTTTGGTATGGAATGACTATCCTGTGTAGAGAGGTCCTAAAAGTTTATACTTGTAAAGTCATCACATTTATGACTCAAAAAAGCCTCTCACATTCCCTTTGCTACAGTTAGCAACCGGTTTTTACTCAATCAGTTAAAAACACCTAAATATATGATCTTTAAGACTAAACTTCTGTGGCCATAAGCAGTTCTCAGACTTATCTCCTTTGTAAATCTGGGTCAGCCTTAAGGGTGAGTAGCAAATCCCTTCCTCAACATCACTTCTTTATTATGCTGCCTGCATGACAGAAAATGCTGATGGTCACTGAAGTTGGTGGGGGAGTCAGGACTTAATGGGCAAGGTGGGAGCAGTTAGGAAGGAAGAAAGAATAGTGAGAGCTCCAAAACCCAAAGTACCTCAGGCTAAAGTTCTTAGAATATCTGAGAGATGGTTTTCAGTCTTTCCTTTGAAGGGGGTTGTTATATTGGGATCCATGGACCCTCCCAAGGGTTCTGTGGATAGATTTATAAAGGTCTTTGAACTTGGATAGGAAAAATACATTATTTCTACTAGCCTCTAACTGAAACTTAGTATTTTCATAATTTATTTTGAAACATTACCAGACTGCCACACAGCAGTCACAAAAAAATTTGAGAACTTTCGTTTTAGAAGTACATGGGTGGAAAGTGGAACCCTCATTTTAGAAGAATGAGTTGTGCTGGAGTCAGACTGTTAAATTTTCAGTGTGAGCATTACCCCTTAGAAATCAGTAAATGCTACAAATTAGGACTTGTTTCGTTATTTTTTTTTATTTCTAGGCTTAAGAAAGTGAAGGAAAAATGTTAATAATGCAGATTTAATTTAAAAGTATGTCATATATATATATATATATATATATATATATGTGTGTGTGTGTGTGTGTGTGTGTGTATGTATATTTAACAAATGAGCTGATTGTTAAGCATTTGCCAACATACCACTAATTCTAGGCATGGGGCTATCCAATGAAAAAGCAATGGTGGGGGAATAGAAGGTTACATGCAAGAAATGACAAGGCCAGAGTCACTATACTGTAGAGCACACGGAAGGGAGTTAAGTATAAGAAGGCTGCAAAGGCTGGAAGGGATCAGGATGTAGAGGGCTTTACATGACCTGCACTTTAGGAAGACTGCTTTGTCAGCTGAGTGGAGGATGGACTGGAGTGAGGAGAGCCTAGAAGGCTACTGCAATCCAGGTCAGAGGTGATAAGGATGGGCATCAGGGTGGCAGTTGTGTGAGAAGACTGAAGGGAATATATATGATGGATATAGTAAAGGTAGAAACAAAAAGACTTCATAAAGAGATTAGATATGTGGACTGAGTATGAATGAGTAGTTGGGGATAACACTTAAGTTGTGAGACTGGGTGACTGTGGAAGATGATGGTACCAATAACACAAAACTGGAAAAAAAGAAAGGTTTTTCAAGAAGGTTTAAAAATTCTATTTTGGACTTGAGTTTGAGATGCCTTTGGGATATCAGGATAATGTTGGTGATGTAGGAAAAGGAAGTCAGAGCTAGATAAATGGATCTGAGAATCATCTGCATAGGGATGATAACTGAATCTATAGGAGCTGATAAGATCACCAAGGGACAGAGAATAGCAGAAGAAGAGAATACAGTTATCCTTTCCACATTGGTGGGGTTAGGGGTGTGGTGCCCCATGATCTGGAAAATCCATATAAAATCTGTTGGCTCTCTGTACCAGAGAAGAAATTGAATTATTATGGTATTAAAAGATAAAATATGTTGATACTATGTAATACTATACATATATTTTATGCATTTCTGAGTTTCTAAACTTTTTTTATGTTGTTTGCTAGCCTTTGTATGTCATCTACAGATTCTGCCAAACTTTAAAAAAATTCCCATTTAATTTCTTATGCCGACCCACAACATATTGAAACCACGATGGAGAAAGTCATGAAGTGGAAGAGATAACTGTATAGCCTAGGATGAAATCTTTTATTTCACCTTGCTTAGTGGGAATGACCTGGAGAAAGATCCAGCAAAGGAGATTGAGAAGGAACAATCAGATAGGTGGGAGGAAAAACAGGAGAGAGCAGTGTCATGAAAACCTAAAGAGGAGATAGTATACAGAAGAGGGGGATAAATAGTGCCCACAGTTGCAAAGGTCAAGAAGAAAGGGGAAAATGAGAGTGAGAGTTGATTAAGAGAGGGATTATTTTTAGGCAAAGAGGGTATGGGAAACAAAGTGACTGAAAAGTAGAAGAGGATAGAAGACAACATACAATTAATAATCAAAATTGACCATGAATAGGATGAATTCACTTATTGAGTAAGCTAGACAGGATACCAGAATGGATTAGAAAGTAGAATCCAATTACATGTTGTTAACAATAAATAAGTTTGAAGGAGAAAGATGTACAGAGTTAAAGTATGTTGCTAGAACAAAATCTATTATACTTTAGCTGAAGTAAAAAAAAATGGTATGGCTAACAATCATGATTTTGGACAAAGAAACAACAAAAAGAGACCAAGTAAAAAGAGAAACTACAGTTTTCTGAAGCATACCATAAACAATGAATTCATAGCAATAGTAAACATATATGTACTAAATGGCATAGCATCCAAATTCTTAAAGGAAATGTTAAGTGAGTTACAGGGAGAAAGAGACAAAACGATAACAACAGAGAACCTCAATTTGCCTGTCTCGGACCTAAATTAGTCCAACCAAAAAATAATGCAATTTGAAATGAAAGGTGTGAATAGAATTCTAGAAAATTCTTCATTTCCCACCAGCTGCTCTGTTTGCTTTCAACTCTACCATCATCATTCCCTGGCTTCTCCCCTACACCAGGATTAGTTCATCACCAGGAAACTCATCATCATAGAGATTGCTTCAGCTTTGATACTCACACCTCATCAGCAACCTAGAACAATCTACCTCTCTGATTGGAGGGCTGAGCAAAACACTCCTCCCTGAGCCTCCCTCTTTAGAGAGCTCAGTATTCCCAAACATCTCTTCATTTTCCACCAGCTACTCTACTTGGTTTAGATTCCAACATCACCACACCCTAATGCTGGATATATTCTGCTCCTCACCTGCTCTTTGTGCATTGTCCTTTCCCATAAGATTATAAGCTCCTTGAGTTCAGAGTCTGTCTTTTGTTTTATTATGTGTATCCCCAGAGCTTAGCATAGTGCCTGGCACATAACAGACTCTTAATAAATATTTATTATATTGCAATGTAGGAAAGTTAGCTATGATAGAGCTCTGGAGATTACTGAATGGGAATAGAAAGGAGTATGCATATACTCATATGTGCATGCGACCTTCACAAAAATTGATCATACATATATTAGGGCACAAAACTGCACAAAATCCCCAAAGCATAAATGTTAAACACAGTTTTTACATATAATAATATAATAAAAGTTATATTCAATAAGGGGACTTTGGAGCAAAGATTAAAAATTAGTTGGAGATTAAATAGCTTAATCCTAAAGAACAAGTAGGTCCAAAGAATAAATTATAGAAACAAAAAAATTTAAACAAGAAAAATTAAATTAAATTAAAAAAATAAATTAGAACAAGAAAATTTAATTAAAGATAATGAGAGAAAAGAGACAATAGATCAAAATTTTTGAGATGTAACCAAGGTAGTACAGTAGGGAATATTTATATCTCTAAAACCTTTCATCAACAAGAGAGAGAAAGAACAAATTGGGAATGTAGCTAAAACAACAACAACAACAACAACAACAACACCCTAGAAAACCAACAAATTAAAAGCCCTCACCTAGAACAGCAATCTTGAAACTCAAAGATGAGATTAACAAACTTGAAAGGAAAAAATCTGAATTAATAAAACTAGGAGCTATTTTTTTGAGAAATAACTAATAAAATGGATAAGCAATTATCTAATTTGATTTTAAAAAAGAAAAAAAGTGTTAGTGCCAAATTACTAATATCAAAGATGAAAAAGGGAATTCATACCTAATGAAGAAATAAAAGAAAGTATTAGAAACTATTTTGCTTAATTATAAGGCAATGAAACTGATAATCTAAATGAAATAGACGAACATTTATAAAAATATAAAATGCCAGGTCAACTGATCAGGAAATAGAGTATTCAAATAACCTAATCTTAGAAAAAGAAATTGAACAAACCATAAACAAACTCCTAAAGAAAAAAAAAAGAACCCAGGACCACATGAATTTACAAGTAAATTCTACTAACCATTTAAAGAGGTTAATCCTAATATTGCATAAAATGTTTGAAAAATAGGAAAAGGAGTCCTACCAAATTCCTTCTATGATATAAATATGGTCTTGATATCTATACCAGGTAGAATCAAAACATAGAAAGAAAACTATAGAGCAATATTCGTAGTGAAAATTGATGCAAAAAAAATTAAGTAAAATACTATCCAGGAGACTATGGTAAAATGGCACAAAGATCAAGCTGAATTTATACCAGGAATATAAAGCCAGTTTAATATTAGGAAAACTACAAACATAATTGATCTTATAAACAGCAGGAACAACAAAAATAATGATTACATCAAAAGATGCAGAAAAAGTTTTTGAGAAGATATAATACCAATTCCTGTTGAAAACACTAGAAAATATAAGAATAAAATGAACTGGAGCAGAGCCAAGATGGCGGCTGGAAAGTAGGGACTAGCATGAGCTCCCTGCAGAGTCCCTCCAAAACCCTATAAAAAATGTCTCTGAACCAATTCTAGAACTGCAGAACCCACAAAATAGCAGAGGGTAGCAGGGCTCCAGCCCAGGACAGCCTGGATGGTCTCTGGGTGAGGTCTATCCTGCACGGAGCTGGGAGAGGAGTGGAGCAGAGCCCAGCGTGGGCGGCGGGGACCAACCAGACCAGGAGCCTGGCGGAAGAGGCCCTAGAGCCCTGAATCAGTGAACTGCAGCAGTTACCAGGCTTCTCAATCCACAAACACCAAAGACAACAAAGAAAGTTAGTGGGAAAAGCTGCGGGAGTGGAAGGAGTTCCCGGTTCAGTCACCGCCCCCGGGGCAGCGGAGGTGGGACAGCTACAGAACTACAGCTGCAGTTACTTCCAGCCCCAGGCCCACCTGGTGGGAGGAATTAAGTGGCGGATGAGAGCAGGAGTGCAGAGCCTGCTGAAGATCTAAGTCCAGTCTGGGTTGGGGGTTCTTGGGGAAGAAGGAGTGCTGGTGTGGCAGAGCTGGTGCATCCCCTCAAGCTTGGAACATAGTTCTCTTAACTCTACAAGCAGTCATACCCTGCTGAAAAACTCAAGGGTCAAGTTAGTTGGCTGGAAACATGGCCAGGCAGCAAAAACGCACCCAGATGCAGTCTCAGACTTTGGAATCTTTCTTTGGTGACAAAGAAGATCAAAACATTACAGCCAGAAGAAGTCAACAAAGTCAAAGAGCCTACAACAAAAGCCTCCAAGAAAAACATGAACTGGTCTCAGGCCATGGAAGAGCTCAAAAAGGATTTGGAAAAGCAAGTTAGAGAAGTAGAGGAAAACTTGGGAAGAGAAATGAGAAGGATGCGAGAAAACCATGAAAAACAAGTCAATGACTTACTAAAGGAGACCCCAAAAAATACTGAAAAATATACTGAAGAAAACAACACCTTAAAAAACAGACTAACTCAAATGGCAAAAGAGCTCCAAAAAGCCAATGAGGAGAAGAATGCCTTGAAAGGCAGAATTAGCCAAATGGAAAAGGAGGTCCAAAAGACCACTGAAGAAAATATTACCTTAAAAATTAGATTGGAGCAAGTGGAAGCTAGTGACTTGATGAGAAATCAAGATATTTTTTTTTTAATGCAATTTATTTATTTAACAAATTTGATTTTCAGCATTGATTTTCACAACAGTTTGAATTACAAATTTTCTCCCCATTTCTGCCCTCCCCCCCCACTCCAAGATGGCGTATATTCTGGTTGCCCTGTTCCCCAGTTAGCCCTCCCCTCTATCACCCCCCTCCCCTCTCATCCCCTTTTCCCTTCCTTTCTTGTAGGGCAAGATAAATTTCTACGCCCCATTGCCTGTGTATCTTATTTTTTAGTTGCATACAAAAAGTTTTTTTGTTTTTGAACATCTGATTTTAAAACTTTGAGTTCCAAATTCCCTTCCCTCATCCCTTCCCACCCACCCTCCCTAAGAAGTTGAGCAATTCAACCTAGGCCACACATGTATTATTATGTATAACCCTTCCACAATATTCATGTTGTGAAAGGCTAACTACATTTTGCTCCTTCCCAACCCATCCCGCTTTATTGAATTTTCTTCCTTGACCCTGTCCCCTTTCCAAAGTGTTTGTTTTGATTACCTCCACCCCCATCTGCCCTCCACTCCATCATCCCCCTGCCTTTTATTTATTTTTTTTTTATCTTCCTCCCTCTTCTTTCCTGTGGGGTAAGATACCCAATTGAGTATGTATGGTATTCCCCCTCAGGCCAAATCTGATGAGAGCAAGGTTCACTCATTCCCCCCTCACCTGCCCACTCCCCTCCTCTCCTAGAACTGCTTCCTCTTGCCACCTTTATGGGAGATAATCCACCCCATTCTATCTCTCCCTGTCTCCCTCTCTCAGTAAGTTACTCTCTCATCCCTTAATTTCATTTTAAGAAATCAAGATATTATAAAACAGAACGAAAGGAATGAAAAAATGGAAGACAATGTGAAATATCTCATTGGAAAAATCACTGACCTGGAAAATAGATCCAGGAGAGATAATTTAAAAATTATTGGACTACCTGAAAGCCATGATCAAAAAAGGAGCCTAGATATCATCTTTCAAGAAATTATCAAGGAGAACTGCCCTGATGTTCTAGAGCCACAGGGCAAAATAGAAATTGAAAGAATCCATTGATCGCCTCCTCAAATAGATCCCAAAAAGAAATCTCCTAGGAATATTGTCGCTAAATTCCAGAGCTCCCAGATCAAGGAGAAAATACTGTAAGCAGCCAGAAAGAAACAATTTGAGTATTGTGGAAACACAATCAGAATAATCCAAGATCTAGCAGTTTCTACATTAAGAGATCGAAGGGCTTGGAATAGGATATTCCGGAGGTCAATGGAGCTAGGATTAAAACCAAGAATCACTTACACAGCAAAACTGAGTAATATGCTCCAAGGCAAAATACAGACTTTCAATAAAATAGAGGACTTTCAAGCTTTCTCAGTGAAAAGACCAGAGCTGAATAGAAAATTTGACTTTCAAACACAAGAATCAAGAGAAGGATGAAAAGGTAATCAAGAAAATGAACAAGAAAAAGAAATTGCAAGGGACTTACTAAAGGTGAACTGTTTTGTTTACATCCCTACATGGAAAGATGATATGTATGATTCATGAGACCTCAGTATTAGTGTAGCTGAAGGGAATATGCATATATATATGTTTATGTATATATATATATATGTGTATATATATATATATGTGAATGTGTATGTATGTATATATGTATGTGTATGTGTATATATGTATATGAGAGAGACAGAGAGAGAGAGAGAGCGGGCACAGGGTGAGTTGAAGATGAAGGGAAGATATCTAAAAGAAATAAAATCAAATTAAGGGATGAGAGAGGAATATATTGAGACAGGGATAGGGAGAGATAGAATGGGGTAAATTATCTCGCATAAAAGTGGCAAGAAAAAGCAGTTCTGTATGGAAGAGAAGATAAGGCAGGTGAGGGGGAATGAGTGAATCTTGCTGTCATCAGATTTGACCTGAGGAGGGAATACCATACATACTCAATTGGGTATCTTACCCCACAGGAAAGAAGGAAGAAGAAGATAAAAAGGGGGGATGATAGAAGGGAGGGCAGATGGGGGAGGAGGTAATCAAAAACAAACACTTTTGAAAAGGGACAGGGTCAAGGGAGAAAATTGGATAAAGGGGGATAGGTTAGGAAGGAGCAAAATGTAGTGAGTCTTTCACAACATGAGTATTGTGGAAGGGTTATACATAATGATACGCATGTGGCTTATGTTGAATTGCTTGACTTCTTGGGGAGGGTGGGTGGGAAGGGAAGAGGGGAGAGAATTTGGAACTCAAAGTTTTAAAAACAGATGTTCAAAAACAAACAAAAAAAGTTTTTGCATGCAAATAGAAAATAAGATACACAGGCAATGGGGCGTAGAAATTTATCTTGCCCTACAAGAAAGGAAGGGAAAAGGGGATGGGAGGGGAGTGGGGTGACAGGAGGGAGGGCTGACTGGGGAACAGGGCAACCAGAATATATGCCATCTTGGAGTGGGGGGGGGAGGGGAGAAATGAGGAGAAAATTTGTAATTCAAACTCTTGTGAAAATCAATGCTGAAAACTAAATATATTAAATAAAATAAAAAAAGAATAAAAATAACTTTCTTTAACATGGTAAGTAGTAATCTAAGCCAGCTTATCTGAAACAGTGATAAACTATTTGCTCTTCTAATAAAATCAGGGTAGTAAAGTAAGGACATTGGTTATCACCATTACTATTCAATATGGTGCTAGAAAAAAAAGCTAATTATAGTAATAAGACAAGAAAAAGAAACGAAAAGAATAGGCATAAGCAAAGAGAAAACTACATCACTTTTTGCAGATGGTTTATTTAGGGAATCAGAGAGTGTTAACTAAAAAACTAATTGATATTAATATTTCAGCAAAGTTGCAAGATATAAAACAAATTCACAAATCATCAGCAATTCTGTTTATTACAAACAAAATCCAGCAGGAAGAGATAGAAAGACAAATTTCATTTAAAATTGCTATAGAATGTATAAAATATTTTGGAGTTTATCTGCCAAGACATATGCTAAATGAAGTATATGAAAACAGTTACAAAACTTTATTTACACAAATAAAGGCAAATTTAAATAAATAAGGAAATATTAAAATTTCACATAGGTAGGCCAAGTTAATAAAATAAAAATATCAGTATTACCTAAACTAACCTACTTATTTGGCACCATACTAATTAACTGTCAAAGGATTACTTTAGAGAGCTAGAATGAAAAATAAGAAAATTTACCTGGAGAAATAAAAGATAAGGAACATGCAGAGAATTAATACAAAGTAGAAAGTAAAGGACCTAGTAGTATCAGATCTCAAACTATGTCACAAAGCCAGAATCATTAAAATAATTTGGTACTGGTTAAGAGTACAGAGGTTAACAAGAAGATAGATTAGATATACATTATACGTAAGAAAATGAAGACAGTACCCTACTATTTGTTGAATCGAAAAAACTCAGATTCAATTCACAATTCAAGAAAAAAACTACTGGGAAAATTGGAAAGCAGTCTGGCAGAAAGTAGGTGTAGATCAACATCTCACATTGTATACCAAGACAAATTCCAAATTGGTCCATTACTTAGACAAAAAGGGTCACATCATAAAACAAATTAGAGGAACAAGGGAAAAATTACTTGTTAGATCTATTGATAGGAAAAGAGTTCATATCCAAACGAGATAGAAAGGACTGCAGGAGATAAAATGAATCATTTTTATCACATAAAACTACAAAGTTTTCATACAAATAAAATTAATGCAGCTTAGAGAAGAAACATGTAAATAGGAAAAGAATCTTTGCAGAAAATTTCTTCAGTGAAGTTTTCACTTCTGATATATATGGAATTGATTCAATTTTATTAGAATCAGAGCTATCCTCCAATTGCTAAATAGACTAAGGATATGAACTGGAAGTTTCCGAAGATGAAATTCAGGCTATCAGTAACCTATGAAAAATACACTAAATCATTAATAATTAGAGAAATGAACATTAAAACAACTCTGAGGTTCAAACTCACGCCCATCAGATTGGCAGTTAACAAAAAAGGAAAATGTTGGAGGAGATGTTAGGAAGCAAGCATACCAATGTACAATTGATAGTGCCATGACCATCAACAGAGGCATGGCTGAACATTTTATAGTATATGTGTGTGATAGAATACTCTTGACCTGTAAGAAATGATGAAGGATATGTTTTCAGAAAAACCTGGGAAGACTTGAATAAACTGAGGGAAAATGAATTGAGCAGAATCAGGAGGATGATTTATATGATAACAGAACTATTGTAAAAATAAATAACTTTGAAAGAATTAGGAACTCTTATTAGCACAACGAGCAGCCACAATTCCAGAAGACTCAAAATGAAACATGCTACCGACCTCCTGATAGAGAGGTGATGGACTCAAGTACTGACTGATTTTTGGGGGGTTGGAGGTTAGGGAGGAATGGACAATACGGGAATATTTTTTTTGCATGATTATAAACATTTGTAAAAGGGTTCTTTTCTTTCTTTCTTGTTTTCTCAGTTGAAGGTGGAGTGTGAAGGAGCAAATGCAGATTTAAAAATAAAATTTAATTAAAAAAAGATTATTGGTAACTTTACAAAGAGCAGTTTCAAGTGAATGATGAGTTTATAAGCCAGAATACAGAGGGTTTAGAATCCAGTGAGAGACGAAAGAAGATCTCTGATTGTTCAGTCTTTCTCAGAAACTTCATTTTAATGAAAGTGCTTAGGCCAACTATATTCATGTCTTTTTTCTTCTCTTGTTTAGGTTCCTGACTCTCTAGACTTCTTTCTACACCATGCCCTTCTGAAGGCACTTTAACCTTCCTTTTGTGTGTCTTCTTCAATAGAACATAACCTCATTCAGGGCAAGGACTGTTTGTTGTTGCTGCTGTTGATATTTATGTTCCTAGCACTGACACAGTGCTTGGCACACAGTAAATGCTTAATACATGCTTTTTGACTTGCTGACTTGACTTAAGGAGAATAAACAGAAGTATCAATTGTAGATAGTTTTCTCAAGGATTTTAGCTATGACAGGAGAGGAAATAGGATAAAAGCTAATAGGGATAGTCAGATCAACTGAGGGCTTTTTGAAGTCTGGGAAGAGAGGACTTTTTAAAATATGGGGAGCAGATGTAGATAACAGAGAAGAGGCTATTGAGGGGTTGAGAATGACAGAAGAGGTAATGTGCCGGAAAACATGAGATGGAATGGGATAAAGGGTGCATGTAGGGAGGTTCACCTTGGCAAGGAGAAGGACTACTTTATGTGAGACAGAAGTGAAGGATGGGATAGCTGAGTAAGAAGTTTGAATGAAATGAGATGAGGGGTGAAGCAGGAACTCCAGCTGAATAACCTCTATTTTGGGGGGTAAAATATATGGCCAGGTCCTCAGCTAAGAGGTTGGAGGGAGGAAGTGCCATGAGAGGCTTGAAGACCAGTAAGAACGTTTTGAAACTGACTGCAGTGAGTGGCTAGAAAATTGATTAGGCGGTTGTAAAAGGACTGCTTAGGGTAACTAGGTGGCACAATGGACAGAGTACCAGGCCTGAAGTCAGAAAGATTCATCTTCCTGAGTTCAAAGCCCGCCTCCAACACTTACTAGCTGTGTTACCCTGCGCAAGTCACTTAACCCTGTTTGCCTAAGTTTTTTCATCCGTAAAATGAGCAGGAGAAGAAAATGGCGAACCACTTCAGTGTCTCTGTCAAGAAACCAAATGGGGTCATGAAGAGTCAGACACAACTGAAACGACTCAACAACAAGAACAGGATTGCTTGCAACAGGCAACATGGTTTCTTGATTTTTCTCCAGCTCCAATCAGCAACATGTGAACAGGAGTGAAAGCAGTAAATGGTGGGACTAATCCAAGGTTGGGACTCAGCAAGGCATGACTGGTGGGCGATAAGGTAAGAGAGCAAGAGACTCTAGTGTAGAGGAAAATGTAGAATCAAGCTGTTTCACTAAGGTACTGAGATCAGGAAGGGAGGGGAGTGTGTTCACTGCAGGGGTGATGACCTAGGGAAAAACTGAGGAATGGAAGGATTAGAGATCACAATGAAGATGAAGAACAGGGTTGCAGGCCATGGGGCAGAGAGAAAGATGAAATGACAAAAGATTATGATCTGATAAAAAAAAAACCAATTTTGGAGTTCAAGATTATTGAAACATTTGTGGGTGATGGCAAAAACAAGGGTATGTCCATCTTCAATCGTATGAGGTTGAATGGAGGAGTAGGTCATAGGAATTGAGTAGATTGAAGAACTGGTAAATTAGCGTGTATGAGGGAGTATCATATGTTGATACCTCTAGTATGGAGTCAGTACCTGAGGAAATAAAAATTGTGAACTTAAAAAATGAGGCCCAGAAATGGATCATAATAGGATCATTTAGAGACAAAAGGTTCCTTTGAGCTCATCCAGTGCAATCCCTTTATTATAAATTTTAGGAAGTTAAACCGAGATATTAGGAGACTTGTCCAAGTTCACACAGGTCACAGAAGGCAGAATGAAGATCTGAATTCAGGTCCAAATACAAATCCACTATTCTTTCCACTGTAACATGTAAGGAATGACTTGCTCAAGGTAGGCCACTAAATTAATCAATAACTGGAACACTGGAGATTCGACTAATTCTTGATTCAATGTCCCTTCCATAATATCATGTGGCTTTTCTGTTCTAAGAAATCACAAATCTTATACAGAAACAAGATGTCCCTTAAATGTAGCTGTGACTTTTTAAAATCAATCTAATGAACTTCTTTTAAAGTTGACCATTTAATTATCTTCATTGATCAACAAGTTTTCCCTTTGACAGTATGAGTAATATTTCATATTAAATAATCTGAGGATCTCAAACTGCTTTAAGTATTTGCCAATAATATTCACCACATCTTTGTGAGACAGACGACCAAGGGTTACTTACATTTATTTTCCTGATGAAAAAAGCTGAGGTCAAAGGAGGCTAAGAGATTTGCCTTGTGCCAAATAATGAGTCATCAATGAATCTTTTCTAATCACTTTCCCTAACCCCTGGACAATGCTGACTTAAAAAAAAAATAATATCACAAGAATGGTGTCTTCAATTCATGTATTTTCAGGCTTTCCCAGAATTTAAACTGAAAACTAATTCCTCATTTGATATTAGCACTACATACTTTGATTGATTTATTAATAAAGAGCCGAACCAAATATGTGGTATAAATAATCATACCAGCCAATGATCTTAACAATTACACTTTTTAAACTTAAGATTTGCAGTACACAGGTAAACAAACAATATGCTCCATTGTTTATGTTTAGAACCAGAGATTGCAAAGGGATGAGGGGGATCTATTTTTGGTGGTTAAATAGCTTTAAACTCCCATTTGAAATAGCCAACAACATCAGCTAAGATGCTGTGTTTCAAAAGGAAAGGAAAATAGTCTCCCCTAGAACTCAATTCTATTTAATTACTTAAAGTTAATAATAAGCCTGGGATCCCAGGGCTTTTCTACTTCCAGGTTTCTTTTGTTAGCCCACATGCCAAGGTTTCTAACTAGAAACTAATGAGCACTGGCAATCTCTATTTATGTTAAAAACCCAATGAGACATGTTATTTTGAATGAAGGCATATAATTGAACTTGATTCTAATACTGCTGGGCTATATATTTCCAGGATTCAGGTTTAAAGGAGACTGCTGTACTTTCAGCACTTGGTCATTTTTTTCCTTCATACATTTATTTGTTGAGGTCAAAAAGAAAAATGTTTGCCTTGTATAGTAGAGGCTTGGTAACACACATTATCTATTAAATTTACCTCTTAGGAAGGGAGTAATTAAGATAAGATTAATAGCTGGGAGGATGTTAGGAATCAGGGTCATTCCTCAAAATATAATGTAGGTCTTCTAGAATTTTAGAATTGAGAGAGCACTAAAAGGTCATTTAGTCCTGCCCAGTAAACATACAGTTCTATTCAATGAAAGAATTTCCTTTAAAACAGCTTTAATAAGTGACCACCCAGCCTCTGCTTGAACACTTTCAATATCAGGGATCTCACTACTTAGAAAGGCATCCCAATCCACTTCTAAACAACTCTAATTATTAGGAACCCAAATCTACTTTCCTATAATTTTCATTTACCCACCAGAAAAACAAATCTAAGTCTCTTTTTACTGAGAGGGTGAGTAGTTTTAGAAATAACTGGACATGGGGATTATGTTTATTCTTCTCCCAAGTCTTCTCTGACAGCCTAAATATCCTCAATTCCTTTAATTTTTCCTGTTACAACATAGTTACCAACCCCCCTCACCACCCTTGCTGCCTTCTACTGGCCATACTCTAGCTGGGCTATTAACAACAGTCTTCCCTTCAGACACTATACTTAATTTTCTTGGTATATACGATGAAGATGATTCAAGATTACAGGAGGGAAAGTAACCTTAAAATTTTAATCTTTATGTTACAGCTTTTCCTCTGAATGATGTACTAAAATTCAACAAACATTTGTTAAGTATGTACTATGTGGAATATATTATAAACTAAAGAAAACTGGACTTGGAGTTAGGTGATCTGCATTTGAATCCCTGTCAAGCTGCTTCCTACCTGTGTGACTATGGTTACTGTGTGATTACTTAATGTTTCCAGATCTCAGGTTCCTCTTGAGTAAAATGATTATAATAATTTAATCTCCTTCTAATTCATAAGGTTGCTGAGAGGATTAAAGAGATAACGTGCGAAAAGGCATTTGTAAACTAAGGCATTATATAAACAATTATTAGAATTATTATTCATAATGACTACACCTATTTCCAGGTCACATAATAAGGGGCATGAATTTTATATATCATGAAGACATTTAAATCATTTATGAAATGAGTATTATATGCTAGTTGATATATTTTTAATGGTCTACCATCATACTACAATCTATAGGAGCTCGGGGTAACATAAAGAAAAGATTAACGGATTAGAAATTTTGAACTAGAAGGGACCTCTCAGTCCTCTCATGTTATAGGTAATTTGGCATATTCAATCAAAGTCAACTAACTTTTCTGGAGGCTATCTGCAAATTCTTTTAATCAGTGCATTGATTTCTATATTTAGAAAGTCTGGAACAGTTTTCTTGCGCTACGATTTTTTGACTTGTTATGTTCTACAAGGGGGACAATAGTCCTTAAGTTATTTCTTTGAATCTTGTATTGATCAACGTGTTCTGCTTGTATAGTGAGCACATATTCTTTTTTACATGACTGCTTTTTGCTCTTTTCTCTCAGATTGTCCTTCACTTCTGTATGTTTTTATTCTAATCGGTTAGTCTCTCTTTTGCTTTTTTTGGAGGGATTCATCACTGTGGACTTGTGGATTTTATTGCCTTCTTTTAGTTTTACTTCTTGGGGCTGGGGCAGCTAGGTAATACAGACTACAGGGCCTGGGGTCATGAAGATATCTTCCCGACTTCAAATTTGTCCTTTGATACTTACTAGCTGTGTGACCTTGGGCAAGTCACTTCACCCTGTTTGATTCAGGTTCCTCTTCTATAAAATGAGCTGGACAAAGAAATGGCAAACCATTCCAGTATCTTTGCTAAGGAAACCACAAATGGGGTCAAAGAAGACTTGAAATGGCTGAAAAATGACTGAATAACAATAGTCATACTTCTTAGGCTTTTCTCAAGTCATATTTTAAAATGGTATTTGGAATTTCCTCCTCTTTACTCATCTCTCCAATCTCAGTTTCTAGATTGGGTCTTTGTGCTTGGTGCTACTTCCTGAGTTACTCTTGGATGGGATGGTCAGACCTTGCTTAATTCTAGATGTGGTAGCTTAGGCTAAGCCCTACCCCCTGCAGGAATGCCTGGGTTTTGGTCCTATCTCTGTTGCTATGACTCCTGGTGGTACAACTCTGTTTTGGCCTTGGCTCATTCTCTGTTTCCTTCTCTTAAGCACAGTCCTGAATCTGGAACTGCCTCTATCCCTTGTCGTGACCTTGACAAGCTACAATTTGAAGTTGGTGTTTACACTGGCAGCAGGCCTCCTGCTATAACCTCAAGTACTGTCCTGGCCTCTTCTATTGTGGCTCCTGCTATGGCCCAGGAGTAGTCTGACTGTGGACTGTGCTGTCTGACCTATCTCCTGCTATCACTCAGGCTTGGGGTAACTAGGTGGTGTGGTAGATAGAGTGCTAGGCCTGGTGCATCTGCCTTCAAATCTCAGACAGTCACTCACTGCATGACCTTGGGCAAGTCCCTTGATCTATATTCCTCAGTTTCCTTACCCGTAAAATGAGAATATCAACACCTACCTCAAAGGATTGTTGTAAGGATCAAGTGAGATAATGTGTAAAGAGCTTTGCAAATCTTAAAGCTCCAAATAAATGTCATATTATTTATAAATGAATAATTATCATTATTTAATTGCTCATTCAAGTCAATCCAGATACTACAGGCTGAAATGGAAGAAGGAAAAAAGACAGGACAAACAAATTAAGGTTTATTCTTTGTGTGTATGTATAAGTCATTTAACCTTTAAATTAACCAGAGAATTGTCTAATAGCTGAAGCTAAAGGAGCAACTGCAGATCATCAGAACATCGACTTGGAGCTTTAAAGGGACCTTACTGGGTATGTGGTTCAACTCCTTCATTCTACAGATGAGGAAATTGAGGTCAAGGGTGGTTAAGTGATTTGCCCAAGGTTGTACTAGTAACAATCACAGGAGGTGGCATTTGAACTAGATCCTCTGACTCCAGAATGAAAGCTCCTTCCTTTGTCCCTTCTATTGTACCATGCTGTCTCCTAATACTATACAAAAGTTGCCTCTTTACATTTAAAATGGTTAATAAAAAAGAAAATATGATATACACAGTTAGTTATAAAATAATTTTCATTGGAATTCAGTAATAACATGGACTTTGAAGGAAAAATAAAAGTGTTGTCTCAAAGTAGAAACAAAAAAAAAAAATCCAGGCTGTTGACAATTTCTTTAACAGGTTTTTCCCCTAACACTGTCGTATATGTTGGCAAGAAAGTTGTACTTCTCTTAAATCACAAGGGCTGATAAGAAAGTCTAATTACAACAATATATTTTCTAAAAGACCAAGTTCCAGGGGGAACACTGCATGAGAAAGTTGGCAAATGCATCTACTGTTTGGCTGAGAGTCAATTTCAGATCAGCCATTTGCCAACATTTCTGAGGGAAGGAGAAAAACTACCAACTTCAAAAAAAATTTATTTAACTTTTAAAAATAAATATGAAATTATTTAAAAACATTGTCCACTTTATGGTAGTGAACAAATGGTTCTTAAAAAGATTTTTATGGGTTGACTGGTTTTATTCCCTAAAAACTACTTGTATTTTGATTAAACAAAACACATGTGGGCTTGTATATACAGAAACTCAGAGAACAAACCTTAATTTCTGTAGGTCTTAACTTCTTTTCTTCTTCCATTCCAACCTATAATATCAGGACTGACTTGAATAAGCAGCTAAATAATGATAACTAATTGATTATTTATTAATAAGTTATTTATAAATAATATGACATTTATTTAGAGCTTTAAGATTTGCAAAGTGCTTCACACATAGTATCTCACTTGATCCTTTGAGATGGGTGCTATTGTTATTCTCATCTTACAGATAAGAAAACTGAGGAAGACAGAGATCAAGTGACTTATCTAGGGTCATATAGCTAGTAAGTGTCTGAGGGCAGATTTCAACTCAGGTCTTCCTAGTTCCTACCTTCAAGACTAGTACTTCAGCTCCTATACCACTTAGCTGCCTCATCATAAGGTTTTGTCTACTTTAGAACAGATTTTGCTCTTTATTGTTGTAGTAGCAATTTAGATTTGAAGATCTTTCCCACCCACTAATAGGCCACATGACCTGCTTACATCACAGGAAGCCTAAGTCACATGTGGTGGGAGGAGCTTCCTGACAGGAAAAGGATGTTATGTCACAGGAAATGCTGCGAGAGAGAGAGAGGGAGGGAGAGAGAGAGAGACAGCAAGCAAGCGAACAGTTATGGCTGCTAATGGCCACCCTCATGATGGTTAGAGCTGAACAGGCTGACTTAGCTGTGCTGTGAGTTTGCTTTGGGGAAGACCCCAGCAGGGGGTCAGAGAGGTTTTGGGATGGCGAGGCTCCAGGTTGTGATACAGTGTTTTGGGTTCCTTGCTGTTATGATGAAGTGGGTTAACTGGCTGTGGGAGCTGAACACTTGGTTATGGAATATGGTTCTCTGGTGTCTGAATAAGTGTTACACTTCTTTTACCTTCTGTATGGAGAGTCTCTCATACTTTGTGATACAGAACTACATAGGCATATTCATGGTTATCGTTGATGTTGTGTTTATTGCCTTACTGATACAATTGTACACTCTCAAAGTATAACAAAATAAAAGTGACTCAGCCTAGGGAGCCTGGTATAGTTTCATAAAGTCATACCACTTATACGCTGGGTATTGGATTCCTGGTCACAGTCAACTCTAGGACAGGTGTTAGAGCGAGTGAAGTCTGATCCCATGGACAAAATGATGCCTGAAATTCTGTGTGGTGGGAATCTTATGAACTTCACATCATATAATACCTGTAATCATACTCATCTTAATGTATTAACTATAATAATTTTCATCAGTACTGGACTGGCTGGCAGAGAATGAACACTTCCAACCACAGTAACTTCTGAAGGCCTTCTACTAAAACACACAAAGATTGCGATCCTTATCTGTGAAGAGATGATCCTTATATACAAAACCTGTGAAGAAGTAAATAATCTCTATAATTACTATTACTATAAATTACTAATTACTAAATTACTACTATTATACTAATCCCTACTATAAAACAGTAATTAAATATATTTTCAGTGGGGATATTAATAATTTGTTGCTTCTATTTGTTTTTTTCTCATTAAGTTTCTAGACGGCCTTCAACTATTCCTGTTCACTAACATACCAGTGCCTTGACTGGCACACAGCAGGTACTCTATGTTAGTGAGCTGGGTATTTCTTCCTGCCAACTTTAGGTACAGGAAATAGCTCTGGGGACACAAAATGGAGGCGCACTTCTAGTCCACATTATTAAAAACTATAAGATGCCGATCCCAAAGAAAATCTTATTTTATAATAGTGAAAACTTCAATGACTTCTGCTTCAGGGTGTCACAGAGTCACAGAATATATGAGCTAGAAGGAACTTTGTAAAGTTCAACTTTTTTATTGTAAGGAATGAAGTCCAAGAGAGGTGGAATCATTTGCCCAAGGCTACACATCTAATTCCAGGAAGTCAAGTCTCGTCCTTTAGCTCCTGCTTTAATGTACTTTTCACTACACAACACTGACTCCACTGATTACTTTTTAGAGACAAAGACAAAGATGACTTCCTAATGATGAAGACCTCTGGGTGAATCCTGTGTCTTCTCTAATGAAAAAAAGCAAAGAAAAAAAGTGTAGTGTCTATAGATGCATTATTTCATGAAAGCCCCCTTTATATTTTAAAACAGGGAGGGAGGAATAAAAAATAGCTGGAATGAGGACCCACACAGTTTGCAATTTATTGCCAAATTGTGCAGCTGTTTTCATAGTATCCCTGGAATCTTCTTCTTCTTTCCATTCTAATAACCGCAATGACTTTTCACATTACAAAAATGTAAAAGGGTCTTTCCTAGTTCTGAATCCTAGGACCTTAAAGATCATTTAGTCCAAACCCCAAGGAAGGAAAGTAAGGCCCAAATGGTCAAATGACTTGCCTGTGGTCACAAAAATTATTAGGAGCAAAGCCAGGATTTGAACCCAGGTCTTTTCTCTTCAAATCCAGTAGCCTTTTGTGAATATAAGTGTATATCTTATTTTTATTCCATCAGCAAAAATCTGCCTCTTCTACCTCCCACCCTTTCCTCAATTGAGAACAAAAAGAAAAACTAGTCCCCTATTATAAACATGTGTAGTCAAACAAACCAAATCCCTACATTGGCCATATGCAAAATATACCCATGTCCTGTACACATGTGTATCCCATATGTCCACACACATACATACATGTATATACAGATATTACATGTGTGTATACAAACACATACACATATATACATATATGTACATATATGTCTTACTCTACACTCTAGTGCAATAGCATGGAAAATGCTACCTTCCAAGAGCTTCTTATTCACAAAATCCAGTGGGTTCTCCGGTTTGGTGGAAGAGGCAAGTGTCTCAGCAATACTTTTCTCATCAATTTGTGTTTTAGGGTCCCCTGCAGGGAGATGCCACCAATGGAGCTATGTTAATAGTCAGGTAATTGAGGTGAGGGGGGACCCTTCTCCAACTGGGTATTCTTATCATTCTAGAAAATTCTAGGGAGCTTCCTGATATGGGACAAAAGGGAAGAAGATTCCTTCCCAGACTGAGTTCTCATGTATCAAGCCTAAGGAAGGTAGCCTGAACCCAGTGAGAACAACCTCAACAAGTACAACTAGAATAAAGATCACCATGGAGGTGTACCTAACATACCATTGGGATTATGTCACTCTTCTACTCAAGAATCCTTAACAGGCTACCCATTCTCTACTGAATAAAGTACAAACTTCATACTCTGGCATTCAAGCTTCTCCATAATGTGGTTTCAATTTACCTTTTCCAGACTTATGCCATACTACTCCTCTCCATGTATACTATCTTCCAATGAAACAAGACTATTTTTCTTTCTTTGTTGTCATCCCAAGAGTCATCATGTCACATGGATAGAGACCTGGCTTCAGAACTTGGATGACTTGGGTTCATACCCTTCTGATATATACTAGTTATATTTCCCTAAGCAAATGACTTACCTCAGTGCTCTAGGCAAGTCTTCACAACTACAAGTTGCAGAGAAAGTAATAATCTGCACTGGTAGAGAGGATTTGCTCATTCAGGAGTTCCATATACTAGTGAAGTCACAGGCCCAATTCCTAACCTGTTCTCATCTCGCCCTCTCTTGCCACTGGGCTTTTGCCTCTGCTAGTCTTCATCCTTGAAATCCATCCAGGATTCTAGTCCTGCCTCGGCAGAAGTTCCTTCATTCCTTCAAGGTCCAAATTGGATGCTACCTGCTTTATGAAATCTTTACTGCTCCTTTGCAGGTGGAACTGTTCTCTCCTTTCTGATTTTTCTCCTGCACTTTGGATGGATCTTTTCTTTGTATCTCCCCCATTTTTCTTTGTGTCATAATTACTTTTGTGCTTGGACTTTCTTTGAATTAGACTGTAAACTCTCTGAGAGTAGGGAAAGTCTGCCTGTAATATGTAAGCTCCTTGTGAGGAGGGATTGTTTCATTTGTTGTATCTTCAGTGCCAACACAGTGCCTGGCACATAGCAGGCATTTAATAATTACTTGTTCACTATATATTTTTCTATATCCGATACCTAGTACAGTACCACGTAAAAAAGAAGCACTTAATAGATGCTGGTTGTGCTATATTGCCTCTGAATTACACCTCTCTGACCTGTTCAATTTGTCTTAAGGATAAACAATATTCAGTTTTAAAAGCTAATTCTATCGTTTCTAAGCTAAAAGATAGTTGAGATCATCAGAGCTCTTGGCCAATAGAGTCAGTTCTCTCTGACCTGAATAGTTTAACTGAAGCTTTCTCTCAGTTGGCTGCTTCCAAAGGCCACAGTTTCAAGGAAGCAGCTTTTCTGACCCATGGTTGGGGCTTCACTTTTTCTCTGTTTTTTTTTTCCCCTCTCTTGCTGCTGTCTTTGCTGTGATGTAATTCTTGCTGCTGCATCTTCTTAGTGTCCTATAGGAGAGCCTCCTTACTCTCAGTGACTCACCTTTTATTTAAAGTGTCACCACTCCTCAAATTTCCCCTGATAAATTGATACACCCTTTAAAATAATACCTCAGTGTCTCAGTTTAGATGATTTCTGATTTTCTTGTTTTATTTTCTTTAGTAAAAATATTATAAGTAAATTAGATGATATATCAGTATGCTTTGTGTCTCTGAAGTACTAAGGCTGTTTCTTTAAAATCACATTGCTCTAGCTTTTAATAAATAAAATCTTTGCCTCTTTTTGTTAAATTGTTCCCTTACATGTGAGGCACCTCTCTGCCTTGTCAACAATGAATTCTGATCTAAACTACAGATCATTTTTTCACCAAAACTGCCCCAAATCTCATCTGAAAGCTATATTTCTTTATATAAACACATATATGTATATATGTACATATATGTATGTATATTATCAATACATATTAAAATGAAGTTCTACCCCTTCACATTTTACTAAACATTTTCATAAGCTGTAGCAACAAAAATTTACCTCCCTAGATGGCAATGAGCCTCTCCATAATTATCTAGGCTGGTCCTCAGATATGACTAACATGTACTCCATTGACAAGTCCGTGCATGAAGCTTTTCCAGCTTCTGAGAACCCATGGTTCCCTCCGACGAGGCATTAGAGAGGTCATCAATAGGGAACAGTCACAATTATCTGATGTAAGTTTACCAGAAAAATAAGAGGACTATTTCCTAACAGATACGTTTTACCTTGCTATGGCTTGTCTGGAATACTATAGCTTACTACTACTTTTCTCTGCAGGGGAGAGCAGCAGGAGAGGGAAGGCTTGCTAAACCATGGACTTGTATAAAGCCATTATGCATTTACAAAGGAGGCAATAACAACTGTATTCTCTTTACACAAAGTACTGAGGCAATCTATGTGGCAGCAACACCTCAACCTCACATCTGGTACACAGAGTGAGAAGGGAACATGGTGGGAGGAACAGCAGAGCTGGAGTCAAAGAATGTGCCAGCTTTGAATTTTCTAGCATGTGCTTTCCAGCTGTTAGGGGTGATAAATAAGGCTTATTAGTCAGGAGGAAAACTCTTTTACTGGCTGCCACCATCTAACAGGGAAGGGTCCTTTGTAAAAGACCCTAAATCTTAGCTGTGTGTCAGAATCCTACCAAAGCTTATTCTTAGGTCTCTGCATTTGCAACCATCTGGGTATGAAAGTTTCCACAACTCTGTCCTATAACTCAACATCTTCATTTTCCCCATATTTTCTTCCTTCGGACAGCAGAAAAAGAAACCACTGAGAGAAAGAAAAATAATAATAGTTCTCATTTATATGTTATTTTAAAGGTTATAAAATGTTTTAATATATTATCTCAGTTGATTATCACAACAACTCTATGAAGTATATATGATTTGAGAACTTCATTCTACAGATGAAGAAGATAAAGCTCAGAGGACTGAAGTCATTCACTTAGGGTCATAAAGTGTCTGTTTTCTGTCTTTCTATTGTTAAGAATCTCTCCTTTCAGAACTCCACTGAATAACTGAAAAGGCCTCATGTTCCTTCTAACCCTAAGGAATGTTTTTCCTATTTTACTTTGTTCCCTCTTTCAGAATTCTCACTTTGATTTCTCCCACCCTGCTGGCTGCCTCCAACCAGAATCTAACCTGTTACCCTGATCTTTGCACAAATGGCAGGATCACTTAGTTACCTTTTAGTTCATGTCTCAATTATCGTGGCATTGGACACTGGTTTGGTTGTGTCTCCCTTCCACTCCCCAAGGCGACTGGATCACAACAAGCTGCCTTGCAATTACCCTCAGAAATTGTTTCTGTTACAAAGTTTCAAGCTTCAAAATGTAAATTTACATCCGAATATTCTGAATAGCAAATTAAGCGGAAAATGAGCTCATGTAGTACTCTCATGGCTATCTCACCTCACTGTGGATGAATACAAATATATATAGATCTCCAGTCCTCATCTGCACTCTAGCACCCTTTTCTAATTGCCTACAAGGCATCTCCACTCCAATAATTTGCCCATCACTTGCAAAAAAACCAAATTTTTAAAACCCCAACAACTGAATTATTCTCTCATCCTAGTAAATCAGTTTCCCTTCCCTTCAAGATGAAATAATTTGTATCAGTGTTATCTTCTAGAATTGACTTCTACAACTTGCATCACTTTAGGCAAAACTCTCACAGATATGGCTATAAAAACTGAGTAGAACAATATTTAAATGTGCTAAATTAAGGATTATAGAGCGAAGATCTGTATTTTAAGATTTGTTTTAATATTTTAAAACATCTTTATAATTTCTCTAAAATTGCTTAAATTTAATTGCTATGATAAATTTATTAAAAAAATAAGAAGTAGAAAATTCACGGTTACAAATTCTTGGGATCTGAGCAGGAAGCCATTATCTCAGAAAATACTTGCTTTGTTTCTTAGATTATATCAATGGGCCCCTCACCACCACCTGGTGGCAGCATATCTAAAATGAGGAGACATCTTTTTGAGAGATGAAAAAAGCCATTTGGAAGTTGAATTGGTGAAATTAAAATCATTAAGAGATTGCTTTCTCACAAACTCATATATGTTCATGTATTACCAATTATTAATTTAGAATTAATAAGGAAACAAAATTTGAGCCCTGGTTCTAAAGGGTCCAATTAGTAAATTCTGACATAGCATGGGAGCAGGGAGGGAGGAATTCCAAAATGTCATGTCCAAATTCACACAGTTGGATCAGTAATTCCCCAAGAAAAATGCCGTCAAAAGTAATTGATAAGCTTAACTAAGACTGGGCAATTACAAATACAGCACTACAATCATTCATTACAAATAGAATCGTGATTTTGATGTCACCTTGGGATCTAAAAATCGGTTAACATGCACCAGGTATGGATATATAACCTTGACATTTCTGAGCAGCCATTGTTTCTATCACCTAAGCCCAAACCCCCTCAAATTCTGAGTCTAAATAAAACTTGATGAGAAGACAGTGTTTAAATGATAGATTCCTGAGATAGCAAGAAGGTATAAAATATCTGTCGGAGCTGTACTTCTCCAGGGGGGCAGTGATGGTTATTTTTATTGAATAGAATACTGTAATTTCTGAATTCTATACTCGCTAGTTCTAGTCATCTTCCCATCAAATGTAACTTTTCTAGGGGACTGTCTTGGGCAAATACAAGCCAGTTTTGGTTTTCTTACTCTCATATTGCCTTTTGGGAAAGACAGATAAGAAGTCATATTTAAAAATGACAACAACAAAATCTTCCTGTAAGTTGGCAAGAAAAAATTTGGTGAAACATGGAGGCTTATACATTCCCTGCTCAGATCTGTATACAAGTAAATTTTTAAGTTTGATGTGATTAAATTTAAAAATATTCTCCCCTTATTGTAAAGATTATTTCACCACAATATTAGTACAGATAGTGGAAAACTGTTTAAGTAAACAAAAGGAGCAGCAGAATATGGCTTTATCTCTTTTTTCCCTATCCATTTGTAAATCAACAAATATTTACTGAGTACCTATTATTCTCAGAGTGCTAAGCTCTAGTTGAGGGGGGGAGAAGAGAGAAGTACAGGATATGGATCTTCCTTTTCATGGAGTTCATAGTTTAGTGGGGGAGAAAAAATGCATGAACAAACGAAAAGTTAAAAAATACAAGATACCTTGTGAGGCTGCATATGATCACTTTCAGTGAAAGGGAAAGAAAAGAATTCCTACAGGCATTTGAAAGAGGGAAAGATGACTTCATATTTGGGGTGGTAAAGGAGACAGCATGGTACAGTGGAAAGAGAGGAAGAGCACCAGATTTGGATTCAGAAGATGTAGTTTCGGCTCTCATATTCACTACCTTGCTTCATCTGCCAAAAAAAGTCGGGGATGGGGGGATGCCATACTAGACGAGCTTTGCGGTCTCTTTCAGCTCTAAATCTAAGATCACATGAGCCCCTCTGATCTTAAGCAAGCTTCTCTTAGATTCAGTTTCCTCATCTGTAAAATGAGAGAGTTAGGCTAGATGACCTCTAAGATTTTTTCTGGGTCTTAGATTTTATGAATTTGTGATCATATTAAGGGAGATGATATGGAGATGGTAGAATTTGAACTTGGTCTTGAAGAACAAGTAGGCAACAAGGATGAAGAAGGCCATCTTAGGCAAGTGGACAGAGTGAGCTAATTTTTAGCTGCAGGAAAGCACAAAGCGTACTCAGATTAAGCTTTGAAGGCTGTGGGGCAGTTGGAGCTCAGGGGAATAAGGCCAAGATTCTCCATTAAAGTTCGTATCAGAGATCATATATCTGTAAATCTGAAAAAAAAAGGGTTTCAGTGGAAACCCAAAGAACCATTCTGAATGCAATGCACTGCTTTGGGATACAAAAATGTCAGAGACATGTTCCCATCTCATGTGCTACAACTGAGCTCCTTTTGAGAGTATGTCGCCTTAGCAAGATACAGTGAGAAGTGGATGAATAAACAACCTTGACATTTCTGAACAATTCTCATGTTTATCACCTTGGCCACTCTTCAGCTGTAACCAAATTGAAAAACAAAAACAAAACTTCCACCCCTAAAATAAAGAAGCAAATGAAAAATGAGTACTTAAATGATGGATTTCTGAGATGAAGAGAAACTAACATCTTTTTTCCTAGGAGTTGTTTTCTAAATAGGAATGTTCACACTACTTGCCCCCCTTTCATCGCCAAGTATCTAATTTGTCAACATACTTGTTTTTAACCTGAGGGCTAGATCTCGAAGCAGCATGGAATCTAGAGAGGCTCAGAAACACCCCAATAGGAGACAAGACCACATCTGTATTGATTCAATTGGATCAGAAGCATACAGTGTTTAAGAGACTAACAAGGGGGAGATAAAAAGTGTCAAAGCAATGAGGCCCTGAAGACTCATAAAACTGTGTAAATGATTTAGGGAATTCTGATGGTTCACGGCACTAAAGTATACAGTGTTAACTATAGCTGGATTATTTGTGTTACTGGTCTTGGCCTTATATCACAGTGCTGTTTAAATATTTTAGATGCAAATGTTGAGACAAAGTCCAAAGGGTGATGAAAAGCTCATAGCAATCACCTCCAAAAGGAATTATTTGGGGGGGGGTTGAAATAATTCTTTTCAAGGACTTCGACAGAACATAATAAATACAAAGCTGTCAGCAGTTCTGGTATACCTGGCAGATGGATATTACTTTGATAAAAAAAAATGTTCCAGTAAAAATAAAGTCTATGATGTTGTTGAAATGGATGAAATAGAAAGTCTGGCAAATGTGAGGGTTGTACAGCCACTTTCCTACACTACTTCCCTTAAATCCATTTATTTCATTCTATGATTAAAACCAAACTCCTAAGGACAATCACTCTTAGCTTTGCTATCCTAAAAGCTACATACAGAGTAGACCTGTCTCAGCAAAAGAAAATTATCATTTAAGCAAAGGCAGAATGCATTTTCCCTTATTTTAGCTGCCAGATTTTAGCAACCAGATTTTACCTTGATGCGTGCCAAATCTGTATTGCTCAAAAGTATCATCTGAGTTTTAAAGGCTACAATAAAGGATGAGAACATAATCATCTTGGGAATCTACAAATAACTTTTTAAAAGCTCATAAAGCTGGCTTTCATGTCTCAGTTTTCAATAGCTTCATGAAAAATGACAAAGCTTCTACACAGTAGGTTCTTTTCTTTCATCATTTGTCAAAGGGTTGACTTGGCTGGATTTTTTTCATATGCTTCGGTGAAAGGAAAAAAAAAATAACTGCTTTAGGAAAATCTGTCCATCAGTGGAATCATTTGGATTTTGTTCTTTTCCATTCATTCAGGAGAGAACATAGTCCTATGCATTATCTTTGACAGAAGAAATGGATTCTTCAACAAAAATACATGCTTTTCAGTATAGAAAGATATAATCTTTTTGTATCAGTTACTACAATTTAGAGCCTACATTTGTGGGCATCAGTTTCTTCCTTCCTCTGCAAAATGAGGGCACTGGAGTAAATTTCTCCAAGGCAACTTTCAGATCTAGAATGATGAGCCTGTCAAAGTACAGACACCACGAACTGTGTTGCGACTTGTTTTCAAAGTTTCAAAATGTTGCTGGGGAAAACTTAAATTCTAGGCCTGAAACCGAAATTTTGCAAAGGACCCCAACTCTAGTCCTTTCTATTCCAGGCTCTGCTACAAAATAGCTGCTACCCTAGGTGTGGCGGAATGCTTCTTCAGATTGGGGTAGATTATCTGAAGCAAGAGATCAAACCCTTGGGGATTTGTTATCATTGTCTTTTGATGATACTGATACCACAACCACTTCTACCCACTTCAGATAATACTCTCTCAAAGAGAACACAGGCTCTGGGTGTTCACTAGAGCTGGCAAGTCTCAAGAGATAACACTCATATAATGGTGGGAAACCTAGTATACTCCAGGGGTGCTTCTTTGTATTAGGTGGAAACCCTTTCCCAATTCAGTCAGATATGAACACTCATGCTATAGAATGATGGGTCCAGTTTCACAAACACCAGTAGCTGTGAGTTTCCCATTATAAATCCTGTAAGCAGACCACTGGCATAGTGGAATTGCTTACTGATACATCAAAAGGCTTGCATGCACCCTGTATTACACTATCTCCTATTATATAAGAATTAACTACCTCACATTCCCATTTGCTCTTCAAAAGCCCTTGAGGGAGATCTGGGTTCTACCATTAACTAGATATAGAATTGGTCCTGTCACTTCAACTCTTTGATCCCTATTTTTTCATCTCTAAAATTATATGGTTGAACTATATTGTCTCTATGGCCCCTTTCAGAGTTAGCATTCTAGTGTTCTATGATTTGTCCAAATTAGATGCTGACATTACTAGCAAAAAGAATATTGTTGTGCCAACAAGGAGATATAGACCTTTTTGCATTTTTCATCCTATGGATTTCTCTTGCCAATAAATAATTTCTTGCCTACCATTAGGCTGTCATTCCTGACAAGCATCAAGTAACTTTTTTTGTTTTCAGTTTTCTTAGGCTCTAAGAACTGTTGTTAAGAAGCAATGGACTTCCTGTAGAAAAGAGAAAGGAGTAGTCTGCTGCAGCTGTATGGGTCTTAGAGTTAACCCTGCGCCACAGGGTTAGTAGTCGTGGTCACATTTTAAGCGTAGCAATTTCCATTTTGAAATCTTCTTTCAAACAAACCTAGTTTAACAAAAAAAAAAATCTGTAAAATGCAGCAACGGCTCACACTATGGCCTTTGAAATTTATGTTGGCATTAGTTATATTTGACTTCACAAAATGTCTGATGATGATAATAATAATAATAATAACTAACGCTTACACAGCACTTACTACGTGCCAGGCACTGTGCTAAGCACCCCACAATTATTATCTCATTTGATCCTCACAACAACCTTGGGAACGAAGGTGCTATTATCCCCATTTTACAGATGAGGGAACTAAGGCAAACAGTGACTCGCCCAGGATCACACAGCTAGGGAGTGTCTGAGGTGGGATCTGAACACAGATCTAACTGACTTCAGTCCCCGCACTCTATCCACTGCACCACATTGTGGGAGCTGCTTGAAAGTTTCAGAGATGTTATTTGACTCAAAGACAAATGGAAGCTATTTTCTCTTCCTAAGACATCACTCATATGTTGTCTCTTTAAATTTATAAAATTGTAGATACTTCCAAAAATGATATAGAAGATATACTTTCTAGTTAAAAATTACGTTGAAAAAGATTAGATGTAATAGGAATGAGGGAGAACAGTGAGAGAAATGATTATTTCTCTCTCATATTAATAGCCAATTATTAAAATTGGGGAGACGCCAGCTTTTTTTCCCTGTTCTATTTTCTTGTCCAATCTCTCAAGGACCGGGCTGATGGAAGACAGGATTAACATTCTGGGTATTGCCACTCCACCCAACTGGTTTAGACTTGGGCAGGGGATATAGATTCTTTGTCTAAATTGCTCAAGCCTGGGGGGCCATCTGCATACAGGGATAGTCTCTCTGTCCAATAGTAACATGATACCACTCTCAGTCCCTCACTAGAGAGAGCTCACTTCTCTTTGTAAAGTCCACCTCTCATTCATTAATTGTTAACCAATCAGAGTTGATTGCCACCCTTAGGAACACCCTTCTTTCCAAGGGCATATAAGCTGTGAGTCTACCACCATGATTGCCTTTGGCATTTGAGAGTGCCACTGGCCTTTTAATAAAAATGCTGGCATTATTGATAAAATGATTAAATTACCCAGAAATTACATGTCTAGAACTTTTTAAACACTACAATAGCAGCAACTAACAAACTTTTTAAATGAAAGAATCCATATCCATGCAAATGTTTGTAAATGTTAAAGAGGGGAAAGAGGAAAGTGTCTAAAGAACACATGTAGGATAGCTATAAAATGAAATTCTATTGTATATAATTTAATTAAGTTCATACCATGATTGAAGACCATGATTTCATAGGTGTTTTCATGTAACATTAACAAATCTTTTAGGTTTAAAAGTCTGGGAAATTATTTTATAACTGGTGGCTAATTTACTTTTGTTAAGAATTCATGGGGCTCTTAGTGGAAAGAGCAGTGGTCTGACTAGTAAGGGATCCGGGTCCTTGTTCCAGTCCTGGCACTTGCTGATTGAATAGCCTTGTGGAAGCCATTTCCTCTCTCCAGCCTTTGGTGTCTTCCTATCTAAAATGAAGGTGTTGGCCTGGATAGTGTATAAATTTCCTTCTCACTTTAAAATTCTTCCTGACCTACTTGGCTCAAAACAGTAAGGCTCTTTCTTGTCTTATTTTTCACTATACAAGTAATTCCATCCCCCCACCCTCTGCCCCAAAATTGACATTAGTTTTTACTGTAGTTGAAATAATAATATTCTCAAGCCATGCCTACACTATAAATATTTGCTGGAGAATGCAGTAATCCTCTGGGGAGTTCAACCATATTTTAACCATCCAAACAAAAAATTCACATGCCTCTAGTTAATATGAAGGCTTTCCAGAAGGAAAAAATCTCTAAAAGACAAAAAGAATATGTAAGGCATTCAAAGCCAAAATTGACCATTAAGAGCCTTAGCAAAAAAGACTCCTATCTATTGTAGGATAACTAAGTTAAGTGTGGAGATGCTTAACCCCAGAGGTCTGGCCATCCAGGACATATTTTTTTTTGTCTGTAGTAACTCCATGAAATTGTCTTTGAAGTCTTGGAAAGGTTGGAGGGTGTGTCCACATCAATGAGATCACCCATCCTTGAGGTAATGAGGAAATACAGATTAGATCTAAATTCTCCAAATTCTCCAGGCTATTTCCCATTTCCCTCCAGCAGGCCTTCTAACATAACGAAAATTTTCACATTATCAGAGGCAAATTCTGTTGGGGGCTGGGTATAGCTGCTCCCTTGAAAGATAAAACCCCAATCCATGTTTCAGATTTCCTAATTTGAATGCTACCATGGAGAAACAATGAATTTTGAAGAATTAATATGAAATTAAGATTAGTGAACTAACAGGTATGTATGAGGAGGAAAAAGAGAACTAAGGTGGATTTTATATAAGTTGAACCACTGGTTGAGTTGATATCTTAATCTCATTGACTTTCAGAGACATTTCATCCAAACTATTTTAAACATGGGCACTCCTATTAAGTTTATTCAAAGCATATTTGTTTTTATATAAATGGAATAAGTGGTCTAATTTCTTTATGTGGAAAGAATGATAGTGGATCAAGTACTAGATGTCCATTCAAGAAGACTGTATTCAACTTCCACTTCAGATGCTTAAGAGCTGTGTGACCCTGAGCAAGTCACTTATCCTAAGTGGCTGAAGCAACTCTCAAAGACTTATCTCTTAGGTCATAGATGAGCTGGAATCTGCAGTGGGAAAGGACCATAGATTTCAGCCTAGAAGGGGCCTGTGGGCCCATCTAGTCTAATCCTTTCATTTTACTGTTGAGAAAACTGAGGGACAAGGAGCTGAAGAGACTTGCCCAAACCATAGGACCTTCCCAAGCTTGGTGTTCCCCCATGTTGTCAAAATCAGATCCTTTACAGTATCTTCCTGTTCTTTCGGACTCCTTATTAGGGATTTATTTTAAGTTTAAAATTAGGGGATCCATAAGAGGGGAGGCTCTCCAGGTGATATGTTTTAGGGGAACTGAGAAATAAGGTCAATGTATCCTAGAAATTCTCCCACCTTCTCACAGATACTGGAAATTTCTTTAACAGAATATAAGCCCTTCATTCCTGGATGACACATTACATTCAGATGTCCCTGAGTGGGAAAACAAGCTGGCTTAAATTTTCACTAAGACTTCAATAATTACTATCGGTTCATTTCCAGAGAGCAGGTTTTGTGGTACCTTACTATCAAATCACAGGATCTCAGAGCTACAAGAGAGACTGTAATGGAAAGTGGAACAGGTACTGGATTTGGAGTCAGAAGACCTGAGTTCAAATCCCTGTTATATTTACAAACTAAGGGATGTTGGGAGAGATACAAAGTCTCTTTGAACTTCAGTTTCTTTATCTGTATAAGAAAGGGGATGATGTCACTCCAAACCCTATGATCCTATTATCTGTCAACTTGTACAATACTTCTGTTTTACGGATCAGGAAATTGAGCCATAGAGAGGGCAAATTAAATATCTAATTTGCCCAATATGATACATCTAGCCAGGGTCAAATCTCACTTTTGTGGACATAAGGGCAAAGGGCAGTGGGAAGGGAAAAGGAGAAGGAAACTGATCACTGACCAGGGAGGATGGGAGTAACCAAACTTCACAATTTTGTTAATTGCTGGCATTATTTAAAAGTCTATATAGTGATAGATCCTAAAATTAAATAAGTACTTTCATGCCTTGGGTCCCTCAGAAATCACTAGGTCAAGCAGCAGGCCACAAAGCAGTTGCCTTCCTTTCTCAGTTCCCTTTCAGCTTAGTGATCATAGGAACTAAGTTTGAAGTGAGTGAAATTCAGGGGTGGGGAACCTGTGACCTCAAGGCCACATGTGGCCTTCTAGGTCCTTGGGTGTGGCCTTTTGACCAAGTCCATGTTTTACAGGACAAATCCTTTTATTAGGGGGATTTATTCTGTGAACTTTGGATTCAGTCAAAGGGTCACATTTGAGGACTTAGAGAGCCACATGTGGCCTCGAGGCTGCAGGTTCCCCACCCCTGGCTATGTGTTACAGACAGATGCCTGGAAATCGTAGCAATAATTTACTTGATAGCACATCTTCTCATGTCTGTAATTGAGCACACTATAGACTATTATGCCATAACTAGATTGTAAAAAAGGTGAAGTTGCAAGGGAGAAAATGGGGAATGTCTTCTTTTCTATTTTGGACCCAACTGCCAAACTTCCAGGCACTTCTTAATGAAATCTCACTTGCAGGAATTCTCAGAATTGAAAGCAAACATTCTTCAGGGAGCGCTAAGAAGTCAAGCTCAGAAGCAAAGATTCAAAGAGCTAAATATGTACTTATAGCCAAGAGGTGACTAAGTAGGAAAGAGATAACATCTGTCTACAAATACTTAAAGTCAGTAAACAACGAGGAAAGAGACCAAAACAAAAGCAAAGCGAACAACAAAGCCTTATCAGGAATTTGTTGTATAACAAGAAAAGGAAGTATCCAATGAAGCAAGGAAATCTTCTCTACACCAAGACTTCTTAGGAGTATTTTGTACTCTGCATATGAAATAATCAACAACTTTAGCTCCTCCTATTTTATATGTGCATATGTAAGCAGTCATTAACCCCTATAGATTATTCCTTTCAAATGCTTCCCTTACCTCAATCTTTAATTTGCTATCTCACAAATTGTCCAGTGTGACTCTAATAGGTGAATTGGTCTTTTGTCTCCTCCATCCAGTCCATCATATATGTACACTTAGTAGGTCAATTTTCATAAAACCCTTATTTGCTCATACTACTTTATTTAGTTGAACGAACATTTTCAGTGACTCCACGGCCTGTGCCAGACGAATATTCTACTGGTTAAATAAAACATATATACAGATAAATAAATACAAGGGAAAATGAAAAATGGGCAGAGGATAAGGCTATTTTTGTAGCTATTGAGGATGGATTGGGGAGCTACAGAATGGAACCGGGGAGGCTAATTAGAAGGTCATTGCCACAGTCTACGCAAGAGATAACCAGAACTAGAATGGTGGACAAGAGAGGGACAGATATGAGAGATGATGTACTATCCCTCTCTCCTGTAAAGCTATCATTCTCTTGGTTGTACAGCACACTCATAAAAGCATTGTGGGTGATGCATGGCGCCAGCATAAAGCTCCATTTGGGGAATTATTGCTTAAAAAATAAACCAGAAAAAAGAATTATAAATATAGAGAGCCTCCCTCCCCAAAAGGAATGAGCTGCTTTAAAATGTTGCTAGCAGTGGAGACAAATATGAAAAGACAGCTCTGGCAGAAAGAACTGGAAGGAGAATAAGTAGTTTAAAGGATTAAGTGACAAATCTTACCTAACTAATGTATTCCCGGAAAACTATATTAGACCAAAGCAGGAATCAATGATTCCATATGAGACAGCAAGAGATATTGGAACAGAATTATAATATTGAAAAAAAAAGAAGAAAATATAAGATACCTGATATTAAAACAAAACAAAGAACTATTGATTTTGAAAATATGTCAAAGAAAGTTAATTTTAAGATACAGTAGGTGAAAATCACTCAGATTGATTAGACCCATACAGCATTAAGATAGAAGGAATCTACTGATCATTTCCTGAAAGAGGCAATTGAAGGCACTCCTTTAGATTCCAGATCTTTGGGTTTTTTAAACTGACTTTTTAGAATTATGAAGTTTTTTTTTGCTAATGAAGGAGAAAAAAGAAAAAGCTTTAGGAATGTGATAATTAAAATCCAGAGCTCTATTAATTACAAAAGAAATCCTTCAAGCATCCAGAAAGAAACAACTTAAGTATTACAGAACTAGTTAAGAACCTGGGGGCTTTTATCAAAAACAAGAATCTTGGATTACAATATTCCAAAAAGCAAAAATTATAGGCTGACAACCAAGAATAGTTTACTCTGAAAGTTGAGTATAATCCTCTATGGAGAAAAAATGGACCTTAAAGGAATACAGGACTTATTAGAGCTGAGTAACAAGTCTGAAATACAAACACATGAATCCAGAGAGACCTAGAAAAGTAACAGCTGCAAACGCTATGATGATGTAGCACTAACATTCTAATGGAGCAAAGAAACAAGTTGCCCTTAAGCACCTTAATTTCTTTTCCCTTTTTTTTTTTTGGAGACAATAAGATTAAGTGACTTGCCTAGGGGTCACACAGGTAGTAAGAGTCTGAAGCCACATTTGAACTCAGGTCCTCCTAACTCCAGGGCAGGTGCTCTACCCACCGTGCCATCTGGCTGTCCCAAGAACCATAAATTCTTCAAAGATTATTGAGGAGATAAAACAAGAAAAACAGTGATGCTAGGAGTGGAATGGTTCTGTTCTGACAGTCTGAAGAAGAGGCCAAGAAGGGAGGGAAAAAGGAAAAATATACTAATGTAGGAAGAAGGGAAAAGGGGGTGGAACTTGCTATTTCTCACAACTGCATTGAATGGGAATATGGCACAAACATGAAGAAAGGGATGGGGGGAGGAGGCATCAGATGAACCTCACTTATCTGAAACAGACTCAGGAAGGATGAACACCCACAGTTTGGAATATAAATATATCAAATTCAACAGGGAAACAAGCAGGCATGGGAGGCGGGTGGGGAGGAAGGATAATACCAGAGATGAATAGTCATAAGCAAAACAAACTTCATCATTCTAAAGGGTCAATTAAAAACAAAAGAAAACAAAGAACTGGAATGTAAGGGAGTGTCTTAGATTGCCCCTTAGAAAATTGGGGAATGGCTGAATAAATAGTGGTATACACAATAGACCAAAATGCACCATAAGAAATGATGAAAAAGACTACTTCAGAGAATCCTGGGTAATGTAAACTGGCACAGAGAAGTGAGTAGACCCAGAACAATTATTCAAGTCCAACAACATTGTAAATAGTATCTATATTAATTGTTAGCATTTATGTAGCACTTTGAGGTTTGCAAAGTGCTTTACAAACAGTATCTCATTTTATCCTCATAAGAGCCCTGGAAGGTAGGTGTTATTATTATCCTTATTTTGCAGATGACGAAGCTGAAGCAGATAGAGGTTAAGTGACTTTTCCAGAGTCCCAAAGCTAATAAATGTTTAAGTCAGGATTTAAAATTAAGCCTTCTGGACTTCAGGTCCAGTGCTCTATCTACTCCTAAGACTTAGAACTCTGCTTAATGCAATGGCCATTCATATCTCCAGAGGACCTGTGATGCAGCCTGTTACCCACCACCTGACAGAGAGCTGATGGACGCAAGGTACAAAGAGACATAAATTTTTGGACATGGCCACTCTGTGGATGTTTTGCTTGATTATGCTTATTTCAATTTTTAAAAGAGTGTGGGAGGAAGGAGATAAATAGTAATGACACCTCCCACCTCCCAAGAAAAAGGCTATTTGGAATATTTTTTTTTAAATGCATAGAAGAGAACAGAAAGAAGTTCTGAAGGAAGCACAGGTAGGTAGGACAGTTTTAAATGTAACATGTATGCTGATCAATGTGGGTCAAGGTGGGAAATTAGAATCTAGATGAAATATAAAAGGGCTTTTGTAACTAGCTTAAGGTGTGCTTGTGCCTGGCTCTCCTTCACAAGGGCTTAGAGGCCAAGCCACCCATCAGAAATGATGTAAAATAAAAATCTTTTTTTTTTTGTTTAAAATTCACTCATGGCCAGGTAGAATTCTTGGTAAGAGAATAATTGGATAAAATAAAATGAAAACTTCACAACGTGGCTTCACAACGATTATTGTTTTTTGTTTAGAGTGAGCATGTTTCTCACACTGTGACCTAGCAATTCCAAAGAAGTCAAAGATAGAGATATAGTAAAATGTTTATAACAGGATCTTTTACTGTAGCAAAGACCTGTAAACAAAGTGGATTCACATCAACCGTAGAGTAACTGGGCAAATTATAGTATGTGAATATAATGCAATATGATTGTGCTATAAGAAATGACAAAAGGGATGAATTCAGAGAAACCTGGGAAGACTCATAGGAACAGATGCAGAGTGAAGGGAGCAGAACCAGAAGAAGAATTTATACAATGAAATAATATCATAAAGGAAAACAGCTATGGAAAACTGAAGAACAATGGCCAATTGGGACTTTGGAAGACCAATGGGGGCACTTGCCTCCAAACAGGTGCAGAATGAGACATACAATATCCATGGGTGCCAATGGGTGACTTTATTTTGTTTGAGTATACTTGTTACAAAAGGGCTTTTCTTGGGGGAGGTGTAGGAGGCAGGGCACAGGTGTCTAGGAATGGTGGTGCTATGAACAGAAGAAAACAAAGTCTAGTGAGCATCATTGAAACATTTCAATAAAGCAGAGAGGAGGGCAGAAGGAAGATCACTCGGGGACCCAGACAAGCAGGACACTTCCGTCACTATCTTGGTGAATTTATTTATTTTTTAAAATTCATTTTATTTTCAATTTTTGTCCATACCATAGCATAATAAAAAATGCAGAAACTGCAAATCTACTATGTATAACTTGCTATTTCTTTAAAATATATAGTAAAGTTATCATGTATAAAAATAAAAGTAATGTAAACTTTATTACATATAAAGAAAGTATGAACATAGAAGAAGCAATGACAAGAAGTTTGTTAATTATGGATTGAGTATTACAGAGGATAATAGTGGAAAGGTTAGGCAGAATTGGAGTGTGTCACTGACTGGGTAGGGTTGAGGTGGATAGGGATGACAGGGTGGTGGGGAATAGGGAAGGGATAATTTCCTCTTAAGCAGTCAAGGATTGGAATTCATCAGTGAGATGAATGCTTTCTGGCTCCAAATACAGACAGACTTGTTCACTCAATGTTGTTTCAGTAGGTTACTGATGAACAAGAATTTTATTGTTTACTATATGCCAGGCATTGTGCTAAGCTAAGTGTCAGAATTACAAAGCAAGACAAAAACAGTCCCTGGTATAAAACAGCAAGTATTCCAATGAGAAAGATGCTATATTAAAAACAAAGGCAAGTATGTACAAGATGTATGTGTATATATATATATGTATATATATATACACATGTATATATATACACATATATATACACATACACACAAACATATATATATATATATATATATATATATGTATGTATGTATACATACAGAGTAGATGGAAGGCTCCATAAGAATTAGGTGATGAAATAATTAGGTGATGAAATATTAGAGGCAGTTATGTGGTACAGTGGAACAAGCATTGGATTTGAAGCCAGGAAGACCTTGATTCAAATCCTGCCTCTGACACTTACTAGCTGTGGGGACCCTGGGGAAGTCAATGAACCCCGCTCTCTGCTTCAACTTCATCTGTAAAGCAACAATATCACTGACTTCTCAGGGTCATTGTGAGGGTCAAAATGAGCTATTATTTATAAAGTGCTTTGCAAATCTTAAAGTGCTATAGAAATACTAGCTATGCTGCTGATAATGACCTTTTAAGTCTTTTAAATTTTCATTATGAAATTAGAGAATTTTCTCAACTTTCAGGTTGCATTAATGCTGGTGGGCGTAGTTCTATGTTAGTTATTTTTTTCACAAAAGTTAATACAATCTGGACCTCAAACCGAAGGTTAAAAGCTTTTTTCTTCATTAAAAATCAAAGCCACATGCCTCTGGACATTCAAAGTTATTAATTTCAAGACAGTCTATAAATTGAAAAGGCCTGACATAGTGTAAGACTAGAGGTAAAATCAGAGGTCCTTTTATTTTAGGGCCCTTCCATCAACACAAGGCTAGTTATTTGTTTTTTAGGAGTTATGAGTTGGAAAATAAAGGTTTCTAAAAGCCCTACAGGAAATATACAATGGTAAGTTTAGCTACAGTAGCAAGTTTCTGAGGCTCAAAGTTATTGCTGTCTCTGGTGGAGTTAATGATATCCTGTTTTTGTGTTGCATTTTCATCTTCTCCAAAGTATCCACATCAATGCCTTTTTTTGTTCCTCACAAGCAATGTCTGAGTTATATGGGGCAGGCAATGTTATTTCCATTGCATAGGTAAGGAAACCGAGGCCCAAGAACATTAAGTATCTTGCCCAAGGTCACATGGAGAGTTAGAGGCCATCCTGAGACTAAACAGGGTCTCCTGATTCTGTCCATTGGTTTTTTTTTTCCTTAGTACCTCTCTAGGAGTCATAATTTTTTACACTGGTGAATTCTGCAGTGACTCTTCACTGAGGAGCCAGCAGCTTGCTGTATTATTTATACCATTTTCTATACCACTTTTAAAGCAGGGGTCAGATTTGATCTGTGGGAAAGTCCAGGAACTTCAAACACAAAGGTTTCTATAGCCATACTAATTCAAGTATATAACATTTCTTAAAGTTTTTGTTCTGGCCTTCACTGTAGCTCCTTTGATTAAAGATTTACCACAAGAGATGTTCATTGGAACTAGGAAAATTTAAAAAAAAATTAATATGTATTTTTAAAATGTACTCTGGCCAGAGCCACAGAAATGAAAAGGATCTTATAGATCATTCATTTTACAACAACATTTTATAAAGGAGGAAAACTAGGTCCATAAGTAAGTGTTAGGGACTTGAATTTGGTTTAATTAAAAGCACATTACTTTAATTTATATATTAAATTTTTTTTTTGACCAGGGATATACCCATACATGTATCTACACATATATGTAACTATCTCCAACTATACATATAGGCCTGTATGCGTATAAGGGAGAGATTCCATTTTATTTATTTATTTAATATTAATGAATTATATTTTAAAAATATACATTATCTCAGAATGAATCTGTATGTAATTTCCTTCCCTTTAAAAAATAAAAAAAATTAAAGATTAAAAGTATATCAAGAGGAAAACTACCAGGAGACTATTTCCAACAACAGATGACTCAACTAGCACCTGAGAATTTGTTGTACTTGTGTGTACTGAGGTTCTGAACTTCCTGCTTCAATAAAATACCAAACAAGTTGTGTTTCCTTTACAAATAAGCTATTACATCAAGCCCTGTTCCTATAATTTCAGGTTTTTGTCTCCATTCCAACATTTTCTTTGGCAAATGTAGAAACATTCTAATTAAAGTGGGGAGGAAAACAAGCCTCATTCATCACGATAAGAATAATGCACAAAAGCACATCCTCATTTTTTCGCTCTTTCACTAAGTTATCCCAGCCCTAGACAGTGTTGGATACTGGCGTCACACAGTCCCTGACAAACTTCTAGGTAATGCCTTAAAGAAAGCCTTAGTCACTAGAGAAGAAAATTCCAAAAGTATCAATAATTCCGGTAGTGAGTCTTTAAAAAAATGTCCTTCCGTCCTTTGCAGGAAGGCATTACTTTTGAGTAATCACGTAACAACTTCAAGGTTTCTTTTTGAGATATTAAGATTAGAAAGAAGCCTTCCTATTTGTGAACATGTAAACTTTAGTTGAAAGCAAGAATCCCACTTCCTTTGGACTCTTTCAATTCTCACTTTTATCAGAATGTTTTAAAGCCTTCAGTCACTCCCAGAGGGACCTCCCTAAGAAGGTTAATTCTTTTGAAAATCCTAAATATAATTAATTTGAAGTAATACAAATCTTCTATTACCTATCCCTCTCCCTCCTCTCAAACATCATCTTTAGCAAGTAGCATTATATAGTATTAGTAGTCCAAATGAATGAATGAATGAAAGGAGAGAAATGAAAAAGAAATGAAATACCATTGCAATGGTTTAATAAATGTTCATTTAATTGTAATGAATTTGTTTGGTTTGATAAAAAACTGCTCAAAAAATTAATTAACTGGCAAAAGTCCAGGCATATCATTATTACATAATGAATTTCCTGGCTAACATCCAAGTGTTTCCCAGTCTTTTTCCCATTGTCCTTTTCTCAACTTTAAGAGTTTTATTTAGTCACAATGGACCAGTAGGTAAGCATCGCTTCTGTCCTGTTCATTCCCTGAATCTATAAATTTTAGCAGTAGACAATAGTCTACTGTATCTTTTGAGACCAATGAAGGCATAGTTCAGGAAAATGTATAAATATATTTGCTTTAGAAGCTTAATAGAGGCTATGGGGAAGGGGGATACTGACTGGCAAAGGTGGAAGGGTCATTACATACCAATAAGACAATCTTCTTTAATAGCCTAGTGATTGAATGGATTTCATTCACACTCTTCATTTTACTTGTCACTTAGATGCAGGTTCCCAAATTTAATTCAGTCTTGTGGAGTTGAGGGAGCACTGAACTTGGAGTGAGGAGACCTGTATTCTCATACCAACACTTACTAGCTGTGTAGCCTTGAGCAAGTCATTTTACTTATATTGATGTCAGTTGACTCATTTGTAAGACGTGGTATAATAGCACTACCTACTTAAAGGGTTGTTATGAAGAAACTGCTTTGTAAACAGAGGCAGCCTGATGTAGAGGACAGAGCACTAGATGGCATTAGGAAGAAGTGGGTTTGAATCCCTCCTAAAATATTTGCTAGTTGCGTGTCACTGCAAAAAGTTACTTAACCTCTCTGGGACTCAGTTTCCTCACCTATAAAACAAGGTTGGCTTTGATAACCTCTGATGTCCTGTGCTCACTCTAAATCTATGAGCCTGTGAATCTTAAAAGCAACATAGAAATATGAAGTATTATTACCTATCTCCCAGACTCTAGGACTTGGTAACCTTGTGGGAGTGGCATCTCAAGTCTTCACTGAATGACTCTAGTATCATCTTTCCTGCTCTTCCCCAATCCTTGCTCCCGCAGTACACCACTCCCCCAAACCCTGGTATTATACTACAGATATGCTTATGTTGTTACAGAAAAAACAAAATGACTTAGAAGATGGATTAGACAATTAGAGGGGTTAGTGATACTTAAAAACAAACACACAAAGGGCTTTTAGAGTGCCCATGAGCTTAGAAGTAGAGGAGTGGATGAAGTTGTGACAAATAGGGAGTTGTCAGGTTCTATGTCAGATGTATTACCGATCTTTCCAGAAGTGATTTATAGCATCCCTTCTCTTTATAAAGAGGTGACTGAGTACAATGCATATTTTTGCTTTTGTTTCATTCTTTTTATTTGTTACAAGGTGTGGTTCACTGGGGGGTAGAGGTGGGCAAAGTATATTAGGAAGTATATCTATGATTTTTTAAAAGCAAGAATCAATTATAATTAAAAAAGAAATGTGTAGCCATCAGATTATGCTGGTGAGTCAAAAGATGTCTATTCCCACCAATCCCTTCAGCCTTGAATTTACTCCACACCTGGCCCCCTTCCACTTTTTTTTATTACCTGGATGTTTATCTGCATTGATCCGTCCTGTCTCTGAGCCAACCTTACGTCTCTGGGCCCGCTTTGTTTCTCTCTCACCCACCCCAGTGGGACTAGTCCAATGCCTCCATTTTTTTATAGATGAAGAAAGTGAAGCCTAAAGAGATGAAGTGACTTGTGCAACATCACACAGCCACCATTCTGACTCAGTTTTACTGACTCCAAATGCTATGCTGGCTTTGCTAGAATGGGGGTTTTCCCCCATTAACTCAGGGGTGACAGCCCAGCCAAGCTAACTGGGAAAGAAGGAATTATCATCATTATCATAGTCATCATCGTCATCATCATCATCATCATAATTTGTTGTTGTTCAGTTGTTTCAGGCCTGTCTGACTCTTCATGACCCCTTTTGGGGTTTTCTTGGCAACTATACTAGAGTGGTTTGCCGTTTCCTTCTCCAGCTCATTTTACAGATGAGGAAACTGAGGCAAACAGAGTTAAGTGACTTGCCCAGGGTCACACAGCTATTAAGTATCTGAGGCCGGATTTGAACTCAGGAAGATGAGTCTTCCTGACTTCAGACCCAACATTCTAACTACTGTGCCACTTAGTTGCCTCATCATAACAATAGCCCACATTTGTATAGTAGTTTATGATTTGTTTTTGCATATAATATAATATTTGGTGCTCACAACAACCTTATGAGACAGGTATTATTATTACCCCTATTTTACAGTTGAAGAAACTAGGGATGAAAAAGGTTAAGTAACTTTTCCAGGATCGCACAAGTCACTAAGTGTCTGAGGTAAGATTTAAACGTAGGTCTTCCTGATTAAAAGACTAAGCTTCTATCTACTATGTCATATAGTTATTACTATGTCTCAGGAACAGAAGAGGATAAGTCCTGGCATTACCATTCTGCAAGTCATTGTTGGGAAAATTATTTACTAGTATGATACAAAATTTAAAATACTGAGATGATAACAGGAAGCAAAGACTAGGTGCTTTTCACTCTGTGACTTCCCTTGCTGTTTTCATTCTTTCTTTTACTTCACTGCATGAGACCTTCCATCTCCAAGTCAAAGGTTAATCTTCAACATCCAGGACCAGAACATGTAAGACTCTGAGGGGCTCTCACAGCATCTTGGGTAACACTCTTCCCAAGACACAGTTACTCCTGGGATTGGAAAAATGCTCAGCTCTAAAGGCTAAGCTAAGGGAAGAGTAAGTCTAAGGTTCTTGGCCTGCCAAAACCAATATGAACTCCTTAGTCATAACTAACTGAGAACCCTTCCCAATATGGTTCCAATTTACCTTATCAGTCTTTTCTCATATACCTCCCTTTTTATATTTTACATTCTAGCCAAACCGGACCATCAGTTAATCTTTATTTTCAACCTTCCTTCTCTGTTCTCCATGTCTTTGCTCATGCCATTCACATGGTTCAAAATGGACTCTCCACTCCTTAAGTTTCATCTCCCATTCACCAGAATCCTTCTCTGTTTCAGTACTGAACTACAGTTCCAGCTCCTCCACAAAGTTTACTATCTTTCACATCTCCTAAGTTCAGGCCATAAAAAGTATCTTAGATTCCTTGATGAACCTTTACTCAAAATGAATGTTACTGTTATACTTCAATTCAATTCCATAAACATCCATTAAATACCTAGATATAAAAGGAATATTTGATCATATCTTCCTATAGTTTCTCTTATATCCACTCTGTCCAGAATGCCATTTTCCTAAATCAGCATCTAGTTATTTTTCATTTTTACTGTTGCTACGTCAGCAGACTGTCCATTTATAAGCTTCTCTCAATCAGGAAAGCCACAACAAAAAGGATATGCCACAACAGTAATCTGACCACATCACTCCCTAAGATTCTATATTGCTGGTCACTGTCATTTTATCAGATACAAATTTCTTACTCTATCAGCTTATATTGCTTTAATTCATTTCTTCTCACAGCTCTGATGATGAAATTCTGTAGCTGTAAATGTCTGCATTCATGTGATGACTTTTTTCTTATCTGTCTCAAAGTGGTGGGAGAAGCGGTTACTGAATTACATCTGACTTAAGAGTTCTGTTCTGGGACATCCATTGTTCATTTGTATACGTCAAGCAATAGACATTTAAGTAAATGGGGAATGTAGTCTGCTGCAGTGCTTGCAAATGAGGAACTGAAAAAGTTTTAGGTTAATAAGGAGGGGTATATGAATGCCAAAACTGGCTATCATTATGGATACAAGTGCAATTTACCTGACAAATGGAAGGTGAAGCTTTGCTTACTAACCATCATTTAAGGGAGGAGCGGAAGATCTTTCATAGAAAGGAACTACCTGAAGAATCAAGAAAGGTTGAGAGGAGAAGAGGGAGAAAATAGAGGTAAAAGGAACAGATTTCAGAACTGGTGTCAAAGACTAGCTAAATTTTCTCTGTACTGCTCTCCCTGGAACAGAAGACCTATTAGGACCATGTTCTGGGTAACTTCATCTCCCCACCTCTGGAATCACCACTCTGGGGTCACGGTGCTCTAATTGGTGTCAGTCAAATGGATATCCAATGTGAACTTGCCTCTATACAATTTCTAAACTGTCTTCTTAGTTTTGCCCTATGGTCAAGTAGCTAATTTATCCCCTTTTTAATATCATAGTCTTTTAAATATTTAAAGATAGCTCTCATTACTGCTAAATTTTACCTTCTGTAGGATAAATATACTTAGTTCTCCCAAAGAATCCTCATATAGTGCGGAAGGAAATGAATAGTCCAAGGGTGGGGAACCTGCAGCATCCAGGCCACATGTGGCCCTCTAGGTCCTCAAGTACAGCCCTTTGACTGAATCCAAAGTTCACAGAAAAAATCCCCTTAATTGGATTCGTTCTGTAAAATTTGACTGCACCCAAGGACCTAGAAAGCTACCTGTGGCCTCGTAGCTGCAGGTTCCCCACCCCTCGAATATACTCTTCAGCAGGACTTTTTGTCCTCATCTTCCTTCCTGAGGTTCAGTGACTCCAAAGCTCATAATGGATTTTATGAGAGGCCTCAGCCCTCTCTTTAATCCCCACAGAATTCTCCTTGACTGCTGCCCTGTTCCCCTGTGTGAACACCCTTTCCCCCTTCCTCAATCTTTTCCCCATACAGCTTCTCCTTATATATTATCTTCCCCCAGTAGAATGTCTAGAGGGCAAGGACTCTTTTATTTCCTTAAATTTATATCCCCAGTATTTAGCAGAGTGCTTGGCACATAATAGTCATAATGAATGCTCTAATTAAAAATCAGTGTCATCAAGAGGGGAATGGAGAACTATATGCTGGATATGAGGATAGTGCCTATGGTACAATCCTTTCCTTTAGAAAAAATTTGTTGTTGGTGATGGTGTTTTTCAACAAAGATCTGTATTTTTTGAGAGACATGCAGCAAGTTCCATACAGTTAGTTATTGAAGATATAAGTAAGGCTGGGCCACTTAGGATGCCATCAGATACTTAAATGGATCTCTAATTTCAACAATATGTATGTTCCCTCCAACAATATATACTAACAGTTCTTCCATGCTTGCCCATTCCATGCAACTCTGGTTCATGCCATAGGGTCATAGCCTGAAATCTGGAAAGGACCCCAGAGACTATCCAATCTAACCTCTTCCTCTTATAGATGAAAATGAAACCCAGAAAAGTTAATTTGTCCAATGTTACAAATGCAGGAAGTGGTAAGGCAGAAATTAAAATTTTGTTCCTCAGATTCTAAATCCTCTCTTAAGTTTATCATAAAGTATATATTCAACGTGCTGGAGAGGAGAGGTGGGGAAAGCTGCCTCACTTTCATTTCATGTAACAGTATGGCAGTGGAGCACATAGGCTGTTCATTGGTTATCCCTTGCTCTATCTATGTGAACAGCTCCTTTTATTCTTGGACCCTGAAATCTTTTGGTAACATTTTTTGATTTAGTTCTTCTTTTCAGTCTTTACTGCTTATCTATTGCAGCTTTCTCACATTTACAAGGTGCCCCATCATTGTGATATTCATTTCTAATTTTTGGAGACTATAATGTTCCATAACTTGAAATCATACAATAATACTAGCAGAACATTAGTATTAAAAATGGGCCTAATCATAATATGCTGAAATTAATTTCCTTAAGCCTGGATATTTGAAAGTCTAAGGCTCCCAGAGCGAGAATAACCAGCAAAGATTATATTTCAATGAAAGCCTTAAAGCAGCACTTGGACTGAAAAAGAGGAATAAAATTTGTGGTTTATTTGAAAAAGAAAGAAACCAAATCATTTAAAAATGAAGAATTAGCAGTAAAGTAGCTTTTATTTAAAGAGAAGACTATCATTACAGGAAAATTATGTGTATGAACCATAAACAAAGTAGATTTATAACAAATTTTTATATCTAAGATATGGAGAACTATGTAAAATATAAACAACAGTCTATGAAGTCTTCTCAACAGTTGTCTTCCTCAAAACTAGAGAAACAGTGCAGTATAATAGAAAGAAAACTGGCTGAAAAGAAGGGGACAAGGGTTCAAATTTTTGTTTCATTACTAAATAGTTACTGTATAACCTGGTAGGTAGGAGAAGCTGTGAACAGAGTGCTGGACTGGGAGTCAGGAAGGCTTGAGTTCAAATCTTGCCGCAGACACTTACTAGTTGTGTGATACTTCCTCTCTCTGCTTCAAATTCCTTATCTGTAAAATGGGGCTAATAATAGCACCTACTTTACAGGGTTGTGAAGATAAAATGAGATGCTTGCAAAGCAACGTGCAAAACTTAAAGTGCTACACAAACGCTGGCTATTATTATTACTATTATTAGCTATTATAACCTTGGGCAAGTGAGCTCAACAGCTTTTAGCTTCAGTTTCTTTATGAGCGGAAATGAAGGAGTTTGGAATGAGTGATCTCTAAGGTCCTTTCCAGTTCTAAAACTGTGAATATTAAAGTCTTTTCAGACACAATAAAATCTATGATTATGATAATTTCCCTTTTGAAATTCAAAATCAGTAAATAATTAGATATCTGCTGAACACTGGTTTTTTTTTCCAGACTTTCCATCTGAAATGATTATAAATGCTTAAGGTATTTGAAGAACCATTAAATGTAGAAATAGATTTAGTATTGGAAGAGCTCTTTGGGAGCCAATACCCTTATTACAGGGAGAAAACGGAGGCCCACGGAGACAAGGTAACTGGACATAGTCACATATCAAGTAAGTGGCAGAATAGGGCTTTGCACCCAGGGCCTCTGACTTCTGATCCAGAATCTGCTACCATGTGTGAAATACTGTGGTAGATATTAGGGGTACAAAGACAAATACAAATAGTTCTTTTCTCAAAGGGCTTAAAATCCATTAGGGAATTTATTGGGTATGTACATGGGTGACCAAATAAGTAAACTAAGAAGAGAGAACTAACAACCAGAGGAATCAGGGAAGGCTTTAAGAGAGAGAGGAGTGGCACATAGCTTGAGCCTTAAGGGAAGATAAAGACATTCCCAGGCATGAGATGGAATGTTAAGTTCAGAAAGCAACTAGTTGTCCAGTGTAGTTTGAAAAAGGGGTGTGTGAAAGGTGTATTATGAAATTAGGCTAGACAGGCAGATGATAGCCATATTGTGGAGGGCCTTCAATGCCAGGCAAAGGAATCTTCACTTTATCCTAAATGAAACAGAGAGCTCCTGAAGGTTTTTGAGTAGGGCTGTGATTTTAATCTGATTTATGACTTAGTAAAATTATTTGTCAGCTGTATAGAATATAGATTAGACACAAAAGAGGTTGGAAACAGTAAAATCCATCAGAAGGCTAATATAATAATCCAGGAGAGGTGATACCACCAACTAAGTTGGTAGCTGTGTGAACAGAGAGAGGGCTGATGTGGAGTACAACCAACAAAACTCGGCAACTGACTGAATATGAGGGGAGACGAGGGTTGAGGAAGAGGGATGATTATAAACCTTAGCGACTGGGAAGCTGGTGAAAGGGAAGGAAGGAAGAAGGAAGAAAAACACATTCAGCCCTTACTAATGATCAAATACTCGGACACAAATATAAAAGCAAGACAGTCCCTGTCCTTACAGAAACAACACATAAGAGAGTGGTGGCCAGGGAAATTTTTTAGCTTGGGAAGTTACAGGGATGGTAAGTGGATCCCAAGTGGAGAAAAATGACACCAATCTAGAAGCAAATACTGGTCTGGTTACTGTTCTTAGAACAAAAGATGGAAATGGGTGGGCATACATGGCAGTAAGAAGGGATAGCAAGGAGATGACTAGGGTAGATGGTCAGATGGGATAGAAACATGGTCTGGGGTGTGGGGCCACCTAGATATAGTAGGCCATGTGTATTTGTGCCGGCTGACTCCCCAATCTTGATGATGTGGCCCGCAAGGCAGTGGTTATAAAACCGAGTGGATTAACACACAGAAAATGGTCTTCAAGCAGTCTGGTGGTTTGGAGAGAATAGTAAAAGGTCAGATAGAAGTAGGTGGACAAATTGGAGAGTTGGATGAGACATGAAGCATGGACTGGGGATTGGAGTCAGTTATATATACTTGGTCATATGTGCTTGACTATCTCACCAAAAGGAGAACATAGGTTCAGAGAGGTGGTTCCAAAGTTGAATGAATAAAGTCATTCAGGACATAGTTGTAACAGGTTTGGTGGTCCAGAAGGAACAGTGTCAGGATGGATGCAAGGAAAACTGTGAGCTAGTTATAGAACTCTGAGAAATGAAAGAGAGGGAGAGTACCATGAGGGCTGATAATTTATAGAAACAAGGATATATACCAGGGTTGAGTAAAGGAGAAGCCTGAGAGTAAATGTGGAAAAGAGAAAGTCTAGAAGCAGCAGTGAGGGGAAAGTAGTATGCTCACTTTGTGTCTGTGTGTGTGTGTGTGTGTGTGTGTGTGTGTGTGAAACAGAGGAGCACAGAGAGATCTAGGAAAAGATCCAGAGAGATTGTGTGTGTGTATGTTTGTGAGAGAAAGGGTAACCAATACGTGAAGGGGTAGCAAGGGATGAGCTGCCCTCCAGAGAGAGTCAAGTTTCCATGATTGCAAGAAAAAGAAAACGAAGTGAGGGAAAGAGATCTAGGAAGAAGGATCTAGGATGAAGGAATTTGTTAATAACAGAATGGGGGATCTAATAATGGAATAGAAAAGCAGAAGGAATGTGAAAGGTGTGGAACTGAACTGGATAGGGATAACAATACAGGGAATGGTAATATAGGAAATTAAGGGAGAGAGGGAGCCTTTGTACCGTAGGGATTAGGATAGCAGGAGGTGGGAATTTCCACTGTGCTGTTCTGCCTCTATTCTGGAACAAAATGACAGATATTTCCTATCTTTTCTCAGTTTGTTTGTTAAAACTTAAATGTTATATGTGAGAGTAGCTTCTGGTTTCTAATTTAAATGTTATTGATAATTCATTCTAAATCACTCAGTCACAATAATTTGTAGTGACCATTAGCATCTTTGTGATGGTTTTAGGAAATTCAGGTATCAGAATTCAATAGCCATTATGAGGCAGATGGAAGAAAAAAAATTGCATCTTATCACTGCTCATATATGGTGGTATACGGTTTATATCTGTGAAAGATGACAAATCATGCTAGGAGAAAAAATATTCTAGAAGGCACGTCCTCATGATATTGTTGCACTTAATCATTATTAAAAAGAAAGCAGATGTTTCTTGTATGCCAATGGGAATTTGCAGGAGGTAAATCATGATGGCCACTCCTAAATTTATCAATGGTTAGGGAAGGGCTTCCACATGAAGCTCTTGCCATCCATTACATAAGCAGGGTGGTTTCACTGGAAGAATCATTAAAAGCAAATTTTCCATTTTGCACTTTTCCCATGCAAAACACGCTTCTACACAGTCAGGTATGGACCAGTCAGAAATTCATTGCTACCAGCCAGAGGTTAGTGTACAACATGTGATGATATCCAGGCACTAGGGGAGCACACACCTATAATAAATAATAGCATGAGTTCAATAATGATGTGACTAAAAATCTAAACTGAACAAGTTATAAAAGAAAAGTCAAAGAGGGACAGTTGAAAAAGAACAATAAACAACACTGTATGAGAGTGTGGGGATCTATGCTGACTTTCCACTAGAAGAATAGAAGTAAAATGTGTTTTCTATTATCATGTACACATAAGTGATCTTAAAGGTTTATGATTAATTGTTAGTATCATCACTATTCTTAGATCTCAAAAGGCTTTCCTCACTTTCTATATAATGTCTTCTATGAGTTTTCTTCATAGGTTCCTGCAATGAGTCATTGATCACAGAGGTTCATAAAAGTTTGGCATCTCAATTTGTTGATCAAGATAAATTACTATTTTAGATCTAGATTCCTGGTTAGGCTCCATGCCAGCCCATCCAAAGAAGGCAAAAGATACTCTCTAAGTTAAGTGGTATAAAAAGCTACCTTTTCTAATTGTGACTTCTATTGGGAAAAGACCACTGAAAAAAAAATTAATGTCAGCTTTGTTTTTTCTTTTTGTCTCTTGCATCACAGTTACACTAGCTAATTATGCACTTCATAAATGTGCGTGTCAAATAAAGCTTTTGTACTCTTCTCACAAACCTTAGAAATGAAATTAATCTAGCCTCATTTATGCATATACATTTTAATTCAGTAAACATTTATTAAGTGTGTACCATTTGTAAGGCGCTTTGTTAGGCACTGAAGGAGACAGAAAGATCATAAATATCTTCAAAGAGTTTACTATCTAGTAAAGAAAGTTAACTTTTGACATACAAGATATGGTATAGAGGAAAAAGCACTAGATTTGGAGTGAGGGCACTTGTGTTAAATCCTAGCTCTATTACTAGCTGTGTGACTACATGCAAGTGACTTAACCTTTCTAGGCTCAGCTTCCTCACTACAAAATAGGGGTGCTGGACTAGACACTTTCTAAAGTGTTTTTGGATTCAAATTCTATGAGATGGTACAGTATTTTACAGGGGTTTTTTTTTGGAGAGGGGATGGAGGGAAGGAGTTTGAACTTGTGATTGAATCGTGGTGGGGAATTCCCAGTACCTCGAGGGGAATTCCATTCATTGACACAGATCAACAACTTCTCAGTAACTTACAATTCTAGACAGTTGCCTGTGACACTAAGAGGTTAAGTGACTTGACCATAGTCACACAGCTAAATGTGTGAGAGGTAAGCCTTAAGCCTTGGTTGTCTGGATTTCAAGACAGGCTCTTTATACATTATAGCATGCTGTTTTTCCTACAGATAATAGCTATTTAACAAGTGTTTGTTGAAATTACACTAGTGAAAACATATATATATATATATATATATATATATATATATATATATATATATATGTCTGAGGCAGTTGTTTAGTATTAATATTCATAGAACTCTATTATAAAGTTTTCTTAGAGTTTCCATAAACTTAGAAATAGAGAACTATTCTATCATTTATTAGTTGTTCTATTTCTACCTCTAATAATTTTGACAATAGTTTCTCTGACTTCTCCAAAATCAAAGTTTTATACAATAATTTAAAAAATCAGTTGAAGTTCTAAATATTTATGCACAAAAATATAATGGCTATAACAGGAAATTGCAACTGTTTTAATAACTTCAGAAAGCATTGGAAAAGACTGCACTCAGCTTGGCTGACAGAATTTTTATTTGCTCCTTTTATGTTTTGCAATCACCAGCCCATCTTCCTAAAAACAGGATCTTTGTTGTTTATGATTTCAACATTTCCAGGTACCCATTCTTCAAATGATATCTACTGCAACACAAAGTGACATCACAGAGATGAGAACTTCTGGTAGGAAATTAGTAGTTGATGAACACATTCATTACAAAGATCCTGTTTTCATGTCAATATCCTCAGCAATAAAATATGAGGAAAGTAGAAAAAAAATTAATCATCTCATGCTATTTTAGCTTGCATTGGCTTTAACATTTCTTCTCTGGTTATAAGCTGTTCTTTAAAGGAGTACTCATTCCTTTGGGTGAAGACACCACCATAAATACCAGGTTCCAAATGGTATAGTTACATTTCTGTAGTATACCTCACTCACACTGGTCAACTCTCTGTGAAACAGCAATAAATAAAGTATTTTTATTGATTTTAAGGTCCAGGTTAATTCTTGGAAAGAGCTAAAATCTGGTTCTCTTCATTATTTTGCTCTATAAGTTGGGGGAGACAATCTTCCCACTCGTGGGCTGACAAATTAATTCATTTAGTAAAGATGAAGAGGTTATTTTACCTTGATAATAACCTCCACTCCAGCTATAAAGCTATGTTCCTTTTATTTATATACTTAATTTGTCCACTTCTGACTCTCTAGTCATTATGCTGATAGTGTGTGCTTGATTCCTACATCTCCAAATGTCTATGTCCTATTTTCCAAAATCTGATACCCAATTTATTATCTGAGAGGAAGGTTCCACCTTGGCCAATCATAGCACTGATAGCTACAGTTATGCCCTCTTTCCTAAGGGTTGAGGGTAACTCCAATATCGAAAAGGATTTGGTTAGAAGAGACTAACACATCCTCTTTCTCCTTGGGAAGTAAAGTCAATTAATAGGGGGTTTGCTGGTTTAAAGTACTGACACATTCACTTGCTCAGTGGCACCAGCACTTAGCCTTCTGACCAGCCCTTACTACTTAGAATCTTTTTGCTCTGGGGATGAAAAAGATCCCTGAGGAAAAAAAAAAAAAAAGTTAAATATCCTTGCTTTGATTTCAAATGGAATTCATTGTGTAAAAGAAGTTAGAAATTGGCCCAAAGGATTCTAAATTTGCTAGGCTTCATGAAGTCTCTCTACTCCATGATTAACTTTTAAGAGAAGAAACATATACAGAACACTCAGGAGAATGGAGTTCTAATATCTGGAGTGTAGACCAACGCAGATGTTCATGTGTGTCCACACCCAATCAATATAGATCATTAACAAGTAAAACAAATGGTTATTTTAAACTTTGGGAAAATGAAGCAGATGTCCTTGGCCCTGTGACGACCAGAAAACTACTAGCCTGCATGACAAGAGAATTCCAGAGCTAAGGGTCTTCACTGAGAAAACTCTGCTCCCATAACTCTGTGGTTTGTTAATAGGAGTGCTGTTAGATATGAATCATCACAAGGGGCCTCAGGAATATAAGAAATGTCTATGTTAGTCAGAATGCAAATAATACTATTGAGGATTTGTGTGATCAAAAAGGCACTGCAGATTATACTGAGAAGAAAAGCAGAAATGTGAGCCAACTCTAAGACATGTTACATAATTTCATGCTCCACATAGCCCTAAATAAGCAAGTGATTGTAAACTCATTCATAATGTTGATTAGGATATTTAAGAAGCTAAAAACAGGAAAACATTTCTATCAGAAATGGACTAGTCTGAATTTCAAATAAAGCACACTATAGCACATCGAAAAAATTATGATTCTGTATTCCAAACTAAAACTGATAAAGGAAATTTTGAATTGGAATAATTTCCTAAATACTATGCAACAATTATGGAATAAATGATCATCCCAGTGCTAACCATAAAGCAACATAAATTCTACTCCTTCCCCAAAGGAAAGTATGATCCTTATGACAGCTGAGTAGATAGGGGACTTTAAACAATACAATATCATACAATAGACAATTATTATGCATCTATTATATTCAGAGAACTGTTAGAATCCGGAAGAGTAAAAAGTTTAGCTAAGGAACCCTGATGGAATTCCCAGGCTAGTAGGGGAATAAGGTGGCAACTACAGTGATAGCTACAATATCCATTCGTTCAACAATCAGAGAAGGCAACAGGAAGTCACTGATGATTCTTGAGCAGAGGTGGGACTAGGGGAGTTCATAAATTCCTGAATCATCTAGACAGTACCATCAGTATAAAACCAATAGCAATGGCCCAATGTCCCTTTTGGTCTGGCAGGGAGCTTGAACTAGCCTTCAATTCCCCAGGAGTTTTTCCCTCACTACTATGAATCAAAATCAGTTCCAAGGCCTAGGATTCTCACTACCTTCCCCCAATTCCTGGACCTGGTGCCAGATAAGAACTCTTTTAAAACTTGCCAGACTTTACTGGTGTGTGAGGGTGCCCCATTCCTTCCAGGGTCTGAGCAGAGTTAACCTAATTCCATTAGAGTGTCTTAGCAGACCTGATCTATTTCCACCATTCTCTCTGACTGCTCTTGATATTACAAATATTTCCCCTCAAGGATGTCGACCTCAAGAATGTGAAGACTTCCCCTGGCAAAATGGGTGGATAACAATAATTTGTTTCAATAGCCATGAAAGCAGGCAAAGCAGGCACCACAGAACACTTACAGCTTGGTCAGACATTGAAGACACCAAGATCATCCACTGCATCTTGGGCCATCGCCACTTGCCTTGACTTTTGAATTGCCACTGGATTTTGATGAATCTGGAAGAGAGTATGGCTGACAACTTCATACAACTCTGCCTTACTTAAATCTAATTCACACATGTCAAAACATCACCCTGTGATGTCACTGGCCCTCCTTGAAAATGAAAGACAAACAAAATTTCCCCTCAATAAAGCTGGCTTGCTTTACTGTCTTATCAGCTCCCTGTTTCCTTATATTGGACTTTGGAATTCTGAATCTTCTTACATATATATTAAAACATCTATAGGCAATAAAAGATTATTTTGATAGAAATATGGATAGATGGGAAGAGAGAGACTATGGGTAAAGACTTTTTAGTAGGCTATTACAACAGTCTGGGCAGATAGTAATGAGTCTATTGGCAGGAGGGAGAGAAGGGATGCTCAGAAAGATGTTGAGATAGAATTGGGAGGATTAGGAGATTGCCCCAGGGAAGTAGCAGAAAGAACAGGGAGGCTACTGGGAGCCATTAATAAAGGCAGAGCGGAATATACTTTGTCTAGCAAAATTATCTTTGTGGCACAAGTGAGGATAATATATCTTCTCTGGCTTCAGAACTGCCATTTTGTCCTGATTATATTCTCATCCAAATATCTGCCTTGGGGATCTTTGGCCTATGCCAGCATTAGGACAGTGTTCTTCATTCTAATATCTTTATTGAATCTTCATTAATATGTATGCCTAATTCAGTAATAATAATCTCCCCACTCTGCTTGCTGCCACACCTTTCTCACAAAAAACCATCCTTCATGTTGTTGGGCCAGCATGCCTAACGTGGAAGCCAGATATATTGTTTTAATAAATCTATCCTGAGTTCTCATGACTTAATTCATAATACAGGATAGAATGAGTGCCAGTTTTCAACCATCTGTCTTTATTTTATAAGAAGAAAAAAAAGGATTAACTACAGCATTCCTTTGTTCTTCATAGACAGTACAGAAAGATAATTGAGTCTGTGTGGGAATCTAACCAGTAATGACTGATGAGAAACATGACCCTTTATGTCACCACTGCTCTGCAATGACAAGATTAAAAAAAATACAAGTAGAAACTTGTTGGATGGTATTTAGGAAGGCATTTTACTTGGAAGAATTTGAGGTAGATGTGGCGGCGGCGGTGGGGGCGGCGCGGTATGTTAGTATTTCTGTGATTACCTGATTGCGATTAATATATTAAAACTTTAGTTATTTTTTTGTATAAAATTTTGGTTATTCCTTAACTCAGGTTTTGGTGTCTAGTAAACAAAGACAGCAGAAAGTCTAATAAGATTTTGGTTGCAGTGCAGAATAGAGAATGAGCTGGCAGTTGTGGGAAGGGACTCAGAGACAGCTGTGATTGCTCTAGGTCACATTTCCAGCTGTGCCACCAGTCAGATTCTACTACCCTGTAGTGTTCACCCAAACTGTCTCATTTAAACAGGAAACTTGTGGGACATTTGCAGTGCAGCACATATTACTGTGGGAGCACACAGCTCTCCTTCAAGTAGACACTTAAATTTATCTGACTTTGGGAATATGTTAAGCCCAGAATTTTTTTTCCTTTGGCAATCACTGTTATGGGGGCTTTCCTATCATTACTGATAATAAATATATTTGCCGCTGAGAAAGAATTAGGAAACAAAGAAATTGTACAACATTCTAAAAATATTAGAAATACACAGTTCTGTCCTAAATACTCAAACTGAATTGTTTAAGAAAAATGCTTATCAAAATATCATTCCTAATTGTGCTGCCAACTGTGTTAGAACTTGGGGAGCAGGGTGGGGAAGGAGAATGGGAAATTAATCTAGCCCTGCCAGCATGCTGACCAAATTTGCAAATTAGACTTAACAGGAAGCTTCACTAAACTGTATTTTGGCTTTCAGGCTCCATTGGTTTCTCAGCAATATCTGCCTCTGCCCTACTTCACATAACCCATTGTGCAATTTGGAAATGTTAGTCAATACCTTTTTCAATGAATCTGAAGTCTGGCAGAACTTTTATTTGCAAGTAAACACCTGCTCAATCCACAAATGGTTAAGATTTGTCAGAATAAGTTTATCATATTTTGAGATAACAAGTTATGGGAATAATTTAATTTACCATGGATTTAAATATATAAAAACATCACCATAAATGTTTACAAAATTTCAACTTTAGATAGGATTAAGGCAAGCGGAAATCAATGATGATAAATGATTTATAACTAAACTATTCTTTTAACTATAAAAGTCAAGTAAGAAAATTATATAAATTGTGTGTTAGACATAGGTCTACTGCAGATAAACTAAATGTTTAAGTATATATAGCTTAAAAAAGCATTAAGTGGCTTAAAATAAAAAACATAATCCTTACTTTGAGAACTCTTTTGACAACAATCTTTTTTTTTTCCTGTCATGTCTTCTTTCACTTTACTTAAAACAAATTTTAAGGAGAAGATTTCTTTGTATTGGCATTCATTTCATCTTAGACTACATTCATTCAACTTATAATACTGATGGCATACTATCCATGTGGAATTATCTAGTAAGTTAATTGAGATTGGATGAATACACCGAAGACATATAAGGCATGGCCTATATTCACATGCTTTTTAACTTATTAAGGGAGATGGGACATATATACAGATAAAGATAATGCAAAGCTAAGACAAATGCCATGTGAGAGATACAAAGAACAATAGTTTAGAGGATGTAAAGTTGGGGAAAGCATGGAACCAAGAACAATAGAGGTTTAGAGGATGGAAAGTTGAAGAAAGCATGTAAGGTTTCACAGAGAGGGTGAGGTTTAAACTGGACTTGGAGAATGGGTAGGATTTCAAAACCAGAAATAGAAGAAAGAACTTTCAAATGGAAGGAACAGGATGAATAAAGGTAGTAAAACAGAGACGTATAACATGCTTGGGGAATGGGAAGGGGTATAGGTAGGTTTGGGGAGAAGTGGAAGATAAAGAAAAGCAGGCTGAAGATAGATGGGGGAGAGTTTGTGTACTGTGCTAAAAGGGTCTGGACTTCATTTACTACTACAGGTTATAAGGAGCCACTAAATGCTTTAAAGTAGGAATATGACATTATCAAAAGGGCATGTTACAAAGGTCATCTTAGGAGGGAAGAATATTTCTTAGCTCTCAACTTCTGTCTCCACTGACCATCTTGTGTATAGCTTAACTAGCTTCATTTTAGTTCATGGTCATAGTTTATACTCATCGAATGAGATAATACTTTTAAGTGCTTAACACAGTGCTGTGGGCAGCAGGGTGATGCCATGGATAGAGTGATGGGATTGGAGTGAGGAAGATTTATCTTCATGAGGTCAAGAGCAGTCTCAGACATTTATTAGCTGTGTGACCCCTGGGTAAGTCAGTTAACCCTGTTTGCTACCATTTCCTCAACTATAAAATGAACTACAGAAAGAAATGGCAAACCACTCCAGTATCTCTACCAAGAAAACTCCAAATGGGTTCATGAAGAGTCAGACACGACTGAAAGAAATGACTGAACAACAAATAGCACAGTGCCTGGAACATAGTAAGCACTATATAAATGCTCATTATCTCCTCCTTCCCCCTCTATTCTTGATCAATGAACTCCAATATATTTTATTAGTCACAAGTTAAATTAGTAAATATTATTGTAAAAATAGCGCAGAGGTACTGATTGTTAGTCAGGAACAATGGCTGCAGGACACACTTTTCATACACATATTCTATATAGCCTGAAAATCATGCTCGCTGCTAAAGAAGACAGTAAAGATATCTGTAGATATATATCTTCATAAAGTATCTATCAACCTATCTACACCCACATGGAAATATGCTTAAAATCGGCTTTCAGGAAAATGTTATAGCACAAAATTTTTTAGTTTTCAGTTTGTAAAAACAGAAAATAGTATTCTTATAAAAAAAGTATAGGCAACACATAGGGAAAATCTCTCACCATCTTAACAAATAGAGCTTGGACAGGTTACTTTCAAAAAATGCCAAACAATGAGGCCAAATGGATCATTCCCATGGCCTGCTGTGACCTTGGTGGAGCTCTTCCCCTCTGTGGGTCTTTTTTGGAACTCAAAGGTCCTTTCAGTGAGACTCTGGTTTTCTCTCCCTTTCCCAGCCCTTTACCCAAAACCCACAAGATACACAGGGAGAATGGAGATAAGCAGAGTGAGGGATGGTAAGAATGTATTTCCATGCCATCTATCAATATAACAACCCCTGATATCCTGTATTTGTTGCTTAAATTTTGCCTTAAAAGTACTCACAGCTTCAAAAGAGAAAATATATTGAATTGAGGATAAAAAGACCTGTGTTCTAATCTCAGTTCTGCCACTAAGTAGTTGGGTAAGTTACTTCATTTCTCTGGTGCTTGGTTTTCTCATCTGAACAATGAGTAGTTTGGACTAGGTAATTTCTAACATACCTTCAACTCCAAGATTTGAGGACTTGTCAGTTTGATTATTCCCCAACTGAAACAATACATAAACTATTACACATCTTTTATATCTCACCAAGGGAGGTTTAATTTCATGGATGAAAAAAAGGCACAAATGATCCCAAATACTGTAGTTAAATTAGGCTTATATTATCTAAATACTAAAATATTTGTACAAGTTTTTCATATAAAGGTCCAAGATAAACAAAAAATTAATGGAAAAATGTAGGGCTTAATCATGGACATTTTAGATTTTCCTTCTCTTTGCCAATATAGGATTGCAAAGTTGCTAGTTCTTAAGGACAAAGTAAAAGGGTTGCCACCATGTTTCATGATAGACTGTTTCATGGTCCGAATTATCTCCCTAAAGCCATTTCCCCTGCTATTAGGCCAAGGCCCTTAAATGGGAGATGCTGCAAGTAGTGAATACTGAGGTTATAAGGGTAGAATTAGGACCTAGGAATAAAGGATGAATGGATGCTGAACCAAAAGTAAGTGCATAATACTAGCTGATATCCTGGAAACTAACTTAGTTTGGTATTGACCTCAGGAATGTGGGGGTATTCTTGATCCAGAGTTTGGATCAAGAGGTTGGATCTTACTAGATACCAACCTAGTCCACAGGGTCCATAAAACAATCACACCACATTTCTATATTTCCCCCAGATGACACGTGGCTAAAATATACATAATTTTCAACATAAGTTCCATTGATGGCATAATGACACTTGATGCTATTCTTTGAATTTCCTTCAAATTACTGATATTTTTGTGAAAATAATGTGACCCAACTGATGAAAGGCATGATGAGAGTCACACAGAATTGGTACAGTAGTTGCAATCTATATTGTTGAAGGGAACTTTCAAAAAGATGAAATCCAAGATCCATTTGAGTATATTATATTATATCACATCACATCATATCATATCATATCACATATTACACACCAGTTCTGCTTTAGACATATTAAGTTGAGATGTCTATGAGAAAGTAGATGGTAACGAGGAATTAGAGGCCAAGAGAAAGATTAAGGGCTAGATATCTAAATGTGTACAAGTTATCTGCATAGAGATGATAATTAGAGCCACTGAACTTGATGAAATCTTAAAGCATCCTTGGTGTAGAGCAGGGGAAGATTTTTGTGTCAGGGACTCTTCAAAATAATGTTTTTTAAATGAATAAAATAAAATATATAGGTTTGGAAAGGAAACAAAATATATTGAACTATAGTTATTAAAATATTAAATAAATAAAGTCTTAGACTCCAAGTTAAGAACCCCTGGTATACACTGTAGAGAGAGGACTAGAAGAGCCAATACTTGGTGGGCAAGAGAGTGATGATGACATAAGAAAGGGTTTTTTTCTTTTAATGGTTTACACATTTAATTTTAAAAATATTATCCCAAATGATAGCAGCATAAGTCCTTAGGACAAAAGAAAATTGGGAATTAGTTCCCATGTTTCTGCCAAATTGGCATATTTTTAAGCCTCCAAATGAGTATATTATAGAAAGGGGCTTTCCCAAAGTTTTAGGTGTTAAGCCTTATTGTTTTCTCACTTTATCTTCTGCCAACTAAAATGTTGTTTAGCATTGAATACAGATAGTGAACAGCTGCAAGTTCTGGCTAAATGTTTTCTTAGGCATACCAGTTTTGGAAAGCATCTTTCCCCACCCCTCCCCCCTTCCCAGTGGGTAGTTTCTGCCATCATACTAGCTCAAACCAATTCAGAGATCAGTGTTTTCAGAAATCACATTCTAAATATCTACCAAGAGAAGTCTAGTCAAGAAAACAATGTGATGTTTGGGCCCTGAAAGAAGATGTGTCTTTGTTTCTAATGTGCACACATGGGCAGCCTTTGGGTGCTGACCTTCTCAGTCATGACTGGGAAAAGAAAAATTATTTTTTTCCATATTCTTTTGACTGTCAAACACATATGAAGTATTTGTCTTTTATCTTATGGAGAGAAAACAAGTGTAGAGAATATGACAACTGAGATCTTTGGTTCTACCTGGCATTTAATCTTAGGGTTGCTTTAGAGTGAGCATGGAAAGTCACTATATCAGGGGAGTTTTCAGTTTCAGGGGGAGGTGGAGAAAAGCGGATGATTGAACAAAGTCAGGAGTTTAAACTTAAATGCAACGAAATGAACAAGAAACTCAAAGACATGTACTATATAGTTGTTTAGCCTAACCTAAGATAATTTTTGGCATCTTCTTAAAGCTAAAATTTTTCATATAAAGATGATTCTCATCTATAAAGATATAACATATAGTCATATCAAAAAACTTAAATTTGAATATTTTAAAAGGAACTAGTATTCACCTCCGCATGAGTTCTGCCAAAAGTTATTGAATAGTCCAAACTTTCATGCTGTTTTCAGAGTAATCACTATCAAAATAAGACAGCCTCTGTATCATGACAGATATAAAATCCTTTTATTCTCACCTTCTCTCTGGCTTCTCCTGAAATGATTTATGATTCTTCTCAGTTGAAGCCCTGACTATATATAAGTCTATATATTCACAAAGACTACATTTTTATTTGAGGGGAAAGGCAAGGCAATTGGGATTAAGTGACTTGACCAAGGTCACACAGTTAATAAGCATCAAGAGTCTGAGGTCACATTTGACCTCAGGTCCTCCTGACTCCAGGGCCAGTGCTCTATTCATTGTGCCACCTAGCTGCCCGAAGACTCCTTTTTTTTGGAGAGAAATTTAACATAGATTTCAACATAAAGTTATTTTGATTAAAGTGAACTTCATGTAATTGAAGCTTACTCTTCCCTTCAGAAGCTATTCTTAAGCCAAACAATGAAGATTAAAATAGGAACTACCAAGATGTCAAAAGAGAGAAGTACTTAAGCTACATGACCACAGAAACCATTTGTTGGGACATTAATAGCCATAGAGCTTCTAATAGAGTACTAAATATTAGAATCTACTATTAAGTCTCTAAGTTTCATCTTGTAAATTTCCAAGCTGGTTGCTAACACTAAATACTGTTCTCTGAGGTTTTCTGGGATTCCTAGTCAGCAGTTGTATTTTTTTCTTAAAAAGTTTATTCCGAATTTAATCACCAAAAGAAAAAAAGCATTTACATACGGAAAGGAGAGCACACAAAAGGACTCTATATGAAACTGTGAATTTCCATTTTATATCATTTGCTTGTAAAAAATATAAATATACTTTACATTGAAAACTATCCTGCTTGTTCATTCTTCCTTCAGAAGCTTCTATTTTCTTCTGTGCATTAAAAAAATTATAATGACTTACAAAACCACAAAGCTATGTGGCATAGTGGTTTGAATGCTGGATTTGGAATCAGGAAGACCTGAGTTCAAATCCTGTCTCAGACACCTAACTAATATGTGACCCTGGGCAAGTCATTTAACTTTTCTCAAACTTAGCTTTCTCATCTGTAATATGGGACAATAATAGCACCTCCCTCACAGGGTTATTGTAAAGATCAAGTGAAATAACATATTTAAAGTGCTTTGCAAATCTTTAAATACTAGACCAATGCTAGTTACTATTATAATTATTACATTATTACTGTTAACCTCCCTTCCCTCCTTCCCCCATTAAAAACTAAGGTAAAGAGAGAGAAAAAAAAATCCCTTGTAACAACAAATAAGTGTAACCAAACAAATCAAAACCACACAGTGACCATATCCAAAAACAAATGTCTCTTTGTGCACCTTGTGTCCATAACCATTCTTTTAGTAAACAGATAATGTAAGCTTCATCATAGATTCTTTGGAGACATGGTTGGTCACTTCATCGATCAGAGTTCTTAAGTCTTTCAAAGTTGTTTTTCCTTATAAGGTTACTGCTTTTATATAAGTTATATTATCTTGGTTCTGTTCAATTCATTATATATCAGTTCACACTGCCCAGGCTCTGAAACTGTATCTTTTGTCATTTTTTACAATGCGATAATATTGTATTACATTCATACAATTTGTTCAGCCATTCCCCATCTGTTTAAGAAGCAAACTAAGCCAACTTTAAATTCCAGTTCTTTGCTTTTCTCCTGCCTTCTCCTTTCCTCTCCCCCCATTTAATCTTCCCTTTAAGATCAGAAAGCTTATTTTGTTTGTGGCTATTCCCAACCCGGTCTTATCCTCCCAATCCATGCTTGTTTCTCTATTAATGTATTTCTACATGAAACTTTTTGTGTATGTTCAACCATCTTTTGTCCATTTCAGATAAGAGTAAGGTTTATCTGATATCTACTGTTCCATTCTTTCCCCCATGATCTCAATCAAAAGAAATACCATGTTTCACCCCCTTTAATCCTCCTTTTCTATACTAGTATCTTACTTCCTTTACCATACTTTTTCTTTCTCCTCTTTAAATCCTCAGAACAGACCTAACCCACCCCTGGGACATCTGTTTTTTCTTAAGCAACTCCCTCAATACCCTTTTAAAACAACAACAATAGGAGGAGGAGTAACAGTAGAAGTAGTAAATAACATTTTGATAGTACTTACTATGTATAAGGCGCAAGTATTATCTCATTTGATTCTCATAACCATGAGAGGTAGGTGCTTTTATTCCCCCATTTTACAGATGAAAACGATGAGGCAGAGGTTAAGCGACTTATTCAGGGCCACATAGTAAGAATCTAAGGTTAGAGTTGAACTTAGGTCTTCCTGACTCCAGCAGTCTATCTACCTTGCCACTTAGACATTAAGATTCTGACAGGATATTTATTTCTCCACCATTAAAATGTTAGCACTACATTATCCTACCTTCCAATTGCTCAAATAAATGTACTGCCATAGGTTGCTCTTGACTCTTGTGTTTGAACTTCAGAGTTGCCAGCCAGCTTTGGTCTTTTCATTAGAGGTGTTCTAAAATATTCTATTTCACTAAAAGTCAAGAATTCTTCTCCTTCTCCTTACCACCCAAAAACAATAATAAACTTTTTAGGGTGAGTTATTCTTGGTTTTAAGTCTATATCTTTTGCCTTTGGAATACTGCATTCCAAGATTTCCTCCCATTTTTCGTAGAAGCTGCCAGGTCTTGAGTGAATCTGACTTGTGTGATTCTGTAGTTCCTTGATAATTCAATTGCTTATATCTAAGTGAGTGATGATGACAGAATCCAAGGAACCTTCACAGGTGAATGTCTGGTAAAATACAGCATTCATTCATGTAACAAGCATTTATTAAGTGTCTACTACGCATGTAAGATAGTTTGTTGAAGGCTAATTTATTTAGGGGATTTTTTTTAAATTACAAGGGCAGCTATGTGGCACAGTGGATAGCGTGCCAGGCCTGAAAATAGGAAGACTCATCTTCCTGAATTTAAATCTGGCCTCCTTGGATACTTACTAGCTGCGTGACCCTGGGCAAGTCACTTAACCCTGTTTGCCTCAATTCCTCATATGTTAAATGAACTGGAGAAGGGAAAAAAAAAAAACCACCCCAGTACCTTTGCCAAGAAAATCCCAAATGAGTTCACAAAGAGTCCGAGAAAACTGAAATGACTGACCAACAACAAGAAGAAATTTTATTTAGCATCACATACCCAAATTACCAATACTCTGATTACTAAGAATGAAGAATAACAAAGCAGGCCACTGTTTATCTTTTTCAATTTATTATATATAACAAAATGTGACTCAAGTTTTAAATCAATTTAACTTAAGAAATACTGATAGAAACTTATTTGTATGCTTTGTGTGGATCAAAGAGCAACCTTGGCTGTTCCCTTAAGTAATTTACAATCTAGAAGAGAGAGGGGAGCGAAATGCAGCTTCAAAATGCAGGAGGGGCATAAAGTGCTAAGAGTTCAAAGGAGGAAGAGAGCTCTGATGGGCAAGGGCGATAATGCAAAGCTATGTAGAGAAGGGAGCATTTGAGCTGTACTGAAGTGTGAGCAGTATTTCAAAGTAAGTGTTTCAGGAATTGGAAACTGTGAGCAAAGACAAGAAGGTAAAACTGAACCATTAGGGCACAGGGCCAGAAGTGATAAGTTAAATGTGGCTGAAACAGAGAATATATGAAAACTTATAATTGAAAAAAGGGTAGAGAAGCAAAATTTTTACCACTGTCACAGAATGGTAGCATTAGAGATCATTTAAAGTTAGAATCAGACAGCAGAGAGCCCTGAATCACTGGAGAACCCTAGGAAGGTATAAATTTGAACCAGGGAATAATAAGGTCAGATCTCTGTAGCAAAAAGATTAATGTTGCAGTGGGTAAGTGCAGTGCAGTAAAAAAGCGTTGCCTTTAGATTTAGACTATGAAAAGGCTAAGACTTAATATATTATATAGTCACGTGACTTAGAAATAAAGATATCACCCCACTCCAACCTCCCCCCCCATATCCCATTAGGATGTACATTCCTTTAGAGCAGGGACAGTTTTTTGCCCCTCCCTCCCTTTTTTGGTATTCCTCATCTCTCAGCATAGTGCCTGACACACACAGTAAGTACTTAAGAACTACTTATTGACTGATTGGCACTAACACCTCTCCTCCAATTCAGACAACATGTCACAGTCAGATATGAATATCATACTACATTAGTTTCCTCCAACAATCAAGATTTTAAAACCTTAAAAAATCAAAGATTAATGTACCAAAAGAGAATACTATTTTAGTTCAACAATTCTCATTTTTAAAAATCAATAGATTTTTGTACAATGAAGTTGCTCTCTGAGCTTGGATAAAGGCTGGCAACAGTCCTGGCTAATGAACAGCTGTTTCTGGTTGCCTTCTTCACTTGGAACTTGCTCTCATTTACACAAATATACCTGAACCTGTAGTAAACCAGTTAATATTTATGGAACCAGCAGAGGGAGCATGGGAGCATGCAAAGAATTCATGGTTTTTGCTTTCACTGTTTATATGGGGTTTTTATAATTGTGGGTTCTTTCTTAGTTTTTTTGGGCGGGGGAGGGTTCTTTCTTAAACAAAGCTACTTTGTCTTGAAAAAAATAATCACCGAAATGTATTCTATGATTTTTGAGAAAAGCATATCATTTATTTCTCTGCAAATATTCTACTGGAACACTTTTCGACTTTAAAAAAGAATATAAACAGAGCTCTTTTTTTTTGAGGGAAACAGATGTCAGGAGTGAGATGCCATATATGTCCTTTCTCTAAAGCCTTTGACTTTACATATTTTTTTATTTCCTTTTTATTTTCTCTTTCATTTAAATATTTCTTTGAATTCTGCTCCATAAGTTGAAATAACATGTTGTTGGACATTTTATTATTAATAAAAGTTCATCAATATTCAGTGAAATACCGAACAAAGTTTTTACCTGAGCTGAGAAAGGATTTCTGGGGAAAAAACATGACATGCAAATGGGAATATTTATGTATTATTTGGACTACATTTCAAATATCATACCGATAAATATATGGGTGGAATAACACAAGTGAAGAAATTCTGTATCTTTAAACAACACATCCAAACGTACAGGAAACCATTTTTTTTTTCTTGTGCATACACCGGCTTTACAAAGTTCTATTAAAATTATAGATTATTACATTTTTTTTTTGGTGGAGAAAAGGGTAAACCATGTTGTCAGGTCTAAGTTTCCACAGGAAGTTTAAAAAAATCAAGTTTGCAAGATAGATGAGAATACCAAAAGTGTAGTCATCTGTTTTTGCCCTTATGATATAGCAACATTATTTATGTTAACCTAAAACGAAGAGTAGGATAATATATCTCAAAATTAATTGCCTTATTGGGATTTCTAAATGTCTTATTTTTAATGGTTCCTCCATAATTAAGATGAAAAATTTACAAGTAAATTAAATGAAGATTGAGTTAGAAAACATCAAATCACTTCTCTCAGATAGTGGAATAATTCTTATTCCATAGTTGCAACAAAACATGGAATTTATGATAATCCTCTACTAATTATTCATGACCACTAGGATGTGACTGCTTTGAAAGTTTTTTTAACTAAATTTAGTATTATTTCACATAAAAGCATAACAAACTGACATGAAGGAACCCACTTCAAAACCTTTAATAAAATACTGTATTAGTCAAAGAGGTAGATTTTGATTTGATCTAACTAAAGGTCATAAGGAAAACTGTATTCACTGATTTCACTTCACTGAAAGAGGTATACAACATTTCTTTCCTGGGGGGGGGGGGAAATTAAGACAAACAAAAAGATACAACAACAACGAGGCCATGGAATGAGGGGCAAAGAATATCATCAGACTAATTTAGTCAATGTTTTTTGACATTTTGTAGTTTACATGCCTTGACTTCTTTTGGCACTTGCTCTTGATGGGGGTGGGGTGGAAGCACTCTACAAAATTCTCTGAGAATGTAAATAACATCTCAGAATCATAAAATGGAATTAAAGACTATTTCTTATATATGAAAAGGCATGTCAATTAAAAAGAAACATACGGTTTTCATAAAATACTGAGGATAAGGTGTAACCTTTATGATGTAGTTCTTTTTTAATCTTTTACTTCCTAAATACAAATAAATAAAAAATAGAAATTACAATTGAAAATAAATTAAAAGCCATGATGTTTCCCCAAGTAAGTAACATTGTTTGCAATATGACTTTTGAAATTAAAGAATTTGTTAGCTGCTAACCCTTCTATGTGATGTCATGGTAAGGTAAATCTTTAAATGATTCAAGTGTACTAGATGTCTCTGGAAGGTATTTGTTCTTTTTATAACTGCCTTGTTTTCAGTTTTTCTTTCCCAGTGAAAATGTCAAATAAAACTAATAAAATATGGGTTCCTGGCAATTTTTTAATTTGGTTGCTCTAATGGGAGTAGGATGACCATTTATCAGCCTGAATCAAGGTCAAGATTTACCTACATTACTCTAGCATCAACCGTCTTCTCCCCTCTCACAGGAGTTATTTCCACACTGTCTTGTCAAACAGAAGCTGTGCAGGAGTAAGTAGAAAGATGATTGTGAAAGATAATGTCACAGTGGTATCTAGGCATCAGTCCCTTAAAGCAGTGCACACACACTACATGGAATAAAAACATGACTGGTAGTGTAGGGGAAATTGTTGTTTCCCAGGAAAGGAAATTGCCTGAGGCACATCTGGCAAAGAATTCCCAACCCCCAGTCCCCCCAACCACTTTGGCAGTTAAAGGCTTAGTTTTAACAAAATATACATTTCACTGCCTATTTCAAAGGTGAATTATATAGTGTGAATGCCAATTTCTAAGAGGGAAAGAATTAATGTATACTTTAAATATGCTAGGTCAGCTATTTTGTGTCTCTGCTATATACACTTAACTATGGTATAGCTTAAGCAAGAAACTATGCTCAACCAGGGGCATTAGTATTTTGATTTATAAACTGCAGATTTCAAAAGTTGTCTCAGACCCCTTGCATCCATGATGAAATGAGATGACCAAACACAACAGAAAACAGTCATTAAAGCAAGATGAAAATAACATTGAAAATGAATCAAATTTACCCAAATTAATCTAATTTCACAAGTTGATACCTTCTATCCAACAAACCAATTTCCTTCTTAGTCTTCATTGAAAAATTGACTTGACTATTTCATATATGACTTCCTGTTTACAATTCGAATAGATATTTGACATTTAAGGCATACATGGTGGTCTTGTATATAATTATGCAGCTGCTTTAGCTCAAGATGATTATAGGTCACCAGAAGATTTTGGCAGTAAAATATATTCTATCACTAGGTATGTGTAACTTTGTACTATGGAGGTGACAGTCAGGATTAAGCAGTGACGCTCTGTCTTCTAAAGCAGTAGAAGCTTCTTTATGCTTAAACAGGGGCAGTAACTATTGCCTTAAAGGCAACATCATTAACACATAACACAGCAATCATAAGATCATGGAGCACAGTGTTCCAACTGGAACGGAACTTAGAGAGACCATAAAGTCTAAATCTTCATTTTTACAGATAAGGAAATAGAAACTGAGGCACAAAGAAAGTAAGTGACTTGTGCAGGACCACACTGCCAGTATCCAAGGAAGGATTTGAATGAATCTTCTGTCAAATGCTCTATCCATTATACCAACCTGATTCTAAAAAAATGTGTTTGTGCGGAGTCTGATGGACATGCTTATATGATTCAGCCAGGTCCACAACATAATTCTAAGTTTGGCATTCTAAGCTTCAGCACTATAAACCAGAGTTCTAGGGACAAAACTGATTTGTTTTGAATTGCAGTTTTTTAATTTTGGTTCAACCTGTATCAAATAGTAATCAAAAGCTCTGATAGGATTTACAACGGAATCACTGTGGTAACTGAAGAAAACTGAAATGCTGATTTTTATCTTGTAACACCACTCTGTCAGCAGTTTGTGAATCTAAATATTCCATTTAAAATGAATAATGATGTTTACTTCAAACACTGGCTATGTTTTTAATTACCTTAAGGCTTTCATTATATATCTAATATTATTTTTGTACATTCAAATATGTGCTAATTTTGAAAGAACCTATATATTTACAAATTGCTGAAATCAAAACACTATATCCTAGTTTTAGTTCTAGGTCTGGAGACTTAGGAACTGAGAGTTCTTGCTACAGCAGCACACCACACTTTCCAAAAATTAAAGCTAGAATCATCAAACAAGCATCTGATAGCAATCATTTCAGGATACCTGAGGGCAAAGATGACATAATTTAAAACTGATTGTACTTAGATCTAGGAAAAACAGTGCTGTGTTAGTACTGCTACCTCAGAAATGACATTACACAGACAAAAAAAAAACAGCATGAGATGGACACCATGAACAAACCATAAATGCTGTTCACCAATTTGACACAATAATTTTTAGTATTTTCCAATACTTTATAAGCACAAGTGGCTTATTCATAGCTGATTATTATTCTAATACTCTATTAGGATCTTATTAAGAAACAATTATTAGAAACATCTCCCTATTGAGGGAGAGTTCTGTATCACTGTGGGGAATCTGATAGGGAAGAAAGAATAGAGGTCATCGTCACTGTCAGTTGTGTCTGATTCTTTGCAATCCCATATGGGGTTTTCTTGGTAAAGATACTGGAGTGGTTCACCATTTCCTTCTCTAGCTCATTTTACAGATGACGAAACTGAGGCAAATAGGGTTAAGTGACTGCCCCAGGGTCACCCAGAGGCCAGATTTGAACTCAGGAAGATGAGTCTTCATGATTCCAGGCCTGGCACTATATCCACTGCGACACTTAGTTGCCAAGGTCATTAGTAGCAATCCATATCTGTACACTCTCCTCTATAACATCTCCGTGCAGTCAGTTAGCCACTTTCTGAACACCTTCAGTGATGGGAAACTCACTATTTATAAAAACAACTCATTCTAGTTTTGGAGAACTCTACAAGATACCAGATCGAAAGTTATATCAGCAACAGCCTTGTCATTTCAGAATACCTACACATTTGATACCTTCCACAGTACAAGGCAAATGGTACTCGGCACTCCTGCTATGAGCGATGCTTCGGCTTATAGACACTTAAGAGTCTCAGGAGGTGTTATGAGCTTGGGTTGCCTCATCATCTGGAAGATATCTATGTGCATAGAAAGGCTCTGTGGTACCCTGAAGTTTTGATTCCCTAAGGTGTAAAGCTTCCAGGACAAGGATGTGATGACTGGGGTGTAAAAACTAGATCAGGCCAAACAGGGGCCAATTAAAGGAACTGGAGATGTTTATCCTGGAAAAAAGAACCTTTAAGGATGATATGGCAATTGTCTTTATGTACCTGATGTTATAGAAAGGATTCCTGTTTCAGCATGGATTAAACTAGATGACCTTTAAAATCCCTTTCATCTCTAAGATTCTGTCATCTGGGCTCTATGAAGGTCAGGAGGACTTACTTCAATTAATAACAATTAATTTTATTTATGATTTAGGCTACCTGGATATATTTTAAACTTTGGGGCTGAGCTGAGTGCATAATTGACCGATTAGACTTTCCTGACATTAGGGAGGACAAAGAGGCCCCTAGATCTGCATCCTAGTGTGCGACCTTGTATCAGTAAGGCAAGATTAATGATATCAATGGTGACCATGAATATGCCTGTATAGTTTGGTATCGCAGAATATAAAAGACTCTCTATGTAGTAGGAAGGAGAAGTAAAACATTTATTCAGACACCAGAGGATCAAATCTCAAAACCATTAATTCCAATTCGACATAGCAACAATTGTATCCTAAAACCAGTAAGTCCACTTCACTATAACTGCAAGGAAATTAAAACACAAAGTTGAGGCAAGGAGCCAAGCCATCCGTAACCTTCCCCTCTGCTGGGGCCTTCCTGTAAACACTCACTCACAAGTCCTATCAGTCTGCTTGCCTGAGTCCTTTCCTCCTGAAGTTCTGACAGCTTGCAGTTCCCTCTCTCCTTGCAATTCTCTCTCTCTCAGTCTCTCTGTCTCTTCCTCTGAGCTTAATGGCTACCCTCAAGGTGTGTGTATATATACATACACATATATACCTTCTTGGGGCCCAAGGGCTTCACATCCAATCAGCAAAAGGGTGTGGGCCTGGGGCTTAGCACCTAGTTAGCAAAAGGATGTGGACCTTCCTGCCAACAAGCTTCCCCTAATCAAGCTTCCCTTAACTAGCTCTACCTGAGGCCTATTAAGGGGATGAATGGCCAGGGAACATCTTTAATCACATTAACACCACAGTCCTCAGCCAACATTATTAGTCCATTGGAAAATGATGCCTCTCTACACCAAAATTTACAATGAGAACTCTGGCAGGCAGAGCAGCAACCACGGGAAAAAATGGGTAGCAGTATATCAAGAGAGTTTTAAGACGAAAATAAGAGTGGGAAGGAAAAATGCCTATATAGGTCTTCCAGGCTTATTATCTTAAGTAAGACATAAGAATAGAAGACCAGTAAATCAGAGAGACAATATCTAAGAAGAGATCCATTAATAATCAATGAATCCATTGAACAACAAAGATTTACTAAGTGTCTTCTATATGCTAGGCACTGTGTTAAACACTTGGAATATGAAGATAAAAGTAAGACAGCAGCTGTCCTTAAGGAGCTTACAATTTACCAGAGAGACAACATGCACCTACACAGATATATAGACCTATATAAATATACAAAATCCATATCTATACACAAATGCAAAAAGGATAAGCATTAAACAAGTTGAACTAGAGATCCTAATGCAAAGAGGAAAATTTGAATTTTTAGGTATCACTGAGACTTAGAACAATGGGGCATAAGATTAGAGAATGGCAATGGAAGGTCCTAGCTTACTCAAAAAAGAACATAAAGAAGAAATGGTGTGGTAGCATTTTGTGTAAAAAAAATATGCTAATGTGAAGACATTCAGGAACTTGAGGAGTAAAATGTAATGAAAAGCATGTGGGTGAGAATCAAAGGATAAAGAAACAGAAGCAATATTGTAATTGGAATAACACCTGGACAGAGGGAGAGTGAGAAGAGAAATCTGGGAAACATCTCAAATTTGGTGCTAAGGTGGGATACTGTAGTGATTGGTGACAGCAAATATTCATATACTTGCTGGAATTCTTTCATCTCATTTGCTTCCCAAAGCAGAGTAGATAACTTTATGACATTTTCTAATGATTGTTTTAGCCTTGAAAAAAAACACTATGATGGACCTGATTCTGACCAAATGGAAGAATTATTTACTAAAGTAGGAATGATGTGAACTTTGTAGACATTATATTGTTCATATTAAAGAAGGAGAAGAGATACTGACATAGTCTGACAGGGACCACAGATTTTGGGAGAGCAAATTTCTAAATTTTTAGACAAATGATAAAAATGTTCTAATGACCTAATATCCTACAGCTAAAGTTGATCCATGAATAATGGGGAACTCATTAACATGAAATTTTGAATACACAAGCAGAAGTTACTGCTGAGAAGGAAAAGCCCAAAGAAAACAATACATCTGCTAGGCACTTTGTCACACATCTAATATTTTTAAGACAGGTACAGAAGACTGAAGCAAGGTTATAACTGAGGATCAACATAAAAGAAAAGTATTTTCCCAATGGCATGATGTCTGGAACTATACAACCTAGAATAAGATGAGGTTGGTGATAAATGTTAATGAGAACAATTTTTTAAAAAGCTCTGTAGGAGACAAGAGAACCAAAGAAGGAATAAGACTACTGTTCATCATGGGTGGGAAAATGATGAGAGTGAAAAAGTTAAACTAGTCAAGGCTTATTTTGCTTCTATTTTCTCTTCCAAGAAGAGTGATCTTTGGACTGGGTAAGAAAGAATAAAAATGGTTAGCAGGAGTATAAATCCAAGATATATAAGGAGATAGTAAGATAACATCTAGTTCAAGTAATAAGCCTGCAAGAATTGGCAGTTGTGATTCCTTGGCCACTGTCAGAGATCTTTCAGAGATCTTTGAAAACAAGAATTGTGCCACGGGACTTGAGAAAATCAAATGTTATCCAGATTTTCAAAAAATGAAATAGGACAGAATCTGTAAAGGATAGGACTTAATATATTCCGGAAAAAAATTGTAGACCACATTATTAAGAGGATGATTTGTAACAACATAGAAAGAGTAGCAGTGCTCACTAAAATCAGCATGGCTTCATTAAGAATGGGCCATACTAGTCTAACTTAATTTCAATGGTGTGCTGAAGCCAGTTCAAACCAGTTAGGGAGAGCCAATTGTTAAATTTCCAGTGTAAGCATTTGTACCCTGGAAACAAGGGCTCGATTTATTATTTTGCTAATTGCCTCTAGGCTTAAGAAGATGATGGAGAAAGTGGCAATAAAGCAAGTTAAACTTAAAAATGTGTTGTGTGTACATTTTTCCCTAAAGGGCTGGTTTTTAAACATTTACCAGCACAACCTTGCCTAATTTCCTTTTTTTGACAGTTTTACCAGGGTAGTAGATCAGGCAGACCTGGTATACTGTACTTGAGGTATGAGGTAGACATGGTACTTGGTTTTAGCAAAACATTTAATGAAGTTTCTTATGCTTGACAAAACAGAGAGATATGGGAGCTAGGAATTTAAGTGAATCTGAAATTGTTTGACAGACTCAAAGAACAATCACTAACTGAGTTGATGACACTTAGATGGTGAGCTCTAATGCAAAGCTCTGCGTGTCACCCTGAGCTACTCAGTATTTTCACCAATGACTTGGATGAAATCATAGAAGTCATTCTTGTCAATTTTGCTGGGAGAAAGAGCTACCATATTGACAGAATCTAGGTTTTTTTTTTAAAAGCCTCAACAGGTTAGAACAATGAATTAAATTTAAAAAGATGAAATTGTATGTAGGTTCCATAAATCACTTTAACAATCAGAGGGGAAAATGATTAGAAAATAATAATGATAAATGATTAATAACGATAATGATAAAAATGATCTGGAGTGTTTTAAATAAACTTCCTGATCGATATGAGTCAACAGTGTGACATGTAAACTGAAAAAGCTGATGCTACTGCAGGCAGCATTTGGAGAAACACATGGCCCAAATGAAGTAGTATGTAATAGTTCGATTAAACTCTGCCTTGATCAGATCACATGAGGAATAACATGTTCAGTTCTGGCAACCACATTTTAAGAAGGGCACTGACAAGCTGGAAGAGGATCAGAGAACAGCCAAAATGGGGAGAGGAAGGGATTATGCCATATGAGGATCAATTGAGAAGCAACTTGTAACGTTCAGTTCAGAGAAGAAAAGACTTAGAGGGGCCATGATAACAGTCTCAAATATCTGAAGGGTTGAATGACCCATTTGCTGAGGTCAGAGACAGTTCCTGCCCAATTCTTAGATTCTGTGATTTACGCAATGCAGTATGGCCTAATGGACCAAATAATGACGAGCTTGGAGTCAGACATATTGGAGATCAAATCCCACCTTAAACACTAGTTGTGTGACCCTGGGTAAGGCATTTAAACTCTCTTGGTTTCAGTTCCTTCTCTGTAAAAACTAGGGGTTACACTAGAGAACCCCTAAGATCCCTTTTGGCTCTAAATCTATGACCCTATGACACAAAATCCTAGTTTTTATATCATTTCACCTTTGATTTCTTGGAGGGGCAGGCAGGGGCAGCAGGGTTCTAATCTGTGATTCCTTTTGTTTACAAAACTCCTGGTGAGGAAGCCTTCAGCTAATGCAGAACAGCAGCTGCTATGCACTGAAGAATTTTAGAGAGTTGAGTCACTGAGAGGTTAAGCGATTCATCTAGGGTCATACAGATGACTGAGGATGTGCTCAGGTCTTTTTGATTCTTTATCCACTGTACCATTTTTTTCTCTTCTTGATTATTACCCACATTTTAGTAACTTTGTTTTATGTGTAAGAAGCCAAAACAAAGACGCAAGGTGCTGAAGGTCCCTTCTTATCTTTGTTTTTAGCTCATCCCTTTCTTTTGAGGAATGGCTATTTTTTAATGCCCATCAGGTTGGATTTGCCTCTCTGATAGCTAATAATAGGAGAGAACTTGGTCATGTTCTAACAAATGATAACGGGAAGCAGCCAAAATCACAGTTGACTAGATGTGGTGTATGAGGGAAAACAAACACGATTATATAGATAGCAAAACTCAAAGCTAGAGTAGAGTTAGGAAAAGTACAAATGGGAAAAAAAATTGTTGGGCAATGCAGCCTGGACTGATTGGGGGAAGCCAGGAGCAGTACTTTTTCTTTTTTATTTTATAACCTCATCTGCCTCTAGCTTTCATCAGCAAGTCACTGGAGATAACTTCAGATTCTCTGTGATAATTGACGGTTTCAAGCACTACAATCAAGTTTATCGAACATCAGAAAGAGATCTGGACTATGCATGTTTAGCTTGTAAGCCCCCAGGAGCTTCACTGTATTCACAGGCAGGGGAAGAGAAGAAAACCTAGCTTTGTTCCTTATTTTTTTCTTGCCAATTGTACAGGTAAAAAACTGTTATTGTGTTCCCTATATATGCTCCCACACATCTACATATAGTCTCACTTAATATATGCAATATAATACAACATAAGGAGGCAGTGATAGTACAATGGAAAGAATACTGGATTTGGAGTCAGAGGACCTGCCTTTCAAATCCTTCCTCTGTAGCTTAGTATCTGTAAGACTGAACAATCATTTTGCTTCTCTGGGCCTCAGTTTCTTCATCTGTAAAAATGAGAGGGTTAGATGGACTCTGACCTCCCTTTCAGTTCTAGATCTATGATCCCCTAATCGTATAACAATGTGTATATACATGTGTGTATGTGCATACATGTGTATGTATAGATAGATATTGATATATGTATATACACACACAAACAAATAATGATTCTAGTGAAGAGTCATGGAAACACAGGGGTGGGGAACCTAGAAGGCCACGTGTGGCCTCAAAGCCACAGGTTCCCCACCCCTGACTCTTTGAATTGGGGTCACCAATCCAAATTTAACCAATTTGCGGTTAACAGTAAGTTGTTTCTATCTGACAGTAGTTGCATTATAGATGAATTGATGCCTTCAGCTGAAATTGCCTAGAGCTGCATTAACCTCTAACTGCACCTACAGTCACTACTTAGTAGGATTTAAACATCAAATAATCAGAAGAATTAGCTATCTCGTTTCTCCAGATATGACATGCAGAGAAACAAGCTGGGCGTGAAGTCACAGAATAGAAGAGCTCCCTCTATCCCCACCTCCACCCTCAGTGTTCCCTGATTAGTCCCTTAAAGAGTTATCTCAGGAATCTAAGCTCCAAATCTGTTAGTCCTTCAGCTTCTAAACACTCCATATCTAATTAAGATTTAAAAAACAAAATCCCCAAATGTTTATCTTTTACAATGGAATAAATATTTTGGTCCTTCTGACTCTGGACAGACTTACTGACTCTCAAAGTTTTGAAGATAGAAAGAACTTTGTTCTTTTTTTTAATCTATAGCTCTAGCCTACCACTGCGTCTGGCACAAAGTAGGTAGGCACTTAAATGATTAATTTTAGAAGTATTTTTGTTCAACTCTCTTATTTTATAGCTAAAGAAAAATGAAGTTCAGGAGAAGGGGAATAATTTTGCCAAAATCATACTAGTTAGTGACAGAAGAGCTGATCTGACTTGGCATAAATGACAGAACGGTGTGGGTGATAAGTGTGTTTTTTAAAGTAATTACTGCTATGTTCAAGTGGCAAGTTTGGTCTTTTACTCCTACCAATGATATGATTTCTAAGGTATATGTATGTTATGTAAAATATATATGTATGCATATATACACACACATATACAGTATATTGAATTCACTAAGGAGTCTCCAAGTTTACTTTGAATATTTCAAATATAGTTTTGTTAAAAAAAAAAAACAACAAATCTTTTCAGGGCCAAGCCACTGACCCATTTAAATTGGTTTACTAAAATGATCCAATCCCTCAACAGTATTTTTACATTAAAATTCAGCATATTTAGGTAAAACACTCATGGTTCAGAATTCACATAACTTGGCAATTTGTTTTCCTTATGAAAGGGTGGGCCTTTTGGAGTTTACATCAGCAAAACTTCTTCCTTTTAATTTATACTAGTTAACATAAACCAAAGGTCCTGATATATTTGTAGCTTTTTACTTAAAAGAGGAAACAGAGGAATTTTCATTGTACTTCAAAATTAAAAACTCAAAACAGTTTGGAAGACTAACACTATGACACCAGTTTCAGGCAAAAGGGCTGTGGTGCTCAGTTTAGGAAATACTTTGTTAGGGTGGTGCTTATAAAATACCCAGGGGTCCTGTAATTGATCAATTTTTCCCAGAGGTTTTCTCTCCCATACTGTATTGGCTGGACAGCAGTAAGCTCTGATTTTCCTGTTGCCTTGTGAGTGACCCCCCTACAGGAAGATAACGGAGAAGCCAAGAGGGAGGAGCAGTTAAGCTACACATGTCTGGCTGCTCTTATCAACTTATCATATAAGGAAAGGAAAGTGATTGATTCAGATACCGACACTGTAGAATTTGCTCCAAAGAGAAACAGAAGAAACACCAAAGCTTACTTGTAAAGCTAAGCCAGAACACACAATTGGGGTAGGACTGTTCTTTCTGCTGGCATCTTACCGTTTACTGGACGACTGGAAAGAAAGCAGCATTTTGTTTTGTTTTGCTTTTAAATCAAATTTGCTAGTAGAAAAGGTGGGTGGGGGCAGGAACTCATCGACTATCAAGAGTGTACTTTACACATGACAGCATAGCACAGCATTTCAGAGGACAAATGAATGATCTGGACTCTTAAGTGCACTGAAGTTTGCTAAGTTGGCTGCATTCTCCCTGAAGGAAAGTATGTGGCTGATTGTTTTCTTTACTTTGAGCTATGATCTTGTCTTGGCGTCAGCCTACAACAACTTTCGGAAAAGCCTGGACACCATAGGGAAGAAGCAGTATCAGGTTCAGCATGGATCATGCAGTTATACCTTCCTATTGCCGGAGATGGACAATTGTCGCTCTGCTTCTAGCTCCTATGTGTCTAATGCAGTGCAGAGGGATGCCCCGTTGGATTATGATGATTCTGTGCAGAGACTGCAAGTACTTGAAAACATCATGGAAAATAACACTCAGTGGCTCATGAAGGTAGGAAAATGCCATTTATATGGTTGCATGAAAAATCGAGGTTCTGTTTTCACTTCTTGCTCTAATAGGCAAGCTTCACCAAAGATAGTTCTTTGAACTACCACTTATTTTCTGTATCTCAATGCATAATCTCATCTATGCTTGCATGAAAAGGATACCACAATGAAAAATGAGCAAATTTAACTCCAAGGTGGAGAGTCAGTAATAAATAAGCATGTCTGTGTGTGTGTGTGTGTGTGTGTGTGTGTGTGTGTGTGTGTGTGTGCTGGAATAAGGGGGAGGGAGGGTAAGTATACTTCTCTGCAAAACAACTAGGCTGTTTTGTTTGTACAAGTAATTTAAACTTAGTAACACCAATTACTAACATAACTGGCTGCAGGCATGTGAGGGAAGTGGTAAGCAGCACAACAGCGCCAGGACAAGGAAAAAACGTGCTAATCATGATAATTACTGATAAATAGCGGATGGTGGCAATGTTACCTTCTGGAGTAAGTGCTTTACCAATTTCCTGAATTTATTTACTGAAACCAATTATAGCTTTTTGTAAAACGAGAGGAAATTAACTTAAATAGACCTTATGTTTTTCAGAAACTTAGGGTTTTTAGTCAATGGGTTTGTCATTTGTAAACCGTTTGTACGAAGTTTTTGCCAAGTATTGTTTCTGAAGGGGTTCAGTATTACCATTTCTCTTAGAACCCAGTAAACCGGTTTCAAAATATATCCACGTGATTGGTGTTAGTTTTAGCAAAGAGGAATTTGTGCCATGTCAAGATCTGCTGCCTTTTACTCATTATTCTTGTTCTTATTCTCACCCTTTCCACTGTGCCACAAACTTTGCAAGAAATGTATAATAAAAGAGGTATTCTGGAAGTTAAGTTGTTCTTCAAGAAGCAACTATTTCCTCACGCAAATTTTATCTCACAATTAAGAAGATCAAAAACTTCTAAAGTTTCTTTTTACTAGGAAAAAGGAAAAATGACGTATTCATTATAGTATTCTTAAAGAAATAATTATTATGTATACATGGTGGAAATAATGTCAAAATTTGGAGAGATGTATAATTTATAATTATACAAATAACTGAGGTAACTGTCAGTTCTCTACCAAAGTTCCACCCAGGAAAATATCACAAAGTATTTTCTCCATCTAGAGTAGAAATCTTTAATTTCCTTTTCAGCTTTCTATTAGCAGCATATCACATCTTATTCTCATAACAGATCTCTGCCTGCTTTTTATCCACTGCTGTGAATCCACTTAAAATAAGGGAAACCACCGAACTCACTGAAGGTAGGAGCCGATCAATACACAAATGAATTCCCTTACCATTATTCCTCAATCGAACTAGTTCTTGGTTCAAACCGTGTTTAATTAAAAACTTCTAAGAAATAATGGCAATAAACCTTACTCAAACTTTAAAAAAAACTCCCACAATGATGATAATATTTGTGAAAAGACCCACATCTGCTGTGTATATTTTCTGCTAAAGGTTTATTCTTTCTTATCTTTAAAACCCTTTCCCCTTCGTGTATGTACAAATAGCTCAGCTAAGTTTGGGAGACATTCAGGAATACAAACTCACATATTTGGAAGTCCTAAATATCTACCTGACACTAACTTCCTATTTCCTTCTTTCCATTGTTATGTTCACACTTAATAATCTACTCATTTTAACTGTGACATGGTTAAAGGCCAATGCTAACAGAACCTCGGTGAGGGATGAAAGAAATAGAGCAGTAAACACTCCCATCTATTCAGCTAGTAAGTCATTTCCTAAATAAACAGTCAGGGGATATAAAAGAATGTTTTACCAAATACAAAATAGTTTAATTGTATTTACTACAATTAAGGCCACCTTCAGGTAAACTCTAAATCTAATTATTCTCTCTCAGCCAAACTGCCTCTTTTCTTACAAGTCTGAGAATGTTTAAATGAAGGAAAAAGTCAAGCAACTGTATTCCAGGAGTTGCTTAACCTCGAACCTATTTTCCAGGTTCCAGAGATCAGAGTTTATGGGGCAACCTGTCAAAATACTTCTTTAGTCACGAATATAATTACCAAATATTTGAATAGCAATACAATAGAGTGTTCCAGAATGCAGCCTTTAGACATCCAGCTAAAATATCACCTAGAATGACTTAATATTGACTTTTCCTCTGCTTAACACCTGCTCTGATCAAGCCTATCTCACAGACCTAGAAAGTGCACCTGAAAAACTCACTGGTATTGTTATTTACACCTGGCTGGCAAATAGAAGCAAGAAAACAAATAAAAAACCATGCAATGTGTGAGTATGTAGAACCTTTCCTAGCTGTGTGTTCTTTCTCTGGGTTCTGGCACCTGTGATAATAGAAACTACTTTGCTTAAAAATGGAAAAATAAATTGAACAGAGTGCCAGATGAGCCCCATGACCACATGGTCTTATAAAACACTGAAATTTCTTCTGACAGAGCTTCACAGCTGGGGAGGAGAAAGGGTTCCTTACATTTACTTTTCTTTTAGAAATCCACCCCTCCTGTACACTCTGCCTCAGCACACCCCTCCCCCCCAAATTCTAAACACTATCAGAAGGTCAACTAGTTCCTGTATCGGATTAACTTTTCCAAGGTGAAAGAATATCATTTCAAGCCCCTAAGTGGTGAGCATCTGTTAATGAGTTTAGTTCAAGGAAACATTTTTGCATATTCAAAACAATCCCTAAGCTCTCTTCTTAATACATCAACCAAAGGAAATGTCATACTTCTGAATGAGCACCGAGGTATAGGCTAAGATACATGAATGGAGTGACATGGGAAAAACACTCTGTATTTGCTTAGTGAAAGAACAATGGGGATAAAAGGTAACTTCACTTAATGCACAAAATATCATGTGGAAATCTTAAAATTTTAAGAAAAGATAACGATAATCTCTCTTCCTAATTCTTTTACTCTATAAACAGTTCCTTGTATCATTTAAAACACTTTACAAAGCCAGTTTTCTAAAACCTGACAGATAATTTGGTAATAGAGATCGTGTTAATAAATACTGTGTTAATACTTTTATTTTCTTTAATTGGGGGTAGGAGGAAATGTGAAACAAGCACAAAATATAGAAGAGCTAAGCCATTACTTAAGACTATAGGATATTTCTCATGCTACAAAAATTTGCCTGGATGACTACCTTTTCAAATAGGTATTTTTAAAAAAAACAACAATAATGTCTGCAAATTAATTAAAAGTCTTAATTTTTTACTGTAGTTACTTAAATATAATTATTTTCCATCCCACTAGAAGAGAATATGGATTACATAAAGTTGTATTGACAACAAAGTTGTACTGTATTTCTTTATGAAGTAATGGACACTCAGTATACTGTGTATAGCTTTTGTTTACAAAACTATTTACCATCAATGGACATACTCTGACCACAGTAGCTATGTAATTAAAAAAAAAATTCAACAATCCAAAAGCAGAATGATGGTTTTAAAAGATGAGAGTTGAATTTAGGGAGCTGAGAGATGAATCTTTTCTCCCTGTATACTGTAGAAAACTTTGGCCCAGATATGAACTTTATTTTTTAACAAATACAGTTGGAAACCAATGCTTAGCCATATATCCAGAAAAACAAAACTTGGTTTTCTTTCAGATACTCCTAGCCAAGCTATGTTGGTCTGTTTGGTTTAGGTTTCTGCCATTGGCTTTGGTTAATACCTAGTGGTTCATTAAAAAAAAAGAAAAAGAAAAATACCATAATACACAAAGCCAACCACTCATTGCTATACACATAGAAAGGCAATTCTTTCTGGGATTCCACAGGTTGTACTCTGAAGCATGAAATTAATTATGCTCAATATTCAAAAGAAGTTTTGTGCATTCACATAAACCAATTAAAGTCATTTGAGAAGCCTTCAAATTATAGGCATATTGTTTTTTTCTAGGTAAGAACAATATGATTAAAGTTTAGCCTTTTTTTTTTAAGTTATCAGAAATTGCAGTTTTAAGTTCTCATAGGAGCAAGTACTATGTCTTCTTAATTTGTGCCTTTCACACAGAACACTTAACTCTTTGGGCTGCCAAATACCTTGTATTTGTGTATGGGGGGATTATGGGATTAAACAGTATTTCTTTGCCTTGAGCTGCTTTACTCTACCATAATGGATAATTGCCATGAACCTGAGCTAGGAAACAGGCATGTGTGCATAGTTCACATGATTCCCCTTTACATTTAGGACAAACACTTTATGTCCCATATAATCTTCATATTGAAATCTGTTGTTCACAATCATGAATAGGTTATGTTCCAAGAATTTGTATGTTGGCTCACTAACATAGAAAAAATATTGTTTTCCCAGAGATAATATTACAATGGTAGATTCTTAGGCTAGCCCCATAAAACCTAGTTGATTTATAACATGGATGAAAAGATGTACATTAAAAATGAAAAACAATATTGTTTCAATACTAATAATTAAAGTAAATATGTAGAAATAACAGTGGCTCCAGTCAGATGACTTGGATTCAAATACCTTTACTGATGCTTACTATCTGCATGATCTGGGCCAAGTTACCTGACCTCATTAGGCCTCAGTTTCCTGACCTGACCTAAATGACAGAACTAGATAATCTCTGAAGTCCCTTTCTACTCTAGATTTATGATACTATGAACAAATTCAAATAGGAAACAATATTTTCCTCTTTCTACCAATACAGAAAGACTTCGAATAATATTTTTGGCCCATTAGGTACTTTCCAGGGATCTGGCCTAACTACAGAGAGACTCAACACAAGGCTGGCCACTAAATGATAACTTTTTTGGCCATGGCAACTCATAAAACAGAGAAAAATACAAAATGGCTTTTTTTCTGTGCTACTTACTTATACTTCTGCAGTACTAGTGGTAGAGGGTTCTAAGAATCACTTACATTTTTAGATTGTCTATAAACATCACCTTGGGGCAATGAGGCATCACAGTAGATAAAGTACTAGGCCTGGAGTTGGGAAGATTCATCTTCCCGACTTCAAATCTGTCCTTAGCTACTTACTAGCTGTATGGCCCTGGATAAGTCACTTAACCCTGTTTGCCTCAGTTTCCTCATATGTAAAATGAGCCTGGAGATGGAAATGGTAAATCACTGCAGTATTTTTGACAAGAAAACCCCAAATGGGGTCATGAAGAGTCAGACATGACTGAAATGACTGAACAACAACAACAACAAACATTAGCTTATAGTAAACACTGGTACTTTTTAGAGGTGGAATGTAACTTTTGTGGATGTTTCAAATGTGTCTTTTGAACAACTTTTAGATACTTTAGAGACTGACAGCACTGGTTCTTACGCCTAGTTTCATTTAAAAGATTATAGCTTTATTTACCCCTTGATGTAAAAATACCATTAGTGCTGGTCTTAAGTTTGTTTTATTTGTGATTAAGTTATTTTTAGGCTCATAAATGGAATGCAGGTAGGTAGGGGTTGCTTGATTTTAGTGACATGCCTGGAGAAAAGTTGGGAGAGGGACTGGAAAGAGTAGTGACACAAAAAGATTGTGCATACATGTGAGAAACAGATTACTTGAGGTAGAAGTAATTAAACAGGGAAGAAAAAGAGAGCATGGTATGTACAAATTCCCTCATGAGGAAGATAAAATCAGATCAGAGTTTCCTCCACCCATCCACGAGGTGGTGCTACTGACGCAGGACAGCTCTGGGCATTGGGGAGAGACAGGTGCTAGAAAAGGAAGGAGGGGAGGGAAGTACTATAAGTGAGAGTAGAACATAAGCAAAGATTTCTATATATGAAAGGTTCATTAGTTCATATTTTTTACACAATACGTATTGTTTAATGATAACGTGATAAGCTGTATTTTCTTAACATTTGGGAAAACAAGCTAGTACTTGGATGATATTTCATGTTCTAATCTTATTGCTCCCACCCAACTAAGGGAATAAGTTCATCAATTTTAAGGACCATATACAAATATTTTCTCCACTACAAGAACCAACAAACTAATTCTACTCGTGGGCTTATATCTATTTCAAGACGCATGCCCTTCCTACTGGGTTGGCTTCAAATTGATGACCCAAAGGATGCTGTATTTTTGACTGATTAGAGTGACTTCGGCATATATATACATCACTACTTTTCTCTGTTAGACTTGACAAGGACAGTAGGCACCAATAACATGAGACATTTCCAACTCAATAACAGATTACATACATGTAAAACACAATAATTACCGTCACCATAATTCTATGAATTCTCCTACCTTTCAAAGAGAGCAAAATTAATGCCAGGTTTATCAGTGTTTTCAGAAAGAGTAACATTTCGCTAATCTGTAGTTTAAATAGTTTGCTTGAATGAATATTGTTGAATTGGAGGCTACACAGTTAGCAACTTCAGCTCTCCAGGACACAGATGCGAACCAGGAAGGAAGTGAAAAGGAATTCTAAGCACTGTTTTGTACAATGTAGAGGATACCGCTGCATCCATCTACCAAAGCTCATATACTTTACTATAACCCTAACTTCTTAGACTCTCACCTGGATGTTGTTTAAAAATCTTTTTCACTAACTGGCTTCGGTTTCTGTTTCTGGGGTAATTATGCATTATTTGCTTTCACGTAATCTATATACCTGGCCTTCTTGATAGGTAGTATACAACATCCTATGTCCTGTGTCTGTACTTTTGCATAGGCTCTCCACCAAGACTAAAATGTACTCCCTCCTTGTCCTTATCTCTCAGGATTTCTAGTTTCCTTCAAAGCTCAGCTCAAAGAAATCTCCTAGAGTAGGTTTTTCTTGATTCCCTAGGTTATTAGCGTTCTCAATATTTTTGTCATAGTCTATGGAAGAAGACAAGGATACTGTTTTATTATGTTAGGATGACTTCCACAGAAATTGGTTACAATAAAATAAAAGGTTTGAGTACTTAATACATTTTAGTTATCTTGCAAATTAATTGATTTGTGATGGCTCATTCCTTAATGATGCCTAATAAATCAGTCACTATATAATAGTGGAATAGGAACTTTACCAGTCGAAGTGAACTAACACTAAATATATTTGTGATGTCAGTTTAGATATTATGACAGAAATCTCATGGAATTAATGTGGATGATAGTCAATGACAATCTGCTGCAATGCCTAGGTATAAAAGAATTAATTTAAAATACTGTGATATTTACTTACCAATTTTAGTTTGAGTATAAACATTTCATTAAACTCTAATGGTTAGAGCAATGGAAAAACGTGTACTTATGGCTCACAAATATGTATAAACAGAGATCATTTCTATTGTATAATTTTAATTGAAAATACATTAGAAACCAGCAGGTAGCCAATTTGCAGGTAGCCTGTATTTTAAGAAAATTTAACTTATGCTAAATTAAAGAAATTTAATTGGTATCCATATGAAACAGGCCAAATGATTTCTTTCTAGACATTATGCCTAAAATCTAGCTTCCAGGAATAGGAATGTGATAATCCCTTGGTATTTTGCTCTTGTCATCTAGAGTATTATCTTAAGTTTTTGGAGCTATAAATTAAAAATGACATTGATAAACTGGAGAGTTTCCAGTGGAAGGCAACCAGGATGATGAAAGACCTTGAATCCAACTCATGTGAAAATTGGTTGAAAGACATGTGGGTGTTTAGCATGGAGAAGAAAAGACTCAGGAGGAATTTCATGTTTTCAGGATTTGAAGGGTTCTATAGAAGAAGGATTAGACTTCTTTTTGGCTCCAGAGGGTAGAATGAGGAGTAATGGTTAGAATTTGCAAAGAGACACATTTAGTTCTGACATCAGGAAAAATTGCATAACAATTTGAGATGCCCCAAAATAGAATGAGCTTACTTAACTTATTCTTGTGTTATAACATAATTGGAGATAGTACAGTGCCTTGAAAATAAAAGATGGCTCAATAAATATTTATTTGGTGAATTAATGAATGAAATACAAACATAAAATCAACTAAGCAAATGACACACCATAGTGAGAGTATATGACTTTTGAAAAGTACTTAATTTTTAAAAGAACTTTGTATAAGTTATTTTATCTCCAAAATAAATACATTATGGACACATAGATTACATAGGTATTCTCCCCCCCAATATATTTTATAACTAACACAATATAGTTAGCCTTTATGATTCTTCTATCTTTTAAAAAAAATTAGGAATGTCTTCTTTGTGGTGGTGGTGGTGGTGGCGGTGGTGGTTGTTCTTCATTCTTAAAGAGGACCAAAATGGCATCACTATGTTGGAATCAAGGTATAGTGTGTCTGACGATGGCTAATCAGACCAACACGAGCTCGGAATGCTCTGCTACAGGTTGGGCACAAATAGTCCATGTGAACATTTGGGGTGGAGGTGTCTCTAAATTTGCACATCTCATGTTTCTTTTGAGCTACTGCAATTCTGCTTAGCTCATGCAACACCGAGCCTTCTTTGATATAAGTAGGCCATCCCATGTCATACAATCGATTCCAAAGTTCTTCAGAGAGAACTTGAGAGTGTTCTTCTGTCATTAATTCTGACCGCCATGTGAGCACTTTTCTTGTATGAGTTCTCTGTAAAATAGTCTTTTAGGCAAATGTATACTTAGCATTTGAACAACATGGCCAGCCCATCAGAGTTGTGCTCTCTGCAGCACAATTTAAATGCTTAATAGTTTAGCCCTGTCCTGGAGGATAACCTCCTCTTGCCATATAACCATGAAAATTTCAGTCAGCTTTTGTGTGAGCAGCTGGACTCTCTGCCTTGTAAATCTCAGGTAGAATAGAATCAGTACCAGGTGCTTTGCCACAGGAGAAGAGGCATTCAAAACCTCTTCTTCTGTTGGAAATTTGGCTAGAGAGGGATTGACTTCAACCTAAGGTAAAAGGTCAATGGCTTCAGGATTGACTGATGACAGTCTGTTGAGAATACTATGGAAGTGTTCAGCCCATCTCTCCAGGATCATGTCCTTATCACTCATCAATGTGGCTTTATCAGCACTAAGTAGTTAAGATGTATAGGTCTTTGACCCATAAATACCTCTCAGGGTATCATAAAAGTGCTATGAATTGTTACTATCAGCACAAAACTGAATTTCATCTGCCTTCTTACTGAGCCAAGAATCTTGCCTCTAAGCTTTGGTTTTGCTTTACTTTTTTTTTTAAAAGAATGTTTTTATTTTATTTTTCTCAAGTACGTGTAAAAAATAATTTTAATAGTATTTTATTTTTCCAATTTCATTTAAAAATTTTTGAGTTATGATTTTTTCTATCTCACTCTCTGTTCCCCTCAAAATGGTAAGCAAGTTAATATAGGTTATATGTGTACAATCATGTAAATCGTATCCCTATATGTCGTGTTGTGAAAAAAGAGACTAGAGAAAAAAAACATACAAAAAAAGTGAAAATAGTATGCTTCGATCTTTATTCACACTCCGTTAATTCTTTCTCTGGACGTGGACTGCATTTTCCATCACGAGTCTTTTGGAATTGTCTTGGATCATCGTATTGCTAAGAAGAACTAAGTCATTCATAGTTGTTCACTGCACAATGTTGTTGTTACTGTTACACTTTACTTTTGATGGAGTTAAATGCTGCCTTCTTAGAGGTACATGAACTATCCTGCTGGTAAACCCTGTGGAGTTTTTGTCATTTAACAGCTTTTGAACTTCCCCATCATTTTTGTCAAACCAGTCTTGATGTTTATGAGTATTCTGACCCAGATGAGTAAATGCAGTTCTGTATACCAAATCTCTAAAAGCTGCCCACTCTTTTTCTGCGTCACTGTTGCCAAGTCTATGTTGGCTCAGCTTTCCCTCCAAGTTAGAAACAAACTGTTCCCACTCAGGGAAGTGCTCTAATCTGTTGACCTTAAGTCTTCTGGTAGTCATCTTGCCTTGGGGCCACTGCTTTTGTTGAATGTTAAGCTTGGAGAGGATAAGTCTATGATCAGGCCAATTACTTTGTGCCATATATCTCCTTTGTCACTCATATTCTGTCTGTCTCTTCTCCCTACAATGACAGTCTATTAAATGCCAATGTTTGCTGCGAGGGTAAATCCACAAAGTTTTATTGTGTTTAGGTAAATGGAAGACAGTGTTGGTGATGAGGTCATGAGATGCACAAGTGTTTAATAGTAAGCGACCACTGCTATTGCTGTTTCCAACTGTATTTTTCTGTTTTGGGCAGTCTGTGCCTACTCTTGCATTCAAGTTACCTGGAATTATAAGCTTGTCCTCTTTTGACACATGATGAGGGTCTCCAGGTCTTCATAAAATTTGTTTTTGACCTCATCAGGGTCTGTCATGGTAGAAACGTATGCACTAATGATGGTGGCTTGGTCCTTTTTTGCAAGTGGCGATTGCATTGTTACGAGGTTGTCATTCACTCTTTTTGGTAGGCACACAAGCTTGTTGACTAGATTAGTTTTGATTGCAAAACCTCTATCAGCTTCACTGCACTCCCCTTCACTGCAGCCATTCCAACAGAACATGTATCCTGTTCCACCTTTGGTAAGCTGGCCTTCATTTGCCAGCCTTGTTCCACTGAAGCTGCTATTTGGATGTGATACCTGCTGAGTTCTCTCACAACAAGAGCTGTTCATCTTTCAGGTCTACTGGATTTCATGTTGTCCACAAGTGTGCACACATTCCATGTACTGAGGGTGAGTGGAATCATCTTTGCAGAAGTTTTTATACATTTATTTTTTGTGTTTCAACCACATGGTGGGATCTCTGCCTGCTATGGTAAGCAGGCCAGGGTTGGGTAAAGCAGAAAAATTTTAGATCACCTTTTCTAGCCCCTTCTTCATGACAGGAGGTGAGCAGTGCAGTCCTTAAAAGTCTGCTAAATACCACTGCTGCTTCCAGTGAGAAAATGACCCTATGTCTCAGGCCACCTGTGTGCAGGGTTGTGACTACAGCTCCCAATATATCCACACCTACTGTTTTATCACTTGTATGTTGCCACAGGACTTCAAGATAGGGAAAATGGTAAAATGGTATGGGTAATGTCTTTTGATTCATGTATAAATTGGATTTAAATCAAACAGAGTTGTGTGAAGTCACTGGCCTCATTCTCTCTTCCAGAGTCATCAAAGTCCAGTTGCAAGACAAAGTCAAGATGACTGGTGATGGCTCAGGATGTAGATGTTTAACCGAGCTCTAAGTACTACATGGTGCTTGCTTAAGCTGCCTTCATGGCCGTTGGAACAAATTATTCTCATATGCCCATTCCATAGGAGGTCTTCACAGGCTTGGGGTAGACATATCCATAACTCATTGAAAGGTCGGAGACCCCTCAATTACCCTTAACCTGGTTTAGACCTTATGCTGAAATGGTTTACTGGAGTGTAGCCACTGCAAGTGCTGCAGCTTCTTGGAGCCACAAGTGAGAGTTGGATGGATCAGGTGGGCACCAAAGGTGGAAAGCAGCCCTGAAAAGTGCTCTGTGGCCCTTACACCAGAGAGACTAGTCTTTCCTGAACCTTCCTTATATCCCTTGAATGCTGAATGTATTACCAAGGAGAAAAGCACATGCAGTATATTGAAAACAAAGTGCAGGTTCCCATGGGCATTAAAGATGTATAAAAACGTGATATATGTTCTTTTTGGCTCCAGTCCCACTGGGGTGAGGATGAGTTGCCTTAAGTTGAGGCAAAGCAGAGTGTGTGGAACAATCACCCAGGCTACAGAGAAAGGAAAGAATGTGGCCAGGGTTTTCTTGTGGAATTTGGGGCCAGAAGTATCTGAGAGTGAGTCAGAAGCAGTCAGTATACAGGATATGAGAGGTTCAAATAGGAGTTTAAGGGGAGAAGTGACATCCATAGTGTCCACAGATTCACACCTAGGATCCAAAAAGGGTCCTACAAGGGCACTGTTCAGTTGTTTCAGTAGTGTCCAACTCTTTGTGACCCCATTTTGGGTTTTTTTTTGGCAAAGACACTGAAGTGGTTTGCCATTTCCTTCTCCAGCACATTCTTACAGATAAGGAACTGAGAGAAACAGGGTTAAGTGACTTGCCCAGAGTCACACAGCTAATAAGTATCTCAGACCAGATTTGAACTTATGATAAGTCTTCCTGATTCCAAGCTCAGTGCTCTATCCATTGTGCCACCTAGCTGCCCCTCTAAAGGGATGAACATAGACTTATCATCTGAGTTTGGACTCCAGCAGTTGAATTCCAAGATAAATAGTAAGAGTATACGTTTAACAAAGTTTCTTCCGTTTACTGAACTGAGACTTCTCTGGGTTTATATACATTCTTCTGGTAAGCCTTATTAAGCTTTGTGCTCCAGGTTTGCCCACACTGCTGTTGAGAATGATGGCTGTCTCTAAGGGGTGACTGATAATTGGTAAAACAGGTAATGACACTGTGCTATATGTTAATTCCCAAAGCTGAGCCTATGAAGACTGGGAGAATCTCACCGTCAAATCAACATATTATGATTGGAATTTATTTTTCTCGTTAATGGAAATGAGTCAGAAAAGTTTGGTAACTTATCCCAAGTCCCAGTTAAGCCTGTACTGGAGGCAGGTCTGGTACTTCTCTATCTCCTGACTGATCTCAGCATTATTCACATTAGACCAGAGTAATTTAGTGGAGAAACAAGCTTTGATGACAGCCATTTCAGCAAATGCTAAACCAAAGTGCATTTCCTCCACTTCCTCAATTTCAAGGTATTCCCCAGGTTAAGACCTGAACTGTGGAGATACCCTCCTTTGAGTATCTTCAAATTGTGGTTTCTTTCTATTATCATTGGTTTGATTTCTATCATCAGTGATCTGAATTAGACATGAATGGTTTCATTGCATATTGAAATAGAAAAATTCAAAGTTAATGTTTTTAATCAAGCTAGAGACAAAAAAGTTAAAATTTTTAAGATTGATTTGGCATCCAGTGCACAAGGGCCACTGGGTAGACTTTGTTCTAAATCTCTAAATAATCACATTTTTCTGTCCTTCCTTCATGAAGATGATGCTGAAGTCATTAGTTTCAAGCAATTTGGATTATCTAGACTGTGAAAAAAATGTGTAAAATTCAATCTGTAATTCAGAACTGTAAAGACAAACTGTATAAATTTCATGTGTATGGCAGAAAGCATCTATAAAAATCCGTACAACCCACACAGAGAGTGACAGCTCTTTCCTGGAAATTGACTTAAGAGTAAATTCTTCATTTCAAAGAACCACTTGAAAGCCTAAGCAAATGGAATTCAGATTCAATGAACCCTGTTTCCCATCCCTTGATTGAAAAACCTATTTTAGCTTGCTTCCCATTGTTTTGTTCTCAGAATTCTGCATCTTGGTATAATTAAAGATAACTTGACTGCAGTAATACGTTAATGTTTAAGATGAGAAAAAATGATGTAAGACAATGATATAATGTAATGAGAAACAGTAAAAAGAAATCTTTTGTGGATCAGAGTTCAGTAACTTTTCAGGGTCAAAACGACTCTTTAATGTCTAGCTTAAACATAAAGGGTATGCTTCATCTCTACCTGATTGAAAGCATGTGAAAGTTTGGAGCAGGTCAATTCACTTTAATTATATATTTACCCATGAAATTTCCTTTCCTCCTTACCACAGATGCACATAAGTTTAGTCACACATCAGCTGAGTGTGGGGACAGAAGCCATCAGAGTGATTCCCTACTACCTCTTTAAAGTAATTATTCGGTATGGTACAGGTGAAAGTGCCCTGGATTTGGAGTCAAAGGACTTGGATTCCAAGACCACTCCCGATGCTTTCTATCTGGTGACCTGGGGCAAGTCACCTCACCTCCCTGCAGTTTACTGATCTATAAAATGAAAGGTTTGGACTAGATAGTCTCTAAAGTCCCTTCCAATGAATCAATTCATGAGCATTTGTTGAATGCCTATTATGAGCTAGGCACTGTGCTACACACTGGGCATACAAAGACAAAAGTGGAATAGTCTCTGCTCTTAGGGAGTTTACCATACTACACTAAATCTATGATCTTGTGATCACATGATAATTGCTTCAACTAATTAACTTTATAGCTGTTTCCAATTAACTGAAGACCTAATTGAAACCCCCGTGGTAATTACTTTGCTCCATAACTAAACTCTTTTTGTCTTTATCTTCTTGTAGCAGTACATGTTACCTCTGAAAATCCTGTTAAATTCACAGCCTTTGTTGATATGCTTACCTAATACTAATACCAGCTTACACTAATAACTGTTTTCTCTCAGAACAGGTATACTAAAAAGCTTACATATTCAATCTTGAAAATTCTCAAAATATTGTGGATGCTTGATACATTATGTAGTAGTTACTGTTTTAAATTTACTGGTTTTTATACAGTTAAAAGAATTTTTACAAAGTTTTTGTGACAAAACAATATTTTGAAAGAAAGAACAGAACTCTATTATTAGTTTATATTATAATGCTTTACAAAGTTACAGAAGTAAATTACTTCTTTACGGATGTAGTTCAGTGCCACAGTTTTCAAAGGTGAAATTTTTGACAAAGATAATTAAGAAAAAATCATGAGAGGAAAAACTACCACCAAGCATCTCTCCTCAGTTCCTCTATCAAGTAGGCATTGCCATTGGAGAAGGGGAGTAATGCTTTTGTAGACATCTGGTTATCAAACCGTCCACACAACTGAGCTATGTCAAACACTACAGCTACTACTTACAATCAGTTATCTGTGTATATCTGTTATTCAAGTAGCTGACCAAGTTATACCAGGGTTCAGTTAAATTTTGTGTCAAATCAAAAGAGGATATTCCTTGTGTAAAATAGAAACCAGACACCTCATAAACTCAGCCAATGACTCTAATTCTTGGTAAAAATGACCAGTATATGTAAATTGTTATCCTTTATGTTCCAAAATGATGTGTAATTTAATTTAATTCAATTCAACAAACATTTATTAAGTACCTATTTTGTACAGGTTCCATGCTAGTCACAGGGGAATATAAAGAAAAACATGAAACAAATCCTGAACTTAAGGAGTTGATTAGTATTTGAGTGGGCAGGCTGAAAAGATCGATTCAAACCATTCTCCAATCCCCACTCTTAATTCCAATAAGCTCTCTTATTCCCATTTCCTGCCAGCACCACTCATCCCTTCTACCGTGCTTTCTGGAATGCCCACTCAGATGACAAATTTTCTTTCATCTTAAATAGTTTTCTTTCCTATTCCTTTTGTTTTCTGGCTCTCAAAGCCTTAGCTCCCTTCTGATGACAAAGTCTCCCTAACCACCACTTTCCAGTACTGGTTGCCCTTTCACTTATTGCCCAGACTCACTAGTTCAGGAGGTGGCACTGAGAGCTGGCTTGGAGTTGGGAAGATCTGAGTTCAAATCTGCCCTCAGACACTTACAAATGATGTGACCCTGGGTAAGTCATTTAACCTGTTTACCTCAGTTTCCTCATCTATAAAATGGGAATAATAAATAGCACCTATCTCCGAGAGTTCTCATGAGGCTCAAATGAGATAATAATTCTAAAGTGCTTTACCCAAAGCCTGACACATAGTAAGCACTGTATAAGTGTTAGCTGCTATCACTATCGTCTTCATTGTTATTATTACTCATTGTTCCCCATTGCCTTTTCCATACTTTCCCTTTATCTTCATCCCTACGTAACCTTTCCTCCTTTGAGCATCACTCATAATATTTACCACGCAGTTGACATTCTAATAGCTGTTGTTTGCTGACCTACTGGTACTATTTCTTCAATGAGCTTGGTGTTTAGTTCAGTCTTTTTCTCCTCTTCAATTCCTATCCTCACAATAGAGACTAAACATACATATTGATACTCCCTCAAATACCCTTACCTCTTGGCTCCTCAACTTGATCATTTCTGGTTATATATTCCTCCACCCAATCTCTCAGCTACACGCAGAGGTGATCATACCTTTGATCCTGCCATCACCCATAAATACTCTACTTCCATGTTTATCAAGTCTGAAATTCCCTTATCTGATCACAATCTGTTATTATTCCACCTCTCCCTCTACGTTGCAACCCTCAAATCCTGCTCTTCATCTTTACTGCTACTTCTAGTCTCTAGTCCTTAGTTATTTCCCAGGCCATCACACATTCACTGGTTGCATTCTCCTCCCTTTCCTAACTTGACCTTTTAGTGGGTCAATTGAACTGTATATGGTCCTCTTCTCCTGAATCCCTTGCCTTCTAATTCTTCACTCACCAAGTCTCGGCCCTGGATTACCCCACCATTTATTTCCTTTGCTCCTACTCATGTGCTACTGAACAAAACTGGAGAAAATCATGAAACTATGCTGACTGGAGACACTATAAATTTATGTTACATTATCTCCTCTGGGCCCTTATCTGTAGCAAGGCAATCCAAATATATCCAATATATAAGTCCAATTTATACATGAATAAAAAGACATTACCCATACCATTTTACCTTTTTTCCCTATCTTGAAGTCCTGTGGCAACACACAAGTGATGATACAGTAGGTACGGATATACTGGATTCACTAGCTTCCTCAACAGAGCAGATTTTCATGCCTCCTCAAAACTCTCATAGTTTCCCCTCTTCTCACCCTGTCAGCTAAGGACTTTACCTTATATTTCAATAAAAAATTAAGAACATTTGCTGAGAGCTCCCTCTTTTCCCCTTATCTCCAACTCACATTTCCCAGATGCCATCAGCTACTATCTCTGACTTTACCTCTACCTTACATGAATAGGTGGCCCTTCTTGCCAAAGCAAACCCTCATCTTCTCTGGTAGATTGTTCCCTCTATCATCCCCACTCTCACTCATCCTTAGCCTCTCCCTGTCTACTGGCTGCTTCCCTGCTGCCTCCAAACATGCCCATGTTTTTCCCATCCTCAAAACACCCTCACTTGATCCATCTATGCCCACTGATTATCCTTCCATATCTTTCCTCCCTTTCATGGCTAAATTCCTTCAGAAAGTAGCCTGAAACAGGTACCTCTACCTCCTTTCCCCTAACTTTCTTTTTAACTCTCAATAGCCTGGCTTCAGACCTCATCACTCAACTGAAACTGCTCTCTCCAAGGTTACCAATGATCTCTTAATTGCCAAATCTAGTGACCTTTTCTCAGTATTCATTCTCCTTGAACTCTTTGGAGCCTTTGGCACTGTTGAACATGATTTTCTCCTTGGTATTCTCTTCTCTTTACAATTTCCTGACAATGTTCTTTTCTGGTTCTCCTCCTACCTTTTCTGATGACTCCTTCTGCCTCCTTTGCTGTCAATGGGTATCTGTTAGGGGTCTATCCTGGATCCTCTTCTCTTCTTACTCTGTACTATTTCACTTCATGATTTCATCAGCAGCTGTGGTTTCAGTGATCACCTCTATACAGAAGACTCTCAGATCTTGAGTTCAAGGGCTTATCCATTCCTAAACTCTCTCCTGGCCTACAGTATCATATCTCCAACTGTTTATTTGACATTCTGAACTAGATGTCCCATAAACATGTCTAAAATGAACTCATTATCTTTCCTAAAATCACCTGCTCTTCTTAATTTCCCTTTTACTTCCCTATTACTACCAAGGGTACCACTGTTTTTCCAGTCACCCAGGCTCAAAACCTCTTAACTCTCTCTCAATCCCCATGTACAATCTGTTGCCAAGCAGTGTTGATTTTATCTTCTAAACATTATTTATGACCCCTTCTCTCCTTTGATGCTGCTATCACTCTTGGTCAGGGATGCATTTTTACCTCATGACTAGGCTATCGCAATAGTCTGCTGATTGGTGTCCCTGCCACGTCTCCATCCATGCCAGTCTATCCTCATTTGTCTGCCAAAGTGATCTTCCTAAGGTGAAGGTCTGATTATGACATTCCCATGCTTAATAAATTTCAGTGGTTTCCTATTACTTACAAGATCAAATATGTAATCCCAATAAGGGGGAGGAAGTTGATGAAGGACTCTGGACAATGCAGCACCAACGCGATACCCACAGCAGCTATGGCTGCTATGAATATGCCAGTGTAATTATGAATCGCAAAATATAACAGACTGTCTCCATGGAAGACGAAACCAAAACATTTATGCAAACACCGGAAAGCCAAATCCAACATAACAAAGAAATCTATACACGTTATCAATGCAGGGGGTACTGCCATCCCCAAGCCTTCCCTCTGGTAGGGCCTCCCCACGAACAAGGGTGAAATCACTCCTTCTCACACTCATGCTAGCTGTTCTGCCTGTGCCTGCCTCTCTCTCCAAGATGCAACTGTCACAGTCTCTCTCTCAGCTCTGATTCTCTCTGACTTACTGCTCCACCTGTTCTGCAAGCTCCTCCTACCACAGGCCCATGTGACTCAGGCAGATCACATGGGCTTATTAATGGATGGGAAAGATCTTTCCATTTTCATTAACATAACAAACACTTCTTCATAACTTTTCCCTCTGGTTTTCTATTCTTCTTAAAGCTTACATAACAAGAAGTACTCTACAATCCTGTGATACTGGCCTCACAATTTCCAATTCTAGGTATTTTCGTTGGCTGTCCTCCATGCCTGAATTCTGTTCCTCCTCATCTTTGCCTCGTAGCCCCCTTAGCTTTTTTCTTTTTATTTTCAATATTTTTTTTATTTTTAGTTTACAATGCTCAGGTCCACAAGTTTTTGAGTTCAAAATTTTCTCCCCCTCCCTCTTAGCTTTTTTCAGGGTCCAGATAAGATATTGCCTTCTATAGGAAGCCTTTCCTTATCCCTTTTAATTCTAGTGTCTTCCCTCTGTTGATTATTTCAAATTTATCCTGTATAAAGCTCATTTGTACACAGTTGTCTGCATATTGTCTCTCCCATTAGAATGTGAGCTCCTTGAGAGCAAGGACTGTCTTTTGCTTTTCTTTTAATCTCCAATGCTTAGCATAGTGCCCAATACATAGCAGGTGCTTAAGAAATATTTACTGCCTGCCTTTCTGCCTGAGAAAGTTTTTTCCACATTCTCCAAGGAGACTCTTTAAAAAAATTTTTAAAATTAATTAATTTACATTGTTTTCAACATTCACTTTTCTAATATTTTGAGTTGTAAATTTTCCTCCTTCCCCAAGACAGCATGTAATCTGATATAGGCTATACATGTACAGTCATATTAAACATATTTCCACATTAGTCACGTTGTGAAAGAAGAATTAGAACAAAAGGGAAAAAACATGGGAAAGAAAAAACACACAAAAGAAGAAGAGAAAATAGTATGCTTCAATCTGCATTTAGACTCCATAGTTCTTTCTCTGGATGTGGATAGCATTTTCCATCATGAGTCTTTTGGAATTGTCTTAGATCATTGCATTGCTCAGAAGAGCTAAGTCTATCAAAACTGGTCATCATATAATGTTGCTGTTACTGTGTACAATGTTCTCCTGGGTCTGCACACTTCACTCAGCCTCAGTTCATTCAAGTCTTTCCAGGTTTTTCTGAAATCTGCTTGTTCATCATTTCTTATGGAACAATAGTTTTCCATTACATTCATATACCACAACTTGCTGAGTGAACACTAAATGTAGATGGTGTACTAAATGCAATACAAATATTATCTTATTTGAGCCTCACAACAACTATCCCCATTTTACAGTTTAGGAAACTAAGGACAGAGGTTAAGTTCCAAGGTCATACATCTAGTAAGTCTAGAAGGTTGGATTTGAATTCAGGTCTTCTGGATTCCAGGCCCAGAACTCTAAGCACTAGATGACCTGGCTGCCTCTAAGGGGAAGCTTCATTATCACAGAAGGCAGAAATTAAATGACAAGTTGTCAAGATGTAGAGGGGATTTATTCTTTAAATGGGGATTCATCTAGACTTCTAAGTTTTGTTCCAGTTCTATGTTTATGAAACTTACTCAGTTGTATGCAGCATACTGTGCTGGCCACTGAGGGTTAGGGTGAGGGATTATACAAGAATGAAGAAGATTGCTCTACCAAGTTTTCTGCCTTTAAAGTTCTCACAGTCTAGAAGAGAATACACACACACACACACACACACACACACACACACACACACACACAAATAACAGTAATACAAATGAGATCATAGAAGTATATATTGGAGATCAAAGTACAATGGAAGTGCAAGGGAGAGAGAAAACATTTTTATCTGTGGAGTTTAAAGATAGCTTCATGAAAGAAGTAGTATTATTCAACCCTGGCTTTGGACAGGCTGGACTTCAATAAGCAGAAATGGGAAAGGCAGAGGTGAGTGTAAGTGCATTTCAGGTATAGGGACAGCACAAGTAAAGCCACAGAGGCAAGAAAGAATAGGACAAGTTTGGACACCAGTAAGTAATTAATTCAGTATGACTGAATGAAACAGATTAGTTTGAAATACAGCTGAAATGGCAGGTTAGAGATAGATGATGAAGGCCATACATGTTGATCTATTGAACCTGAACTTTATTCAGTAGAAGACGCGGCACCACTGAAGCCTTTTGAAGAGGTCCATGATGTGAGGGTTTCTATTTCCGGAACGGATGTATGTGGTAAGTTAGCAGGTAGTGAAAAATATGCTTAAAATAGAACACTAATAAAACACCTTTTTAAAAGCACAGAAGAAACCAAAAGAAGTATAGAAGGGGACATAAACAGTAATTTTGTGACTACCTTATTAAACGTTCATATACGTATACATATATACAGAGAGAGATTCTTTAAAACAAACTATATGTAAAGTTCAGAATTTTTATACAATCCTCCTATTTATTTTTTGTATATTTAAATGTTTGTATTTGTTGATGACTAAGCTGACAATAAAAAAGAAAAATTTAATAATATTAATCTGGGGGTACTATGTAGTACACAGAGCAAAGAGTGCTAGACTTAAGTCAGGAGCAAAGTTTGAATGCTGGTTCCAAGGCTTGCTAGCTATCTAGCTAGTCACATTATTTGTTTTCCTCAGTTTTCCAATCTGTACGATGTAGGCTAATACTTCCGTGACCTACTTATAAAGTATGGATAAAACTTTAAGGTGTTATATTAATGCATTATTATTATCATTGGAATGGATTCAAGTGGATAGATATTCGTGATTGGCAGGTTATTCCAACAGTCCAAGTGAAAAGTAATAGAAAACTATATTAAATTGGTATTCATAGGTAATACAAAGAATGGACATCAATATAGATAACCAAGTCACTGGGGCTTCTGGCAAGGGACGGTGTGGAGAGGGAGACTGAATCAGCCTAGATCCAAACTCTACCTTGTATCCTTTTAAAACCTTCACTATCTCTTTTAATAGAAGATGATATAGTTTGAATTAACTGGTGGTAACAAATATACAAAATTATCTTACCAAATAACAACTAGTACCCAAATTGGTCATTCTGTCTTTCAAAAGACATATCTCTAAGTACATCTCTAAATTACAGAGAAAATGCTTTCCTTTTAACATTGAAGAGGACAATAAATCAAGTGTATCCCAAGTGCTTTCTGCTGAACATATAAGTCAGACACAGATTTGTTCAAGGGCCCTTCACATTACAAAATCCAGATTTTACCTCCAAAAATAATGCATTACTAAACTAATCTGTTAAATGCTCACATTTTGCCTACATCCAAATTACTTTGAAATATGCCACTGTGGAACAATTTCCTTCAGAAACTTACTTCCACTGTACGCTGCTTTTCTGTTTTAAACACTGCTGCCCTGGAATGATTCTCTCTTACTTAGCCACAAGCACTAAATCAGTCTGAAAGCAGCCAGAAAGAATCAGTGCAGGTCAGTGTTTCTGAGATAACTAGCTTTTATTGTAAAATGGTATAAGGATATATCTAGAATTACTGGTGGTCATCCTTTATGCTCCAAGACTTTCTAAAAGTGTTTTTTTCTGGTACAGGATTAGTTTTGGATTTGGGCATGGAGAATTTCAGTAGCTCAGCCTCCTGGTTGCCTGACGATAAGTTTAGAGATTACTTTGATGCTAAACTGAGGAATGATCTTGGGACTTAATATATGCCAGTTCATGTCTTTTTAGATAATTAACAAAATATGTTACATACAGACTAAGTAAGAGTGAAACCTTAAATAGCGTGGTTTTTACTAAGGGACAATACTGTTGAGCAAAATACTGAAAACTAGACAAAACTCTAATGTTGCCTTCATCATATAAAACCATTAACCTCAAGAACACATAAAGTAGGCACAGGGACATTGAGTAATGAAGCTGTTGTGTGTTTATTGTTGTTGTTGTTGTATATCTAATTGCTAAGGAAACTGATTCTTAAGTTTCCTGGAGAGAAAACTTATCAGTCAGACTTTTACTTATTTCAAATCTAATGACAGGAATTCCTGAAAGGACTATTTGCTTTAATGATATTTCTATATAAGGTGGAGAGAGTTGGAACTGTTACACTACAAATTAGCCAAACAAAGCTATGTATTCTGTAGTGGGGTGGGGGGAGGGGAAGTACAACTTTGTCATAAATTTAATTCCCCATGGTTCAGATCAGAAGGCAGAGTTTTTTCATGAAATGAATGAGACAATATCAAACAGCTGAACCTGACCCATTCATATTTACTCCTTTAATACCAGGTTTCTGTGATACTTGTGACAAATAGATGATACTTTTTATGCCTAAAAACATTTACTGTGGTTAAGTTTCCATGTTGGGTGATAGGAATATAAAGCTATACATGGGACAGGCACTACTCTTAAGGAGCTAACATTTAATAGGGGGTAATAGTGGTGCAGTAGGAAGATTTCTTGAGCAGTGGTTTGAAAATCAGTTGAAGAAGGGATAGATTGGAGGCAGACATACCACTTAAGATGAAGAAGGAAACTTGGAATTTGTTTAATCATTGGGGAAAAAAAAATTTCTATTTAACAAGTATAGCATATTTCCAAATTTGAGCTTTAAAATTTTAATCAGTTTGGCTCAAAGTACTAAGAAATATTTAAAAATATAATAGCTATAAAACGGCAATTCTTAATCGATCATTTCATATAACACCATTTATTCAGAAATCTCAAAAATAAGTGATTATCTAGGGCACATGGCCATAAAACAAGGACTCGATTTAAAAAAAAAAGGTTTACCTTTTCTTCAAAGATTGAACAATGCTCTTTGCATTGATCAAATGAGATAAAATTTATAAAGTTTAATGCAGTGCCTGGCACATGGTAGGTACTTAATAAATGCTTGTTCCCTTCTCTTCCTTCACTGCAAAAGAAGTGACATTTAACATGGAACATACATTATGGAACAGTACAGAGGTCTAGGTCTATTGGACATGAGTATATATCTGTGACCTGGGGCAAATCACCTAACCTCTCACTCTCTTCGCAACTCTGAGACTGTAGGTTTTAGAGAAGGTGCTGACTTGCTTTGGTAGGGAGTCTCTTCACAGGAGAGTTACCTACACAACTCCCTATTCTTGTTATGGCTGCTGAGGTCCTTTCCAATTCTGCATTCTATAAATATTTGATTCTATATCTTCTGCTAGCAATGTGGATCAAAATGTCTTTATTAAGGTATCACCCTTGGAATTCACTGACCTCTTGAACACCCACTTATCTGGCATTATACACCCTACCATATCTGAAACAGAACCATTATCAATGACGGTAAGAAAATAATGGAATCAGAAAGAAGGCAAATACTGTCTTAGTCGTCTGCCTATATTGAGTATGTGTCAAACCTTTTCAAATCAAATGTTTCAACCTTGGCTTCTGGAAAGAGGAAGCCACCCTCATTAGACAGGTTCACAAGAATTAAAGTTAAAAGCATTCAGCGAATTATAGTGAGGAGTAAACAGCATTCAATAGGCATTGCATTCAAATTATAGGAATGCTGAATCATGGTATTTTGAGACTAGAAATGTAATCTAGTCATTCTCCTCTTTCTAAGGAGAATACATTAAAATAATTTCAGAATGATAGTTAATTATCCTCATAGAAATGTTCACACGAAGCTGTGCCATATATTTGTGTGTGTGTGTGTGTGTGTGTGTGTGTGTTTTTATATATATTGGTAAACACACACATGTATGGAGGTAGAGAAGAAACATAAGAAGACAGGGAAAGAATGCAGGACTGGATTTTTGTTGTAATCTATTCCCAGAAAACATGTTAGAGATGGGGAGAAAGATCCATTATAGCTTCCATAAAATTTGGTTAAGTATCAATTTGCATTTATTAGTTTCTGTTACCAGATGGAGCTAACATATTTTTAACGGCAAGATGGTGACTAAGCTGATTTGGCGGGTAGCAAGTGAACTAAGCTCTTTTCAGAGGCTATTGCAAACTGCTGAATAAGCAATTTGAGGTGGTGGGAAATGAGCTATGGGTGCTTTTTAGTCAGTAAGGCATGGGCATGTTGATGAAATGGGAAGTGGTGATCCAAACAGATTGCTGGTATACACTTGTTTTTTATTCAATTGATTGGTTTAGACACTCATCAACTGCTGCTGTTCTCTGGAAATTAATACTCTTCAATAGGCCATTATACTGAAAGCTGACATAAGAGCCGCAGGGTTCTTGCAGTGGGACTGTCTTTTAGGTAATGAAACTGCCCTATAACAAAGTGCTTTTGGTATTTTTAAAGCCAACTGCTGTTGGCTGGGGTCCAAGACTAATCTGCTATCTAATGAATTCTATTCTCTATCAAACAGTGTTCTAAAGAGGTTTCAGTGTATGCTCCCAGGGGCTCCCTAAGGAGTCTTTTGGGACCTGCTTGCCTAAATTTCTTCCCAAGTCATTATCAAAGATGGTATGGTCTCCCTAAGGTCAAAACCTGTGGTTAACAATGATACATTTAAAAAGGCACAAGGGATCACTAAAGAAACAGGAGACTGTGTAAACACTAATTCATTGAAAAGGAATCCATTGACCACCTGCCCAGTGCCCTTTTCAGTCTTTCAAAGCTACTTTTGACAGCTATTTCATGGTGTCACATAATTGAATTTTCCACATAAACAGAGCTTAGCCGTTTAAGTACCCCAAAATTTAACGATTTTGATGGAGTTTTTCTAAAATATAATCTGCATGCCTAGATTTTCTTAGACTATACTAAACATAATTTAATCTTTGATGTTACAGGGTCATTATAATACACAACAATTGTACTATGCTATACCATACTTTAAGTCTGTTCCTCTTTTTTTTTAATATTTAGGTTTTTTTTTATTTTTAGTTTACAACACTCAGTGCCACAAGTTTTTGAGTTCCAAATTTTCTTCCTCTCTCTCCCCTCCCCCCTCGACAGCATGGAATCCAATACATGTTCTACATATACCTTCACATTAAACATATTTACACAATAGTCAAGTCGTAAGGAAGAACCATGAACAATGGAGTCATGAGAAAAAAGAAACAAAACCAGAAAAAAAGATATAGAAAAAAAAGAGAGCAGATAGTTTCCTTCAATCTGCATTCATACTCCATAGTTCTTTATCTCACGTAGATAGCTCTTTCCATCATGAGACCTCTGGGGCTGTCTTTGAACCTTGTATTGTTGAGAAGAGCCAAATCTATTGAAGCTAGTTATAACAGAAACAATATGTCTGTGGTTGTGTACAATGTCCTCCTGGTTCTGCTCCTCTCACTCAGCATCCTATCATGTAGGTCTTTCCAGGTTATCATGAATTCTGAATCTTCCCCATTTCTTATAGCACAATAATATTCCATTACATTCATATACTACAACTTGTTTAGCCATTCCTCAATTGATGGGCATCCCCTTGATTTCTAATTCTTTGCTACCACAAAAAGAGCTGCTATAAATATTTTTGTACATATGTGCCTCTTTCCCCCTTGAGTGATCTCTTTAGGATACAGCCCTAGAAGTGGTATTGCTGGGTCAAAGGCTATGCACATTTTTATAGCCCTTTGGGCATAGTTCCAAATTAATCTCCAGAATGGCTGGATCTGTCCACAACTCCACCAACAATGTAACAGTGTTCCAATTTTCCCACATTCTCTCCAGTGTTTATCATTGTCCTGTTTTGTCATGTTAGTCAATCTGACAGGAGAGATGTGGTACCTAAGAGTTGTTTTGATTTGCATTTCTCTGATCAATAGTGATGTAGAGCATTTTTTCATATGCCTATAGATATCTTTAATTTCTTCCTCTGAAAACTGCCAGTTCATATCCTTTGACCATTTCTCAATTGGGGAAAGTCTGTTCCTCTTTCAAGAAGAGGCTATGAACTCTCACATATCCAGAGGATAGTTTCTGTTCTTCACAATTTACTACAGTACTCCTTTCCTTCTCCTATTCACAGCACAGCATTTTAAAGCTTGAAGAGCACTTAGGGATCATCCAGTCTAAGCACCTCATTTTAATCATAAGGATACTGAGCCCCAGAAATGAAGTAATTTGTCTGGCTACAAGTAGATAGTTTGCTGAGAAACTACGAAATAAGATTATTAAGAATTTTGTGTTAAATAAGAATTAGTAAGACTCTGACTGGAGACGTAAAGAGTGCAATGGCACTGTGACAACTATTTGGGGACTCAGAGGCCTTTTTTTATTTATTTCTTTATTAGGGCCTATATTTTCAGAAGGATTGGGTTGCCAGAAGTCTGACCTCCAGGGAAATGAGGTTTTATCACATAGTGAACCATTGGTTATTTGTGGACAATTTTAAATTTTAATAGTTTTAGGTCCAGATGAGTCCTTAGAGATTATCTATTCTAAAATCTTCATTCTACAGATAAGGAAAATGAGATCCATAGTGGAGAAAGGACTTTTCCAAGGTCAGACAAGTATAAGAAGCATACATCTAAGAAGCAATATGGCCTGGAAAAGAAGAAAGAATCCTAGACTTGAAGTACGAAAACCAAGGTTCAAATCCTGACTTTGTCATTTAGTATCTTAGTAATCTTAGACAAGTCACTTAACCTCTCTGGGCCTCAATTTCTTCATCTGTTAAGTAAGAGGGCTATACCAAATAACCAGGGCAGCCAGATGGAACAGTGGATAGAGACTTATGTTCCTGAGTTCAAATCTGGCCTCGGACGCTTACTAGTGTTGTGACCCTGGGCAAGTCACTTAACCCCGTTTCTCTCATTTCCTTAGCTGTAAAGTGAGCTAGAGAAGGAAATGGCAAAACACTCTAGTATCTTTGCCAAGAAAACCCCCAAATGGGGTCACGGAGAGTCAGACACCACTGAAAAATGACTGAACAATGATTAGATGACTATTAAAGATTATTTTGTAGCTCTAAATCAATGATCTTTATCACTTTAAAATTTTAGAAACTTTTACCTTAAAAAAATATTTTTAAAAGAGTACTCTTACTCTTAAAATTTGACAGGCAAAAACTCAAAACTCAAAAAAACTGACTTCCCCATATTATTTGTATCTAAAACAATCATGAATAAATCCAGATAATCTTCTGATAATATTTGCAAATCAGAATTTAAATAATATATTATTAGACAATTTTGATTATGAGCACAATTCTTGGTATCTCAACCCAAAATAACTATATGAGGTCTGTTAGTAAAAGGCAGAGCATACCCTTTCACTAATACCAATACTGAATCTTTGAAAAATGAAGAAAATCATTAAGGAGTTCTTTAGTGAAATTTCCATTACAGACAGTTAGGTTAGTCTTTTAAACAGAAGGATAACTTTTTCATTTATTCATTCATTCATTCACCAAGAAGTTCCATTTACAAAATAAATTTATCTTAAATCCTATCAGAACATTCAGAAATCCACATGTAATTCGGTTATATTTAATTCAATAAATGTTTCTTAAGCACCTGCTATGTTCAAAGCGCTGTCTATATTTATGGGATATGGATCAAACCTCCATGTTATGTGGTTGATTGTTGTGAAACGGCTTTTCATGGTTCTCTTGCTGCCATATTTAGGATAAAGAATCCTTGACCTACACCCTTCAACCCTATAAGACAGCAATAGGAGACCTAAGACTGACCTATAATGTACAAGTTAGGGTCCGGCTTATTGGAACTGTTTTGGGGAAGGGGGGTGAGGGTCAGTCCTTGGGAACAAAGGGTCATGTACCATTCCAGTATAAAAATGTTAAAATACAATTCCTAAAAGGGACTGGGGGAAGGAAATCAGGGATATTTAAAAAAAATTTCATTACTACGAAACTTCTGCTTCACTGTAAAGGCTTTAAGCTAAGGCTTGAGAGACAATTCTAATCCCAAAGAGCAGTCAAAATTCTAATGTCCTTAGGTATCCAGGGATACTTAGTAAATTTTCTAAGCCATAAATTTTAAAGAGATTAAATGTACCACTTTAAGATTGAAAGTAATGAAAATTATAGAACTTTCGGAAGTCCAAAGATCTTACGTACAACACCACTGATAAACTAGCCTGTAGGATTCAATGCTAAAATCTCAAGGAGTACTTAAACCACTAAAGATGAAGTACTGTAGTGATCATGTTTTTTCATATTTGATATTCCTTATTCATCCAACTAGGTCAATTTGAGAATATATTTTAAAAAAGTATCTCATTGCACTATTGGTCAAAGTGATCACACTTACGTTAAACAAAAATCCCTTGAAATCATTCCAATAGTGAGCAAAATACAAGTCAGCTAGTAAGAAAAGAAAAAAAAAACCCACCAATTTTGAATGACATGCTTTTTATAACTTGTGACAGTGAAGTGAAGAGGGACAGGAATTTTCCACTAGCACTCTTTGAAAAAGGCATGCAAGGAAGTATCATTAGAGAGAGCAGAAGAGAGTGCAAACTGCCAGGAACTGAAATGGATTGTGGGAAAGTTAGCCAAGTCCCAATGGCTTTTACCACAAGCATGTTGGAGGCGTATATCGAAGATCCACTTTCTCAATTTCCACAATGTTCAGGCAAATTCAGGAATTTTGTACGTGGTAATAATATTGTGAAATTACTATGGCCAAAAAAGTGAGGGTTCAAGTATAGTAGCCCTAATTAGATCTATAAATTACATTTAGTGAAAATACACTTGTAAAAATGGTCTACTCCCTATCTTTTCTCTATTTTCAAAATTAGGTCAGTGGCAGGGTACATACCAGATCCATAAAGCATTGTACATATTACTTTGATGATATTTCTGTTTGATTTTAGGAAAGATGGGATCAGTATTATAATAAACTTATAAAAGTTGGTAGTTAAGAGGAAATACAATGTCATACAGTGCATTTGCTGGGAATGTGGATTTTTAAAAACTGTTTTAAAAGTTGTAAGAAAAATACTCTACCATATTTCCTCATGAAGCACTCATATACTAAACTAAGCCTTTCTAACTTACCAGCCTGGTGAAAATAGATTTTATGAACATGATACTTAAAAGGAATAGGCCTCATGAAATAGAAGAAATAACAGCTTCAGAGAACAAACCAACCAAACAAAAAATACTCTATAAATAAAAACATTATGGATCCCCCTCCACATGTAAACACACAAACCAACTGAAATCAGGATTCAAATAACTAGACTTTGTTATGTTCCTATTATTGTAGGTGTTGTCATATTTAACATCCTCATCTGTAAAACTAGGGGGTTGAACTTGCTCTGTGAAGTTCCCTTGCTGTGACAGTTTTGACATACGAGGCATCTGTGACCTAAATTTTGCAATGGAAGTTGTTTCTCAAAAGTCAGACATTAGTATAAATCAAGATATAACTCTATAGATATACCCATCCAATTTACTTCTATTAGAGGATTTTTAATGTCCACTCCAATGTACAGACATTCCAAATGCTAACAGCAGAGCTCATTGTCCTCTTTGATTTGATGCTTCTGAACTACAGCAAATGTAATTCATGACTTAGGCATTTATTTATATAATATTTATTTTTAGACTAATGGGAACTTCATAAATCCTTTCTTTGCCTTCCAAGAGCAAATGCCATTTATTCTTGATCCGGAAAGAACAGTGTTTCAGAATGTTAGATTACTAATTTACCTAACTTAATACTTTTAACCCGCTTCAGGCAGCTGGAATGATTCACTCCTTGTCTATCTGCACATAACCACTTCAATAGACTTCTCCAAAGCAATTTCTTTAGGCATGATTTTAGATAACCAAGGATGGAAGTTGGAGACAACAGTCAATATGATCAGCCACATTACATTAACTTAAGGGACAGATTTACATCTCATTTTAACTGTTATCCATTACATTACAGAAAAATTTTAGTTAACAAAGCACATTAACAAACCATATCAGTCTCCATGGAGAAAAAATACCAACATTTATCAACCAAAATAGTAATTCTCTTGAGGGAAAAGAACTAGTGAGAAACATTCACCAAGGGAGTAGTATTTAGCATTTGCAATTAGGTACCACACAGTCAGACATAAAACATGACATTTCAACTACTTCTGGAAAAGTTTCTATAATTTAATAATCCTTGTAGCTAGCTAATGTAGAGTGAAAATCCTTTTTGTAGCAAACTATACAATGCCATATACTCTTAGTATAATTTATTCTTAGCATAAGATTAGTATACAACATACAAAGAATACAATTCCTTATATTCTTAGTATAGTATCTGTGCTTTTATTAGAGAAGACTTCGGCTTAATCTTGGGAACATAGAATCACAGATCTAGAGCTAAAAGAGACTTCGGAGGCTGTTTAATTCAATCCTTTCCTTACAGGGAGGCCCATATGGGTTAAGCAACTTATCTAATGACACTCAGGTTGTAAGTGTCAGGTGTGGGATTTTTGAACCAAGTTCTCAAAAGCATATTAAACACCTGTGAGTTTTTAAACAGACTGTCCATCCTCTTAAACTTAAGTCTTAATCAAGAAATACCTCAAGATAAGGGTTCTCTTATCTGTTCTCTCTTTGGTAAGCTTTTGAATAACCAGGAATTCAGTTGTCATCTCTATGTAGATGGCTCCCAATTCTCTACATGCAGCCATAATTTTTCACTAGTTCCACTTTTACCAAACTGCCTGCCAAATATAATGTCTTATAGGCATTTCAATTTAACATGTCCAAAAGAGAACTCACAATTGTCCCTGAATCAAAGCTCTGCTTCAAACGCCCTCATTTCTACTGTTAATGGTTCCACCATCCTCTCAGTCACCCAGGTTTCCAATTTTGAAATCATTCTTGACTCTTCCCCCTTATTTCTCATATTTAATCAGTTTTTAATTCTTGTCAAACCTGCCTCCACAATGTCTCACATCTGTCCTCTGCTCTTCATTCACACAGTCTCAACCCTAGTTCAGTTCCTTATCACTTCTTGCTTGGACTATTGAAATAGTCTCCCAATTGGTCTCCTTATTTCCAATCTTTTCCTTTTCTAATCTGTTCTCCGCAGAACCGATAAATTGATTTTACAAACATGTGACCACATGGGTTCTCTCCCCCATCTCCATGAAGCCAAAACAAACGAACAAAAACAAACAAATAAAAACCCTCCAGTATCTCTCTATTGCTTTTGGGATAAAATACAAACTTCCCAGGCTGTTATCTGGCTTTTCAGTCTTACTTCATATTACTTTCCTTAATAAGCTGTACAGTCCAGCCAAAGTGGACCTCCTGCTGTTCCTCAACCATAATATCCCATCTCCTTTGATTTCTATGTCATGCCATGAGAGTTGAGAAAAGGCCTTCAGATTCGGCCATTAAGATATCACTGGTAACTTTGGAGACAGAAGTTTTAGTAGAATGATGAATCAGATTTAGTAGACTATCTTCCTGAGTTCATTGGACAAAAAAACTTCATTATCTTACAACCAAATTAGTGATGAACCTCTCTGAACTTAGCTTGGCCTATACTTCAGCAACAGAAATATGGGTTGTCACTGAACTGTACATGTAGTATTTCTAGCTTGGTGTGACTGACAACTACTTGTATTGCCTACATTGGCCTTCAGGAATCCTGGGACATCTCTGTAGCGTGAGCAGGCCGCAGAGCAGAATTTTAGAGTGAGGTCAGAAATTCAACAGCATCACTTGTAAAACAACTGAAAACATGTCCCACTGAAGGGGACTTCTTATGGGGACATAAACTTGTATAGTAGGAGTTCTTACCCGATAGTTCATGAAGAATTTTTTTTTTAATTTGATGACTAGATTTCAATATCATGGCTTTCTTTTGTACTTTTAGTATTTTTTTATGCATTTAAAATGATTCTGAGAAGGGATCTATAAGTTTCACCCAACTGCCAAAGAGATTTGGTCTCAAGTATAAAACAAAGTTAAGAACAAACAAATGTATAGTTTAGCCTGACTCTTGAACATACTGATTTTACAACGGTACAAGAGAAGAATCTAACTGGTACAAGAACAATTATTTTTACTGAACTTATAAGTAAAAAAAAATGACCACTTGCTTCCCCAACTCAAATTAAACTTTTTCAAAACTCTTTAAAATGTGCCCACATAATTAATAGTTTTTCAATTCATGCATAAATTATTCTCCTAAAAAATCTGCATTTCAAATAAAGTTGGAAACTTCTGACATCTACAATGCACATGAGAATTCAGTTCAATAAGACAACTTGACAATCACTTACTATCTGCCCGCTGCGTATAAAACACTGGCTAGGTATTTGGGATACAAAGACAAAAATGAAAGCTACAAATCAGTCTCTGCTATCAAAGAACTAATTGTTAAAGTCTATAGGCATTAGAGGATTGAATTTTGTAAACAACCCCGAGAAATATGAGAAGCTTGTAGTTTTGAATATTTGAGAGTGGGAACTGAACTATATCCAGGTCAAATCAGAGTTGATCTAATATAAAAGAAGGTAAAATTCCCCTTAAATATGGTGGAGCAAATAGATGAACTTAAACTCACATAAAATTAATGTCAGACAAAGTATCATTACTCAAGTATTCTTTAGGAAGGCTGAATTAATGATATTCTTTGGTAATACTTGGTAAATGTTTATCATTAGCAATTTGGGTTTTACTGGAAGGCTATTAAATATGTTATAGTGGGGATTCCTTTTGTCTATAGGTAGGAAGAGATGGCCACTGAAGTTCCTCCAATCTTCAAATTCAGCAATTCTATAACAGTGTGAGTATAGGGATATAGCCACGAGAATTTTCTTTTTATTTGGGCCATTAAACTTGGCACAAGCTCATTTGTACTTTGGGATTGTAGCTTGAAACCCAAAGCCACGGTCTGAATGGGAGAATGAGTAATTTGGTGCAAATTAAATGCCACTACTAGAAAAACAATTTAAAAAGCATGTCCTCCTGATGGTGGCCAGTACTTAGCTTTATGTATAAAAGGCAAAATATGTTGTTTATCACTGTTTTCATTAAAATTAACCCTGAAGGGCAATGTGCTTAGAGCATTATATCTATTCCAATGACCATCCATTAGAATTGTCTCCACCTATCTGTCTACTAACAGAAAGAGGAGATAAAGAAACAGAAAAGCTTGGCTAAAAATCTGTTCTGGTACAGCAGTGCTCAGTAGGGCACGCAAAAGCCTAATTTTGTAGCTTTCTCAAGCATTCCCATCTGCATTCTCAAGGGTTTTCTTTCTTTCCTTTTTTTTTTTTTTTTTTTTTTTTTGAGAAACAACAGAAACTTCCTGCCCTCTGTATCAAGGGCAACAAACCAGTTTGAAAATATCTTCCAGACAGAAATCATGTAATTTTTCTGTAAGCTTTTATCCCCTACTCTCCATCCCCCTCAATGGTCTATTCAGCAACTAATCTACTTGGTAGGTTTTTTCCCCAGTATCCTTTCTGTAAAACTGTGTTTAATGTTTTTGCATATATTTACAAACACAGTACTTAGGGCTTAAAGGAATGGAATATAATTAGTTTTTGGTATCTGAATGTTTAATCTTCAGATGACCCTATAGGTACTTAGGAACAAGTGGATCTACTTAAAATTTATTAGTGCCCTTCATCCTTTCCTTCCCTTGTCTTGAAAATCATAGTAAAGATGTGAGATTATTAAATACAAGAAAAAAAGTAAAACTACTAATGTTCAGTTTTTATGTATGTCGTTAACATATTTTTATAAGCATCTAGAGTCAGCTTATATGAGCATAAAGGGCATTGCTTGGGAGATCTGGCTTCTAATTCTTGATCTAATTAGATGTTTGACCTTGAACAAGTCATTAAACTTCTCTGAGGATCAATTTCTTCATTTGTAATTTAGGGAGTTGTATTGTTACATAAATTCTAAGGGTCCTTGGAGATTTAAATTTCTGGGCCCAAGTTAGAGATATATTTACCATACTGGCCCATATATAAAGTCTGTACCTACTCTCTCCCCTCTCTATCTCCCTCCCCCCACCATCCCCATCATGTCCCTTCTCCAATTCTGGCTTATATAAAACCCGAGTGTGACTTGTAATCACTTTAACTAGAGCTCTGGGTAAGAGACATAGGTCAAGCAAGGAATTCGAAGTTAGTCCTTACTGGCTCATTTCCCACTTTTCCTATATCTAAATGTAGGTCTGTGAATTGTTCATTGTGCTAGCTGCTGCCCCAGGTCTTAGGACCCTTCTCTGCATACCTTGAACCATGCATGGCAATCCATTCCAGCCTCCTCTCACCAGAAATGTCCAACTTTAGTTTAAAAATCCAAACATTTTACACAATAATTTTACATGATACTACTTTCAATATATTTGTTGTTCAGTCATTTCACTTATGTCCAACTCTTTGTGACCTCATTTGGGTTTTTCTTGGGATATATACTAGAGTGGTTTGTCATTTCTTCTCCAGTTCATATTAGAGATGAGGAAACTGAGGCAAACAGGGTTAAGTGACTTGCCCAGGGTCACACAGATAAGTAAGTATCTGAGACCAGATTTGAACTCAGGTCTTCTTGACTCCAGGCCTGATGTTCTATCCACTATACCACCTAGCTGCCCATATTTGATCTAAATAATATATCTCAGTGTTTGCTTTATAACAGATCACTTTCTTCTTAATATACAGCAGAGGTTCCTAATCTTCCATAGTTATGAACTCTTCTGACGGGATTTGAGTCTTATATATCAACTCCTTCCCCCACTCCCATAAAGGGCACTCATTGTCCATTCCACCCTAGACAACATCTCTGTTACATAAAGGCAAAATTCCCTGTATATACTTGTCTCTTCTCATAATGTGGTACCTGGAAGCTTAATCTATGTTGTTCATTCACCAAACAATATTTCCTGCCTGTATAGGCCATTCTAAAAACCTGAACCACTCATCTACTTCCACCTATAAAGTCATTTCCTTCCTATCCTTTAAAACTCTTTATAAATGTCATATTGTCCATGAAGTCTCCTCAACCCTCCCTACCCCTGATTAATAATAGTCCTCTGGTGCTAGTAAACTCCACATAGGGTTGGATGCCCTCCACAACGATTACATAAACTCAGATCCTGCAGGCATTCATGAAATTCCATATTTTCAACCCATCCAGGCTTCCCCCAACCCCGCCAAGACATTTTACTAGTTAAAAAATAAGGGAGGGGGAATGAGTAGGAAGAATCATGCAGTAATATAGCTCCCACAACATAACTGTAGCAGAATGAACTCTGGCAGTCTCAGTAACAACTGTAATTTTCCTCTTTAAAGGGCACTTAACTATCAGTGTCAGTAGTAGAAGGCAAATTAGTTAAAATTTAGTTATTTACCAGCTAACCATCGACCAGGTCCTTGGAAATGAGCAGGGTTCTTGAGAATGCCAAATAGCCTTCAAAACCATGTAAATATAATAGCATTATGCTCTTTATATTCCTTAGACATTTTCAGCACGGCCTCAGAGCACAGAATGAGAAGTGGTAGGTGGAAGTTTTAGAAACGAAGATTTAGGTTAGATGTAAGGTCAACCTTCCTAACTATTAGAGCTGTCCTAAGGTAGAATGGGATACTCTGATAGGAGGTGAGGTCTCCCTACCAGAGATTTTCAAATGGAGGCTGAATGACCAATTGTCAACAAAGCGATAGAGGGTATTCTTAGTTAGATGTGGCTTGGAAGACCTAATATAGAATGCAAATTAAATATTTCATAATCAATCAACAAGTATTTATTAAGTCCCTGGCTACATGCCAGGTACTCTAGAAGCTAAGCATCCAAATATATCGAATGTAATAATCCTGGCCACAAAAAGCTTACATTCTAATGAGGGAGACAACAAAAACATATAAAGCTATATACACATACAGTATAAGTATAAAGTAAATATAAATTCATAATAACAGCATTTATATAATGACTTAAGCTATGTCAAGTGAATTATAAATAATTATTGCTAACATTTAGGTAGAGTTTACTGTGTGCTAAGCACCACACTAAGCAGTTTACAATGATTATCTCTTTGGTTCTTGCAACAACTGTGGGCTATACAGATGAGGAAACTGAGGCAAAAAGAGGCTAAGGAACTTAGGGTCACACAGCTGGATTTGACTTTAGGTCTTTCCGACTCCAGGTCCAGAGTTTTATCCATTGTGTCATCTAGCCACCTAGTTAAACACAAAGCAGGGTGTAAGCGAGAGCAGTTATGGCTGAGGTGATCAGGAAAGGCTTTAGAAAGCGGTACTTGAGCTTCATTGAAAAAGAAAAGAGTAATTCTCTGAAGCATAGGTGAGGAGAGAGGTCATTAGAGGCAGTCTGGACAACCTGCAAGAAGATACTGAGATGTGTGATGGAGTATATATGGAAAAGAGGATAGTTGGTTTGGATTCCATAGTGTAGGAGAGGGGTGGTAACTTCTGGTGAGCTTGGAAAGATAGTCTGAGGCTCGATTATGTAGTACTTTAAACAGAGGAGTTTATACTTGATGGCAGATACTACTAGAAGTCTATTTCTTAAGGCACTTATATTGTCAGATCTATGCTTGAGGAAAATCACCTTGGCATGGACTGGGGTGTGGAGAAACTTGAGGTAGTGAGAACAATTAGGAGGGTGTTGCAATAACCTAGGCAAGAATTAAGGTGGTACATCTACGAGTAGAAAGAATGGGCTAAATGAGAGAGATGTTATGGAGGTAAAAATGGCAAGATTTGGCAACTGACAGGGTATGTGGGGTAAGGAGAGAGTGAGGAGTTGAGGATGACACTAAAAATATGAACCTGACTTGAAGAATAGTGGTGATTTCTATAGAAATGGGGAAGTTTAGAAAAAGGAAAGGTTTGGGTAAGGAAGGAAAATAAATCCACTGAAATGTCTCTGGGACATTTGATATAACCAATAGGCAATCAGTAATTCAGGGTTGAAGCTCAGGAGAAAGAATGGGCCCGAATGTATTGATAGTTAAACCTATGGGCACTGATTAGGTCAGTGAGAAATGTAGAGAGAAAAAAATGTAGGGGGACTGGGACAGAGCCTTGGGGAATATACAAACTTAGGAGGCTTTATATGCATTATGAGCCAGCAAAGAATACTGAGAAGGAGACAGGTAGGAGGAGAACCATGAGAAACTAGTTTAAAAAGACCAGAAAGATGAGAATATCCAGGAGGAGAGAGTAACTGGCAGTATCAAATACAACAGAGAGGTTGAGAAGACTGAGGATAGAAAAAAGATTATTGAATTTGTCAAGTAGGAGATCACTGGTGGCTTTGGAGAGAGCATTTTCGGTTGAATGGTAAGGTCAGAAGCCTGATTTCAGTGTCGAAGTATGTTGAAAAGTGTTGAAGATTGAGAAAGGCAGAGGAGGAGGTGAGTGTAGATGATTTTTTTCTAAGAGTTTGGCTGAGGAAGGAAGGAGAGATCTAAGGTTAATAGCTGATGGATATTATAGGGTCCAGTGAAGGTTTTTTGTTTTTTTTTTTTTAAGGAAGAGGGAGACTTGTGCATGTTTGAAAGCATCAGAGAAAGAATCAGTAAACAAGGAGAAATTGAAGATCCTAGTGAAGGGATCAAAGGCAGAGAGGCAGCAGACCTTGACAAGGAGAAGAGCCACCATGTTTTGGAGATAGAAGAAAGGAGACAGTGGCAGACAATATCAAGAGGTTTTGAGATAAAGAGGGAGAAAAGGAAGCTTATATTAGATGGCCTTCATTTTCTTAAGAAAGTAAGAGGCCAGTCCTTAGCTAAGAAAAAGGAGAAAAGATTTGGAAGCATTAAGGAGGGAAAAGAAGGTTTGAAATAGATTCTGTGGGGAGTGAAACAGGGAGTTATCTAGGAAGCAGTGATAGGCCTGCTTTGTTGAAGTTAAGTCTCAGTTGACATTGGATGACATAAATTTATAACATACCCAGGTAGCATGTTAATGACTTCTTATAGATCTATTCAGTAGTACCTGTGTAGGGATAGAGGACACGGATGGTGAGATAGCCCAGGACTGAGGTTTGGCAGTAGCTTTATAAATATATGAACGTGGTATCCTGAAAAGAGTGTAGAAGCTAGAAAGCAACCTTTCTAGGAGGAAAAATTTGGAAGAGTTGGGTTTGAGCCCTATCTATTTAACACTGACTAGCTATATGATATTGGGCAAATCACTGTACCCTTCTGAGATTCGATTTCACCATCTCCTACTAAGTTATAGAGAGTTTGTGAACTACATTACATGCTATGACACTCGGGACAAGTCACTTAACCTATATTTACCTCTGTTTCCTCAACTGTTAAACGGGGAAAATAACCACAGAAAAAACTGGTTGTGATCAAATGACATACTATTTGTAAAGTGTTTATTAGCATAGTGCCTGGCATGGAGTGATGCTATGAAATGCTTATTCTCTTCCCTTCTGCCATTAATGAATTATTATGGAAACTGCAAACAATTAAACATCAATACAAATTCATTCATGTGTTGTTAATGGGAAAATGTGAAAAATGAGAAGATAAATATTTCATGAACTATTTTTTCACAGGATTTCAGAATGAGTACTCACTTAAGTACTAGGTGGTTTATATGTGACTAATGGACGATTTGCTTAGCAATGGAGCTATTATAAGAACTTGAAGTATCTGGGAAAATCCAGTTACCTTGAACTAAAGTTTTCCTGAAGATTTACTGTATGTTCCCATCAATCATTAGATGACCTGTCCATGCTTGATGTATCATTGTTCCTCTATTTTAACTGTCACTTGGGTGGGGGTTCTCTTAGGGATGAGAGATCATTATGGCATGAGCATAAAAAGAAGACTGAGACAAAACTTACCCTCTATCCCTTGCATAATTCTAAACAGACAATAAAGACAAAGAATTATTCACAAGAAACACTGTGGGCAAATCTACCAGGTTTCTAGTTCATTCCATTTCAATCTCTGTATCTATGATCAAATACTGGTTGAATGTACAACTATTTAGTCAGTAAAATCTCCAGGTCAGAGAAAGTAGCTGGATAAGGAAGAAGAAAGCTCAATTTTTGCCACTTTCCTTATGATTGACCTGAAAAAAGTTTCAGACTTCCCTCACAATGGGGAACAAAGAATATGAGAGGTCAAAAGCATTTATTCAGAATATCCTTGATCCTAAAAATCCTAATTCCATCTTGCAAATAGCACAGTAGGCAGTGTTGTGCTCATGGATGAAAGGATATTGACATAGAGTAGCTAAACATATTTACTAAGTCAAAACAAATAATGGAAATTATAAGCCTATAGTGGTATGTAGCTTAAATAATTGCAAAAATCAGAATCATGGGTCAGATTCCAACACTGAGTAGGAACTAGATTCCTTACTTGTTAGATGTCATTAAACTTCTCTGGGTGCTAGTTTCTGGATCTGTAAAATGCAGGTCCTGAACAAGATGGTCTCTAAGGGACCAGAGTCCCTTCTTTAGAGCTCTAAATTCTATGATTTTAAGAGGAATAAATCCTTCATACAGCTTCACAACTGTCTAAACTTCCTAGTCCTATGAATCGCTGGTAAGTGGGCACATGGAAACAGTCCGGTCTTGGGAGCCAAAGGCTGCACTCTACTAAGATGGCCCATTCTCTCCCCTGGGAAAAGTTTCAGGTATAGTGACAATCACTACTACTCTAAGAATTCAGAAAAGCTGGGGGAGGAAAAAAATGCTGCTTTGTATTTGCCACAGTCATTCATGTACAAGATGTTCATAGTTATTGTTTCTCTGTATTATTTTTCTCTCTCCCAGTAACCTGCCTGAATGGGTTTCCTATCAGACTAATTAGAAGAATGCCTCAGGTCTCTTATGAAGTTTTCAAAGAATCTTTTCCAAAAGGTCTATTACTGATATTGATGTCCATTAGCCTACAAGAGAAAAAACTGTGTGCCTAAATGTAAGGTCCTACCATTATCAAAGAAATATCACTACATTTCCCTTCTTCACTTTACCAGGTCAGTTTAGTGGTAGGAGGAACCACGAAAGTGACAATGGCACAAAGCATCTTTCTTTTGAAGTGCTCTTAGGAATAAGAATTCTCATTTATTGAGGCATGGAGGAATAAAAAAATAATTGATGGTCACAAAGAAAGTCAGCAGTCAATTAGTATATCTGTCTATCTATATATCCATGTATCTTTCCATGTAGTTTATCATTTTGGGGGGGTTCTTTTGTATAACTGGTTAAAAATTGGAACCTTATTTAGTGCCCAGCGAAAGAGAGATCTGATAGCCTTTTCCTTTCATTTGAATCCCTAGGTACCATCATTAAAATTTCTGTGACTTCAGATGATGAAATTAGGTACTTTCACTTCGACTATAAATTCTTTGAGGGAAGGGGCTATTTATTATATTTATTTTGTACTTCCCACAGTGTGTAGGCCAGGTCTCAACTTATAAAGGGTGTTTATACATACCTGATAATTGACTCACATATTATGAACATAAATCTCTGGAATTGTGATGGAAGTCAAGGGGAGAGCATGAAGCAGTATTTTTTATTGCAGGAACAAATATAATGTATACAATAAGAAGAATGTTTAATACATTTAGAACATGTTTTGTTTATTATGATATATATGTAGCAAACAATGTATCTTGAGCAAATGAGCACTATCTACTGAATAAATGTTTTCATCAGAGGAAGTGCTTTAGTTTCTATAAAACCTCAATTTGAATTTGAGATCTCTTGTTTCTAATTTTACATGGTAGAGATGTTTCTAAAGGAAATCTCAGAGGGTTTGTAAATTTGTCAACCACATAGACAAAACTAATTAATAGAAACACATGAGAAAGTTAAAATTTGTTTAGATAGAAACTGTCACTCAGTCTCATAAGTTGGTAATAGAGAAATATTAAACACTCAAAGTTGAAGACAAATTTCATTTAAATAACTGTTCATGTTTTTCTTTCTCTTGCCAATTATAAGATTACTTTTTTTTTTGCTGTAAAACTAATGATAATAATCTTGGCCACAAGGAAGATAGATGGAGAAATGCTGTAATGTGACTAATCTGGCACTGCTACTTTGGCAAATCAAGTTATTTTTTTTCCCTGTCAAATATGATAATTCAGAATGTTTGGAAGAAAAAAATGAGGGAGAATTTTATATTTAAATAAAACATTTTCTGTGTTGTTAAAAACTACTTTACTGTGGTATTTTAAAAATCTGTTTGTTTTTATCCATTTCCAGACTTTATTTCCTAGTCAGATAAAATATATTTTTTGGGTACTGTTACTATACGAAATCCAAAAAGTATTAGACAATGACTTAGTTAAGATGTTAGCTATAGACTAGTTTCAAACTATAACCTGGTGACTGTGACTTCAATTACTGGAAAAATTACAGAATATATAGTTTTAGAATGTATATTTAAGAAGTAATAGAAAAGGAAATAATCATAACTAAGAGACAGCGAGACCATGAAAAACAGGTCATATGAGACTGATTTCCTTCTCTTTTCTGACAAGATTATAAGGTTGGTAGATTGGAGGAATGCCATAGATACAAATTTCTCTTCATTTCAGTAAAATATTAAAAAAAATTTAATGTGTTGTCCTTGTATTCAAGATGGAGTGAGGAGGGCTAGATAAAATCCAGATAAAAGCTGATAAAACCCAAAGAATTAATAGGTTGATGTCAGTTTGGAGGTAGTTCTCCAATGGAAGGGATATGTCATTGGCAGTGTTCAAAACTTTCGAAAATTTATTTTTGTTCAACACTTTTATTAGTTATTCCTTTGTGAGCAGCTAATTATCCTCTGGTCTAGAAGACATTCTACTGGGTCTGGTAATCTGCAGACCAAGCATTATTGTAAGTCAACCCCTAGACATTTCTGACCTAATACAGGGCAGAGTTTGACAGTATGAAGACGGAGAGGGTTGAGGTTTTTTATTTTTGTTTTTTACATGATGAATTTTGTTTCAACAAAACAAATGCTCACCACTCCCAATAAAATTGCTGAAAACAGCTTAACAAAACAATACAAAAAAAATGAATGTAGATGATTGAATATGGAACTGCACACATTTTAAAAAAGAAAGTAAGACTGTGTGTTTTAACTTTTAAAAGTTTCAACATTTCCTATGGCATTTAGTCTGAACTTTGTTGTAGTTTAATGTTGTCTCCATTTACACAATCGTAGTACGCTTATATATATATATATAGTTCTTTACTTTGTATCACTCCTAAATTTCTCTCCTCATGTATGTTTTTGTTTATGGGGTAACAACTTTCCCTTACTTCATAAATTAGGGATAGGGAATGGGTCTGTGATGTCATTGATAAAGGAACTCTGGATGATGAAAGTCAATCTACCAATGCAGGCTGGCACTTTCTTTACAACTTGTAAGAGTTGTAAGGAGGTGCCCAGTGCAGAGAAAGATTAAGTGAGTTGCCTAGGCTCACACAGCTAGTACATACTGTGAACATGTGTCTTCCTGAATCAGAGGGCAGCTCTCTGTCCATCATACCAGGGTGACTCTCGTTACTACTTCATATACTACAATTTACTGTGCAATTCTTCTCCAATCAATAGGAACATAGTTGGTTTCCAACGTTTTTGCTATTATGAGTATTTTTATATAGTTTTGTCATGAGTATTTTTGTACAGAAATGGTTTTTTTTGGGGGGGATGGGGGAAGGAGGCCAAAATCCTGGTTAGTTAATTGCATAATACAGTGATCAGTAGGTGTACAAGATTTTTATAACTTTATACTATAAAATTCAAATTCCATTCAGTTAACCGAGCCTTTAAGTACCTATTATTTGAAAGACACCATGCTAGGTCTTAGGAGAAAAACTGCTCTCTTTCCTTTAAGTTTATTTTTTACTGAGGTACTGAGCAGTGACTGCCCAGGGAGCCTTTACCTCTGTATCTTAGCACTCCATGTACACAGCTATAAGATAGGAAGGGAACCTGAGTTTCTCAAAGGCTTCACTAGAAGAGTATAAGCTCTGTCAGTTTTCCATCAAGTTAGAAAGGTTGAGTGCAGGCCCATTGATGAACTGCATGTCTATTGTTCAAGGACAAGCCCAGCAAAGTTCACTGGATTTGCAGCATGGTCAATTTTTTAGCCACATCAACTCTAGAAGGAGGGACCAAAGAAAGGAAGGAAGGAAGGAAGAAAGGAAGGAAGGAAACATTTATTAAGTGCCTATTACATGCCAAGCATTGATAAGCAATTTACATTTATTATCTCATTTGAGCCTCACAACCCTGTGAGGTTAGGTACTATTATGTCCCCATATTATAGTTAAGGAAACTGAAGCAGAGGTTAAATGAATTGCACAGGGTCACACAACTAGCAAGTATCTGAAGCAGCATTTAAACTCAGGTCTTCCCGACTCTAGACCTAGCACTCTATTCATTGTTAGCTACCTGGAATCCCTTGTTACTGAAAGTTCCAGACCATCCCATTTGTCAGTATTCTTCTCTACTGTAATTTTCCTTGTATCTACTTTATATTTACTTATCTATGAATATATTATATTTCCTCAGTAGAATTTAAGGTCCTTGGGGGCAGGGACTGTTCCCTTTTTTGTCTTTCTATCCCTGGTGCTTAGCATAGCCACTGGGACACAGGAGATATTCAATAGATACTTCCTGAACTCAATATTGAGAGATACAACATGTAAAACAGGTGAAATATAAGCTAATTTGAGGACAAGAGCATTAACAAATAGGGGTGTCAGGCAAGGTTTCCCTTCAGAGGCGGTACCTGATTTGAACCTTGAGGAAAGCTAAGGATTGTAAGAGGAGTTGGTTAAGAGAGTACAGCTCAGATACAGAAGACAGCCTCTGAAAAGTCATAGAGGCCAGAGGTATCACATTAAGTTTAGGAAATAGCAACTAGGCTATTCTGACTGGAATGAGTATAATAAAACAAATATATGAATAAATCTAGAAAGCCAGGAAGCAGATTAGAATATAAACTCATTTTTGAAATTTTATGGAGGATGGTAGACTATTAGCATTTCATATACATTCCAAATTCAATAAAAAATCTCATTAAGAATTTGTGGTAATTATGGTTTTTTTTTAATGAAAGATCTATTTTCCGTCCTGCCACCTTCCCTCCCATTAGGAAAAAAAGAAGAAACTCGTTGTAAGAAACATTCATATTTCAATCAAAATAAATTCTTGATTAGTCATGTGCAATCTCCATTTTTTTGTATTAGTGGCTTTGCTTGATTTCCACTTCATTGAACATCATGCCTCTCCCAGGATAAGATGGTCACCTGAAATGGCATGACCATACATACAGTCTCAGCTTTTAACACTCAATACTCTCTCAACACCCTCAGTTGCCTCTCTCTTCTGACTGGAGGAGGGAGCAATAAATTCCTCCCAAAGACTTCCTTTATAGAGGGCTCAGAACTATCCAGGTAACATTCCATTTTCCATCAGTGACTCTGCTTGGTTTCTATTATATGGAATATCATTCCTCACCCCCCACTCCCACACATATTGGGTCCCCCCACTGCTCTCCCTCCCCTTCTCTTTTCAGCTTCCCTTCATGTATTGTCTTCCATTAAGTTGTCAGCTTCTTGAGGATGGGTACCAATTATTTTCCTAATTTGTATCCTCAGCATTTAGCACAGTGTCTGGCACACAGTAAGCACTTAATAAATGTTTACTGAATTGAATTGAATGTCCAAAAGATGAATGTCTCATTCTTCAACTTGAGTCTATCAGCCCTCTATCAGGAAGAGAGGGCCATACTTTATTAGTTCTCTAAAATCACAGCTGGTCATTGTGTGAATCAGAGTTCTTATGGCTTTCGAAGTTGTTTGATTTTACAATGGTGTTCAAATGACTATCTTTTTAATACCAGTTTTCTTAATGTGATAAAGTCTGCCTACAAAACATGTAATACCATAATGTCCAAAGAATTAAAGTTGTAGGTCAATCAAAAAGTAAGAAAGAGGTACACTGTAATTTTTTTTCATGTTACTTAAAAAAATGAGTAGGAAAAGCAGCGTTAAAGGTATCAGAGAATATATGACTAGAAAAAAGATGTGGACAGGTTATATAGTGAGAGTAGGGGACAACTGATAGGCAATTCACAAGTTCCACTAGTAGCTATGCTATGTTAAGATCTAAAGAACACTACCCCCACCCAACTTTTTAAGAAACCTCTGTTTTGGATACATCCATGGACATGACTTTTATAGAATGAAAAGGCATGAGTAGTCTGTAAATCTGAACAGATGGAAGTAGCATACCTGTCAGTGAAATCACAGGTACATTTAAGAATTAAAGTAGCCCTAGAATTTAGCACAGTATTTGGCGCATTTTTAGGTATTTCATAAATATTTGTTGAACTGAATTCATTTAAAAGCAACCAAGTATTGTTATAGGGATAGAGGGGAGAGGAATATTTACAACAGGACTGTAGTATCTAGTGAAGCTTCAGTAGGGAGGTCTCTGACTTAAATCTTTTCCCTAGAGAGAACAGAAATCTCAATGGGCCGATTCTGGGTTTTTGTTTTGTTTTGTTTCATTCATGAAAATGGAAGAAGCGGAAACAGCCAGAGATCTAACGCAGGACAAGAACCTGCTTGGTACAGAGGCAATACATGGGGGAAAGAGGCAGGAAGTATTGTGAGAAAAGATTAAGTAAAACATCATCAATACAAGCCAGACTGTCCTTTGCTGGAATAAACAGGCTTCACTGTGGTGTTGCTACAAAGGAGCAAACTGACCCCGAGACAGAGAGTGAGCAGGTCAAGGTCATAAATGCCAGTTAGTAGCAGAGATGGGACTAGAACCTAAGTCTCTGGATCCAAAGTCTCAGCAACATGTTTTCTCCTACATCTCAAATTAGTTTTTCTTTGACCTCATTTTCAGGGCAATTATCAAACTATCTATTTCTCTTAAGGCCATAACAGCAAAGTTGGCTTAAGGGGAAAAATATACCATTTTTCTAACCCACTATAGCAATCAGATGCTAAATCTGATATTTCAATTTGTTAGCAACAGAACTAAGCATGATTTCAATAGTTCAGTTTAACTTTAAACAACTCATGCCTCAAAAGAGTAGATGAATATATATAACCTGAATGAATGAATTAAAAAGCATTTATTAAACATTTACTATATACCAAAATCTTTAGGTATCATGATGGATGCAAATTAAATGAGTGACTGTCCTTGTCATCAAAGAGTTTACATTCTAATAGGGAAAGCCAACACATATGGGGGAGTGGTGACCAGGGAAGGATATTTTGGTCCTAGAGATGATAAACAGAACCACAGGGTAGTTGATTGACAAACCCTTTCCAGCAGCAATGTTAATATTAATTCGGGTAAGTATGCACAAAGGAAACATTGCAGGAAGATGGCCAAGGCATGGTTAGAGGTTTGGGGCTAGTAAGAAAACCAGTTGGTTGTCGCCAATCAGTACAGAATGGCCCCAATGAAGGAATTTGAGCAGTAGTAAAGGCTTTAGGGCAGGAAGATGACTCCTGGGGTGAATCACGAGTCTGACACTAGGTATTTTTTTTCACTTAAAGTCCGAAACATATTTTGGTTATTACATAGCTCCATGAAAAGAATAGATGGTTATTTTAATTTAAGAAGGCACCATGAGATGAATACAACCAACCAAATATATTTTTGTTACCATAAACAGTAAATTTCCAAAGTGTTGGATCCTTTTTATTTTCAAACTTGGAAAAAAATGTTATCTTGTGATTAACAAATTGTTCTTCTTGTTTCTAAAAATAAGTAGTGAGTTCCCAAGAAGACTTCAAGTAGAGGCAGGATGACCATTTAGGAGGGATGGTAGAGAAGAGAGTCATATGTTGGTCAGGATTGGACTAGAAGATGTCTGAAGCTCCCCCTAAACACTCAGTTCTATGATTTAATGACTTGAAATGCTTAGACCAGAACAGTACAACTGGAAATGGACTTCCAAAGGCAAGAATTCAAACTACAGTAAATCAAAAGATCTTTGTAATGACAAAAGAATATCGTAATAGTATGATAGTGGTTCTGGTTCTAGATAGCTATTCTTTTTCTTAAGGAAGGCTTTGCTACTTCTACTTGGGTGGTCTTGATCAAGTCTTATCCCTTCTGTGGGTCTCATTTTCCTCATTAGGACAACAAGGGGGTTGGTTTGTTTGACCTTGGAGGTGCCTTCTAGTTCTAAATCTATGATCCTATAATAAATGTTTAAGAACAAAATTTATGATCATGTAAACTCTAAGGCTGAAGTGAAAAAAAAATCTGACTGCCTTAATGCTTTTTCTACTATAGCTTGAGAATTATATCCAGGACAATATGAAGAAAGAAATGGTAGAGATGCAACAGAATGCTGTGCAGAATCAGACTGCAGTAATGATTGAAATAGGAACAAATCTATTAAATCAAACAGCTGAACAGACACGAAAACTAACAGATGTTGAAGCCCAAGTAAGTAAGAAAATTCTAATCACAAATGCCTCAGTCACTGTAAAAATATCTTTGATGGATGATGCAGCATGGCTTTATATTAATTTACACAAACTGAAACTAATTAAGACTAGACTAAAATCAGAAAAAAGTTTAAATGGATTCATATATAAATTACTAAACTATGATTACACGGCTATTTTATGACAATAAATGTATCTTTATTTTGCATAATTTGAATGACCATTTATTTAAAATAGGCTATCCAAATAATATTCATTTTTAAATTTGTTTAATAAATACACACATATAAATTGCACTCCATACATGCCACACCATCACCATGTTTTCTAGATTACATGGTTGTGCCTTAATAGTGGTAAGAAAGGATAGCTCCAACAGGAGTTTTTGAGATTTTCTGTTTTACCTTATTTAATCTTCATTGGCCATAAACTTCAAATCTGAACTAATTCTCTCCATCTTGGCCAATCGATATGGCTAACTTATTGATAGGCAGGCTGGAATGAATTTGACCAAAGATTTGCATCTAGGACATAACGCTGAAATAGTATACAAAAAGAACATGATAAGTTTTTTAAATTAAAAGAAGGAAAGTCAACAAGTATCAGGTGGTATACTTAAGGATGAAAAGGCAAACATTCATATCTAAGATAGGGAAAGATTTGTTAGCTTACGTCTCTAAGAAAAAGCCTAAAGATCACTCCTGATGCTTCACTTTGGATGAGCAACTATTAGGATTGTGAAGAAAGTCACTGTTTACTAATTTACTTGAATTTTTTAAGACCATGAACAATCATTTAGATTAGTGGAATTTCATGAATTAGATGCTGTAAAAGTCATTGGAAATACAGCATAGCTTAGTTGGTAAAGGGCCAACCTTGGAGTCAGAAGAAATTGGGTTCAAGCTCTCCTCTTGTCTCTGAAACATATTAGACAATTCACCTCACCTTTCAGAGCTCTACACAACTAGAGTGTAAATTGCAGAGTAAGGCTGATCTTAATTGGTAAAGAGAATTTTTCCCATCCAGAGTTCTCTTTATCATGAAATTATAGGTACGATTTTTTAAACAAAGTTTTAAAAAATCATCGATAAGAATGCTATACCAAGGTTTTTTGAAATCTTAGCTTACTACATACATGAGAAATTTCCTGATGACCTGGGAAACACTCCCCATCATCATCCTTTCTTTATTCTATATTTACATATGTGTGTACAAATTACATGTCACCTCCTCCCTCAACATCTACACTCAAAATACAAGCTACTTGAAGCGGGGACGGTTTCAATCTTTGTATTCCCAGCATTTAGCACAATGCCCAACACATGGCTGGTGTTTAATAAATGCTGATTAAATAATTGATACTATGATATCTACAGGGAACGTTTTGGTATAGCCAGATAATTGTTTGAAAGATAGAAAAAGGGGAGGGATATTTTGGGGGGAAGGACCAATAGAGAAGTCTCAGAAACTTGGTTTACAGATACCTTAAGAAAGTAAATGCACAATGAAATCTCCAAGTTCATAGATATTATTAAATTATCTTGAGATCACAGACCATTGAATCACAGATTTAAAGCTGGAAAGAATCCTGGAGGCCATCTATCCCAAATCCCTCATTTTTACAGATGAAGAACTGAGGCCCAGAGAGATTATGCATTTGCTCAAGGTCACACAGGAAGTAACAGGGATTCACACTTAGGTCTTCTTCCTCCAAATTCAAATCTATCCACTCTACCATGCTTTTGGTTAAGAAAAGCAGAAATGCTGGAGCACAGAAATGGCAAAACTATTTCAATGTGGGTAAGCTTAAGGTAATACATTTAAAGATAATTCATCTAAATAATACAACAGCATGAATTACCTCTTCACCAGAGATTGGAAGAGAAGAGAGAAGGAGTTATGAGGAAGAGGGGAAGGGGAAAGAATAAGCATTTATACAGCACCTACTGTGTGCCAAGCACTACGCTAGATACTTTAGAAACATTATTTCATTTGATCTTCACAACAACCCTGTGGGGTAGGTGCTATTACTATTCCCCATTTTACCGATGATGAAAATGAGGCAAGGATGGGTTAAGTGACTTGCGCAGAATCATATAGTTAGTTAAGTGTCTGAGACTAGATATGAACTCAGATCTTTCTGACTCTAGGCCCAGCATTCTACCCACTGCAACACCTAGCTGCCTAGTTAAACACAAAGTATGGGAGTGAGAGCACTAAAAACTGAGGAGGTCAGGAAAGGTTATGTATTATATACTCAAATAACAAGCAAAAATAATCCATTATGAAAATTCTTGAATAGTTGATATTTGTAAAGAAATGTTAACAGAAAGTATTTAGATATTACTGATGTGGAATTTTTATGCATCATTCAGAAATGGCAAAGTGCATAAATCCCAATTTCTTGATCTTGGACCAAAATAGGCACATTTTATAGAATTCGAAATTCTTAAGAAAATGTTGTGATTTCCTATTTCCCTTTAAAAATCTACACGGTAAAATGTTTAGACCCAAATTAGACGTAGACTAAATCTACATTCCAGGTGTAAATAACAAAAGCAAAACCATTGTGTTGGAATGGCTTTATTCATTCACAATAAGGTTTTTATGGTATCAACTTGATTCCTTTTTGCTTTGAAGTACAAGACCATCCCTGAAACCGACATTGTCTCTCTGTGACTAGGCTACGGGTTTAGCTAACAACATAAAGGTATAAACCAAACAATTGCTCTTTCAAGGACGGATTCTTTGGCAACAATTCTGAATTACACTTAAGTGTGAAATCATGTCCTGAATGACCATTAACCGGGAGGATGTGAGTAACCAATTCTTCCTGCCAACAGCAGCCAAATACTGATGAATTAAAAAGTCTGCAGAGATATTTGAATACAATGAGACAAGTGATATTGTCTAGAGAATATACATCTGAACTTCCCACAAAGCAGAAAAAAATCTACTTTTTATAGCAATTTTATTGTTTCCTAATTGGTGGGGGTTTTATTATTTTTTTTTAATTAAAAAAAGAAGTTGGCTAAAGAAACACAAATGAGGAAATACTTTAAATGAAATGCTGAGTACATGCTGTATATTATATACTTTGCAATGAATGAAACTCTCATCCCTTTAAATTAAGTTTAATTTAAAAAAAGCATTCACTATCCCATTCAAATGTAAACTTTTCCTACATTCTAAATATAGCCATTTATACTGAACATATTTATTGAAGATATTTTCACTTTTTTCTACAGTGAAATAAAAACCATAAATATAATAGGACAAAACTCAGACATATTTTGCCATAATAATAATAATAATAATAATAATTATGAGAATTTGTATATCACTTTAAGATTTGCAAATTGCTTTATAAATATAATCTAATTTTATCCTCACAACAACCCAGTGAGGTAGATGCTATTATTATCCCCATTTTGCAGATGAGGAAACTGTGGCTAATAGAGATAATTACAGCACCTACTTTGCAAGGTTGCACATATAGGTGCTATATAAATGCTTAGTCTCCTTCCCTTCCCTTCCCTACAGAGTAACATAAAAAGTGTCTGAGACTGGATGTGAACTTAATCTTTCTGACTCCAGGTCTACCACCTATGTGCCATAACATCATGAGTAAAACAGAATTAATAAAATATTTCCTTAAACAATGCAGAGATACTATTATTATTTAATATGCTCTATTGAAAGTAAGACTACATTAAATCATTGCATTGATTCAGTAATGGAATGATTAAAAATAATATTTTGCATGGAAAACTGTGGATAAGCATATATTCTTTCAAGTGACACTTTCTCATTTCTAGGGAAAAAATTACTAAAGGGGAAGGTAGTTTTTTAAAATTTTCAAGAGAATTCGGCATTTTATTTTTGTTCATCTAGGTACTGAATCAGACAACCCGACTTGAACTTCAGCTTTTGGAGCATTCCCTTTCCACAAATAAACTGGAGAAACAGATCTTAGATCAAACCAGTGAAATAACCAAACTTCAAGACAAAAACAGGTAATGAAATAAACTATGGGTTTTTTAAACAATATTTTAGAATTCAAAGTTCAATTCAACTGGACTCACAATTTACTGAGGGCCTACTATGGCAAGGGTTTGAGCTAGGCATCGGGATATAATGATAGATCTGACAGATCCTCATCTCAGAAATCCTACAATTTAATTGGGGACATGGGTGGGAAGAGTGGAGCTCAAAGTAACTGATACATAATACATACAGGATAGGATAGGCCAGATAGGCCAGATATGATGCAGTTTAGATAGAATGCTGGGCCTGTAGACTGGGAATCCTAAGTTCGAATGTGGGCTCAGACACTTCCTAGCTGTGTGATCCTGAATAAGTTACTTAACTTTTCTTTTGCCTCATTTTCCTTATCTTAAAATGGGGATAATATTATAGCACCTACCTGTTGTGAGCATCAAATGAAATGTTTGTAAAGTGCTTAGCATAGTGTCAGGCACACAAAACTTGCTACATAAATGCTAGCTGTTATTATTATTATCATTATTTTTATACAGAAGAAAAGTTATTAAGTAAAAAGGAGGGTCCAAAAAGGAATGAGCAACAGGAGCAGAAGGAATCACTTTCACCTGGAAAAGCTAGGGAGGACTTTATTTAGGAAGTGACACAAGTTGGGTTTGGATCAACCTAATGAATGAAAATTGTGCGTATTTGTGTGTGAGTCCCTTGTAGGCATGGGGAGGGGGTGCTGCAAGTAAAGGCAAAGAGATGGGAGTGGGAAAGAATGGGGGAAAGTAATCCAACTTTTCTGAAATGTTGAATAAGTGAAAAAGACCAACTATGAGATAAGGAAGGATGAGTAGGTAGAACGAAACCAGCTTGCGAAGAGCCTTGAATATCAGAATCAGAAGTTCATACATTCAGTAAGCGTCTGAACATTTTCATCTAATTAGAGTGACAGTCTAGGAATAGTACTTGTATAACAATGGGGAAGACAAATGGAAGAAGGGATGTAGTGGAAGCAAGAAGTCCAACTGGGAGATTATTAGAACAACTGAAGTAAAAGATTACTGACTTGAACTATGGTTGTTATAACCAGAGCAGAAAAGAAAGGACAACCATGAGAACTGGTAAGGAAGGTATAATCAAAAGAACTTCAAAAGTTATTCACTTCAATTAAAATAAAAACAAATTCAGCATTTATTAGGGGAAGAGAAGGAGGAAGAATATATATATATATACACACATATATATATATATGTATGTACATACATACACACATATGTGTATAGTCTATCATGTGCTGGGCACTGTACTGTATTTTTTACAAATATTTTCACATTTAATCCTAACAACAACCCCGTGAGGTAGGTGCCATAATTATCCTCAGTATACAGTTGAGGAAAGTGAGCCAAAGAGAGATGAAGTGACTAGCTCAGGGTCAAACAGCTGGTAAGTGTCTGAGGTCATATCTGAACCTGGGTCTTCCTGATTCCAGGGCCAGCACTCTATCCAAGCATCAGTAGCTGCCTTAGAGCACAAGTGATGAATCCACCATATAAACAAGTAAGCAAATACAAAGAAAATGCAAAGAAATTTCAAAAGGGAGAGAGCAGCAAGAACTAGATCAGGTGTGATATAGGTGGTGGCACCTGAGAAGTACTTTGAAGGAAGCTAGGGACTCTAAAAGGCAGAGATGAGGAGGAAGTATATTCCAGATATTGGACACCACTTGTGCAAAGGCTAGAAGTGAGAGATGGTACATTGTGGACCAGGAACAGCTAGAAAGCAAGTTCACATGGAATGCAGAATGGAAAATATGTAAATGAATCAGACATTTATTAAACACATACTTCACACCAAGCACCGTGCTAGGTACCAATGATACAAAATTGAAATTGTTCCTGCCCTTCATTGATGGGTGCAATATGACAATGCTGATCAGATCTACAACAGATTTATATTACGTAATTTCAGATGTAACCTCACTGCTACATTATAATATTTTTATTTGCCCCTAGCTGACCGTCACATCCTCCACCACCAGCATTCTAAACTTTCTCTTTTCTTCAGAAGCCTCTTATCAAACCATCGGTCCCTTTCCCCACCCCCAGCAGATGATCTCACCTAATTTTCTGAAAGAGGACATCAGTTATGGACTCCCATTTCATATCTTCCCCTATTAAAAAAATGTGGGGCAGCATGGCACAATGGGAATAGCACTGGTTCTGGCGTCAGAGAACTTTGGTTCCAATCCTGCCAGTGACTTGCCCATAGGGAGCTGTGGATAAGTCACTTACCCTTCCTGGGCTTCAGTTCCCTTATTTGCAGAATGAGGGCACTGGACTAGAAGATCAGTGCTTCTTCAACTATGGGTCGCGACTTCTAGAAAAAGCCTTCTACGTTCATTATGTCCATTTCCTCAAATCCAGCTAACTTTTCAACTCCTGGAAATCTGGTTTCCAGCCACAGCCTTGGACTGAAACAACTTTTTCCAAGGTGACTAACATCTTATAATTGATAAATGCAGTGTCTATTTCCTAGTCCTCATCCTTCCTAACCTCTCCATGGCTTTTGAAACTGTCGATCACTATCTCCTCTTGAATATTTTCTCTTCTCTGAAGTTTCTTAACGCTGTTCTCTCTTTTGGTTTTTCTCTGTTCTGAGTCATCCTTCCTTTTTTACTCTCCTCACTGTAAGGAGCCCTCAAGTCTCTGTCCCTGATGCTCTGTTCCTTCTCTCCCCTCTTACTAATTTCATCAGGTATTATAGGTTCAGTTATTATTTCTCTCTTGTTAACTCCCAGATTTACATAACTGTACCCAATCCCCCTCCTGAACTCTAGGCCTATGTTACAAACGAAGTGTCTGCTGTACGCTGTCACGTTCTCAAACTCTACATTCCAAAATGGAACTCACTGTCTTTTCCTCTAAATGTTCCATCCACCCCATCATACTTCCCTTGTTCCTGTTGTACTATCATCTTTCTACTCTTCCAGTTTTATAAACTCAGCATCATCCTTGGCTGCGCCCCCTCTGCTTTATCACCCATATACCATCAGTTGCCACATCTTGTTGATTCTGTGTTCAAAATATTTCTTGCATTTGTTTCCTTCCTTTACTTCCCATGGTAACGATTCTAGTTCTGGCCCTCAGAGCCTCTCCCTTAGACTATTGCAATAGTTTTTCAACTGACTTCCCTATTTTTAGTCTGTCTTTTCCTTAATTCCTCCTCCAAAAAGCTACCCCCCCCCCAAATCTTCCTATAGGACAGGTCAGACGTAACCATCTTCCTGCTCAAGAAACTTCAGTGACTGTTGCCTCTAGGATCCAATACAAATGTGAATTCCTCATCTTGGCATTTTAACCCTTCCCCAACTTGAGTCTAACCTACCTCCTTAGATTTATTTTACAGTACTCTCCTTCATGTACTTTACATTCCAATCAAACTGGCCTACTTGTTTCTTCGCCAAACTCAACATTCCATGCCTCACCTCCATGTTTTTGAACAGGTTGAATCATGCTTGATAGGAGGCCAGTCAGGAGGATAGAGTGTCACAGAAACCAAGAAAGAAGAATATTAAAGAGGAGAAAGTGATCAACAGTGTTGAAAGCTACAAAAAGGTCAAGGAGGAGGACTGAAAGAAACTAGATTTAGCAATTAAGAGATTATCAGGTTCAGAAGAGTAGTGGGTTTAGCAGCTAGGTTTTAAGGAGTTCAAGAATAAATGAATAGTGAGGAAATAGAGGTAGGTTTAAATAATTTTAATTTTCTCATAATTATAAATATGCATTGATGAGCTTACTCCCTATCAAAGATATCTGGTGGACAATTAGGGAAAAAAATATTTCTTTTTCCTTCCCAAATAGCCTCCAGAAGGTTAATAAGATACAATCTCAACATTCTGAACTTGAGGTTGACAAGATTTATTTGTCAAGGATCCATAAAATAAGTTTTGAATTTGAACATAACATAATTTCTATTTTTATTATGATAAAAGGTAACTTACAAATTAATCTAAAAGTCACAGTTATAGAGGATTTTCTCTTCCTTCAAAAGCAAAATTTTCAAGGCAAACCGACTTCACAAGAAAAACACATTTTATTTGTAATATACTTTAAAGTAAAAAAAAAAGAGAGAGAGAGAATTGGATTCAAGGTCTGACACAATGTTCATTTTTATATTCTTTGATTCTGCATCCTGAATGTTTCATCACTTGCCTTTGTACAAATTGGATTTTATCCTGGGATTAAGATAAATGTTCCGTTTTCAAATGTCACAGTTTAGAATGACAGACTGAAAGCAAAAGGGATCTTTGTTGCTTTTCTTGCCCCTACAGTTACTAGAGAATGCTTAATTGCCGAAAAATGTAGGAATTTTAAAAAAACATAGAAAGCAGAACTTACAATTAAAGGTCAAAGTATCTAATATTCCTATTACATCCTATTTCTGAAGAATTTCTGTCAACCACACTTACCAAGCCTTTGTGTGTATTCCGGCGAAACAATTAACATTCTTCAAAGTTCAGTAGACACATGAACAATACTCACTTGGAAACTTGCAGTCTATTTTAACTAACAGGAAACACTTCCAGTTTAAAATTAAGTTTACTTTTAATTAATAGTCTTTGTTAAAGCAAGTAAACAAGCCAAATTATTCTGAAACCAACCAAGCAATGTCTTGAGGTCCACTTGAATAATGCCATTTGGGAAAGGCACAGAGATATGCTATCATGTAATTGTTGGCTGTATTTTGGGAAAATAAGATATCCATCCCTTAAACAATAAAAAGTACACAGATCTTCTAAAATTATACTGTAGCTTTAGCTATATTTTTAAAATGTAACAATTCTTTAAGCAAGAAGGTAAGTCACAAAATTACAAGTTGAAGGATTAAATGTGAGTTTCTGCATTCTCTGGAAAAGAAGGGAGTCAAATTAAGATAAATAAGGCAGGACAAAACTATATAAGGAGGAGGCTTAAAATCTTGCCTACTTTTAAAGACAGATCAAATTCCTCCTCTTCTGTGAAAGCTTCCCTGACTATCTTAAACAGGTGCCCCCCGCCCATCCCAACACATAGAAACTGACACAGACACAGACACAGACACACAGACACGCATACAGAACTCTCTTTCCTCAGAACTCTAAACTTAGCAATTACTGTATACTGAGGTTAATGATATTTTCTTTATCATGTCTAGCTCACCAATTACATTTGAAGCCATTTGAAAGCAGGGGTGTGTCTTACAATTCTTGGCATCTCTCCACAGTGTCTTGTACATGTGAGATATTCAATAAATATCTGTTGATTAATTCAATATATATTATTAGAATTAAATTAATCTTTATGTGTTTATGTGTGTACGTTTGTATAGTACTTTGCTTTGGTGATGGCTAGAAAACATTAACACTGGCTTTCTCTTACAAGTTTCCTAGAAAAAAAAGTCCTTGACATGGAAGACAAGCATACAGTTCAGCTACAATCAATAAAAGACGAAAAAGATCAGCTTCAAGTGTTAGTATCCAGACAAAATTCCATAATTGAGGAACTGGAAAAACAGTTAGTGACAGCCACGGCAAATAACTCAGTTCTTCAAAAGCAGCAACACGATCTGATGGAGACTGTTCACAGCCTGCTAACTATGATAACAGCACCAAACTGTAAGTGTCTTTACTAAAAGTTCTGCCATCTCGCTAATCATTAATCTCTGATGCTCTCAACATGTTGAAACATGGCAGCTTATCTTTCCAACAAAACATCTTTCTCTATAGGTCATAAAATCTCTTTGGGATTCAATACTGGACTACAGAGAACACACAAAAGACATGTATACATATATCTTAACATATATATGTACATATTCCTGACATAAATATATTCTGGGGTCTTACTATAAAACATTGCCCTTAGGGTAGTCCTACAGATTATACTCCTTTTAGCTAGTGCCCTGTTATAATTATGTAACTAAATCTCCATAAAGGAAATTCTCGATGGATTTCTCTTCCATGTTTAATGGGATTTTGTAATACTTAATATTCCTCAGAGTTAATTATGAGGTAGCATCAATACAGCTACCTGATGATGAGTGACAGTTGTCAGAAATATTTTTTGGGGTTCACATGAATATGTTTTAAATATGTAACTTTTATTGAAAGATTAAAAAGTAGCAATATGTTTTTTCTGCTACTGAAGCAATTGTTTTTCATTTCAAGCAGGAATATAAATATAATAAGAAGAGGTGGTTGACATATGACTGGGACTTAGAGTATCTAACTGCTGGAGGAAATAATTTACCTTACCATATACCTCTTAACTTCTGTCACTTAATTTTTTTTTCACAGCCAAGAATTCCTTTGTGGCTAAAGAAGAGCAAATCATTTTTAGAGACTGTGCTGAGGCTTTCAGAGCAGGCCTTACCACTAATGGCATCTACACATTAACTTTTCCTAATTCTACTGATGAGGTGAAGGTAAGCTGCTTCTCTTCTCATCCCCATTTTAACTTCCCTAGTTTAAATAGCCATTTTAGAATATGATAACCTAACATAACCTACAACTTTCTCTGACTTCAAATCCTACTTGACTGCCATGTTGTACAAATCTCACTTCATCAGTTTTAGTAATTAAGAGCCATTGTGTGCTAGATCGATCACGTCAAATAATGATGTTTTAAAAATAAGATTTGTTGATTACTTTTATTTCTACATCCCATTCATTTCTTCAAATAATCCTACCAGGCACATACTTTTGACAAAACACTGGGCTAGATACTATGGTCTTACAAAGACTGAACAATACACAATTCACGCCCTCATAACCTCACAATCTAGCAGAAAGACATCACCATACCATACAAATAACCATAATACAAAAGGATATGAAGTACATAAGAGAGGTACAAAAGCTGTCCTGGGAGGGAAAGGATCATGACTGGGAGAATCAGGAAAGACTTCATGGAGGATGTGGCATTTGAGTTTGGCATTAAAGGATAAAGAGTACCTCAACATGTGAAGACGGGTGGTGGTGGAGGATGGCAAGGGCATACACATTATTTATCAGGGAACAAAGTGCCAAATCTTTGAAGTAGAAATGTTCAGTGTGATTATTATCTTATTGCTTGATCTTTTTTGACAACTTTTAAAAGTTGAATTCCTTTACTTGTTCCAGCCTTTCAATTTTGCCTTTTTCCTGTATCTTCCAGACTTTAATAGGTCTCTCTTATTTAGAAACTACAGCATCAATCTCTCCATCAAAAAGCATTTATTAAATGCTCACTGTGTGCCAGGTATTGTGTTAAACAAGAGGAATACAAAGAAGGGTAAATAATAATTCTAGTCCTCAAGGAGCTCACATTTTAACAGTAGAGGATTAGGATTGCGATCATAGCTAGAAGGAACTCTAATATGAGGAAACCCATAGGAATATATTCACTTTAGTTCTGTTATCTAACTTGCCCTTGAATCTAAGAACTTAAAAGTGGGATGGAACATACATTTTCATTTTCATTCTGAATTGAATTTTAGGGTGCATGGATCAGAACATGTTTTTAAAGTTAATTTATGCCAGTGTGGGCAACTTAAAAAAGATTTACTTGAAAATTATGTTATCTTGGCTTGTGCACTATTTATTTTAAAAAAACCATGATGAAGGTTTCCTTTTTTTTTTTTCAACTAAGATTTCAACCTCCAACCCCCTTCTATTAAGGTTTGCTATTTTAAGTAGTATTTTCAAGAGATACCAACTGAAGTTCTGACAACAAAGTTCAAAGCCTGGAGAAATACTGTAGAGAGCCTCCACAATTTCTACTAGGATAGAGTACACTGTGCAAAGGATATAGTGCACAATTAGTTACCTTTGCTTTACATGGGGCCATATTTGAAAATAGTGAATACACACTTAGATACCGAATATTTATGTAACACTTCAATTTTTATGTAACCATATTTTGCCTTATCAGACACATAGAAACTAAATTAAAAGAGTCCCATGGAATGGGCTTTTGTTCCTTGTGTTGTTCAAGAACTCAAGGGCAGTCAATGGCAAGCTTTGCAGAAGCATTCTTCCCCAAACCCAGGAGAGTCACCAATCACTTGTCTTTCTTGATGATGACTCTTGTTAAAGAACAAATATTAGACCAGACAAGAAAATAAATTGGTCACTTTGGAAGATGTGCTAACTCAGACTCCATCTGAAAAGTTAAGAGAGAAAAAAAGTCCTTTCATTATTAAAGAAAAAAATCTATTGGCAATAATCTTGTGCTACGCTCAGGTACTACTATCTTATTTAGGTATAATACAATTGGGCTTTGATAGTACTCGGACGGCAAGAGATGGCTGTAGTTAATGTTTGTAAAATTCTTTGGGTAGTAAATGTGTATGTATGTAGTTGCAGTGGGAGCCTGAATAGGTGGGAGTGAGAGTTTTTTAAAGTACAAGTTGTTGGGATAGGAATATGGGACAGTATTAACAGAAAGTTATGTGGGTGGAGAGTAAATTTAAGTCATATATATGGCAGAGTGGAAAGAACACTGGATTTAGAGTCAAAAGACCTAAGTTCAAAGTCTAGCTATGATATTTAGTGCATATGTGACTTTGGGCAAGTCATTTAACCTTTATGCCCAAGCCGTAGAATAACCATAAATCCAAATGTCAGGCTATGTATTTCATTCAGTCTCTGAATGATAGCTTGTAATGAAGTACAAATATTTCTAAGAGGATAAATTTATTATAGCGGTAAAATTTTTTTCATTTGTCAAAATAAGGGAATTAGACTAGATCGCTACAACTCCTTCTAGTTCTAAATCTTCTGATTTTAAGGAACATTTTGACTTTAGTTTGCAATATTCATACAAGTTTCTGCACAAAGGGGAATCCTACAGTAATGTACATCCGAGGCAACGCTGCTCCTTTCTGCTGATCGTGGGTACAGCAGTTCCCCTCTTTGTCCCCAGTTACTAGAATCATTACATTGAATTCATGTCTGTTTTTGTTTCTCAATTAATTGTTTACAGCTGATGCATAAAATTTAACACAAGCATTAATTGCTAAAAGAAAATCCAAGATTTACTTTTACTACTAGCAGGGATACCAGATCCTTGAACCATGCAATAGAATGTTAATTAAATGCATTAAGTGCCCTCAGATTTGTTGTAATCCAAGAAGCTAATGCCTTTATTGGCACTATGTGAGGCCTCCTGCATTTCTGATCCAGATAGAATCTACCAAAATGTTTCCACTTAATGCATCTATTCCTTCTGGCTATGCAAACTATTTTATTTGAAATTTTTTTCCTGTGAAACTTACATAACCCAGTTAACTGTAACTCTCATAATTTACTTTTTGTAAATCCCTCTTTAAAAAATCTGACCAGGCCACAATAGTCACAAAACATAATTTCCACAGCTCTATTATTAATGGAGTTAAAAACAATAGCTATGGTTCCAGATTACTTATGTACTGACATTAGAATGCCATTCAATGTGAGGAAAGCAAACCTAAAACCTCACATGAAGAGTGAGAACAATAGGCGGGTCCCCTTTTATTCTGCCTTTTATAGCTTTGTAGCACTTACCTATTACAGAAATACTGCAATGTTATAAAAAATTACTCTGGATGCAAAGTTCTGACAGTCATAAGGTACTGGAGAACTCAATGCAACGATGATGGTCTATCAGAACAAGGATTGTCATAAGTCAAAAAGCAGGCCAATTAGATGAATTTCTGTTTAAAGATGGGCAGAGAGATATTTTTCCTCAATATAAACTATCAAATTTATAGTTCTGTCATTTCAACAGATTCAACAGTAAGCATAATAGCTTTCTATAGCACTTGAAGATATACAAAGCATTTCACATATATTATCTCATTTGAAATACTTGCTATGTGCGATGTCCTAAGTAACAGGCTAGGTGAGAAGCAGCATAGTGTAAGGAAAAGAACAGTCACTGAGGCTCTAGACCCAGATCTATCACATATTGGTACACTTGAATCACTTCTCCTTTCTGAGACTTTTTCCTCATTTGCAAAATGAGGATTGGCCTGGATAGGCAGTGCTAGTTAGGGAGAGAATTTCTTAATTGTTTATTATGTGTCAGGGACATGTGAAGTGCAGGGCATATAAATACAAACAAACAACAACAGTCCCTGCCATCAGGGAGTTTACAATCTAATGGAGAGAGATAACACATAGGAGCGGAGTTGGAAAGTAGAGAACAAAACATGGCAGCATGGTGTGGAGATGGCTGAGGCCTGATTCTGGAAAGAAGGTGAAAACTTGCCAATCAAAGACCAAAGATTCAGGTAGAGCCCACAGTTGTGGTGAGTGGAAATGAGGGTGACAGCTGAAGTGAATGATTCTTAGGGTCACTTACAACTTCTCTCTTCACAACTTCCTTGTCATTGTCAAGGGCACCACCATCCTCTTGGTCAGCTAGAATGACATCTTGTTATCAGCTTCAATTCCTCATTCTTGCTTAACCCATGTATGCAACCCTTTGCTAAGTCTTATCATTTCTACCTTTACAGCACTTATTCTATAGGCCCCTTTCTCTCTTTTCATATAGATAGCACTTTGGTTCAGGCCTTCATCTTCTCTCACCTGGACTACTGTATACAGCCTCTCGATTGGTCTCACTGCCTCAACTCTCTACTTACTCTAATCTCTTTATTCACTCAGCTACCTGAAGCATAAATCATAACATAAGATCTCCTGCTCAATAAACTTCAAAGCTTCTCTGTTACCTTGAGAATCAAATAACTCCTCTGTTTGGCTTTTACAGTTCTTTATAACCTGGCCCCTTCTGGCCCTTTATTCTGCTCCATATACTCTATGATCCAGCCACATGGTCAGTTAGTCAAACATTTATTAAGCATATTATGTATGCCAGGCATTGTACTTAGCTCTGTGGATGTACAGAAAGGCAAAAGACAATCCATGCTTTCAGGAGCTCACAGAAATATACCAGATAAACTGAAGGCAATCAAGAGGGAAAGCACTAGAATTAGGGGGCATCAGGAAAGGTTTTTTTTTTTTTTTTTTGTAGAAGATGGGATTTTGGCCAGGACTTGAAGAAAGCTAACGAAGGCAGGAGGCAGAGATGAGGAAGGAAAGTATTCCAGAAATGCAGAAGAGCCAATAAAAATACCGGGAATTTGAAGATTGAGTGTCTTGGTGAGGAACAGAAAGGAAGCCAAAGTTGCTGGATCAGGGTACACGGGAAGGGGCCAAGATGTGAAGGGCTTTGAATATTAAATAGAGGACTTCATATTTGATCCTGTAGGTGGTTGATAGGGAGTCACTGGAGTTTTTTGAGTGGGGGTGATGTTGATGGTGATGTGATCAGAGCTGCACATTAGGAAGACTAATTTGACAGATGAATGGAGAATAGACTGGAATGGGAAGAGACCTGAGACGGGAGACCAAAAAGAAGGCTATAGCAATAGTCCAGGCATGAGGTGCTGAGCGCCAACGTCAGGGTGGTAGCAGTATCAGAAGAGAGAAGCGAATGTATGCAAAAGATAGAAAAAAGATCAAACTGACAGGATTTGTTAACAGATTGGATATGGAGGGTGATCTATTGGTTATTCTTCATGGGAGACTCTTCACCTCCCATCTCTGGGTCTTTTCACTATCTATCACTCCTGCCCAGAATGCTTTCCCATTTCATTTTTGCCTCTTAGTTTCCTTTAAAACTTAATTCGAATCACACTTCCTGGTCCTAACAACTGCCCTTGCCTTCCCAGCTGAGATTACCTCCTATCTATTCTGTTTGCAGCTAGGTAGCACAGTGGATAGAGTGTCAGGCCTGGAGTTAGGAAGACTCATCTTCCTGAGTTCAAATCTGGCATCAGACACTAGTTGTATGACTCTAGTCAAGTCACTTAACCCTGCTTGCCTCAGTTTCCTCATCTGTAAAATAAGCTAGAGAAGGAAAGGGCAAATCACTCCAGTAACTTTGCCAAGAAAACCACAAATGGGGTCACTAAGAGTTAGATATGACTGAAATGACTGATCAACTCTGTTTGCACTTTGTATATACTTAATTACAGTTTTTTTTATTTATGTTGTCTCCCTCCACTACAAATGTGAATTTCTTGAGGGCAGAGACTTTTTAGCATTCTATGTATCTCTAGGGTTTAGTTTAGCACAGCACTTAGCATATAGTAGGTGCTTAATAAATGCTGGCTGACTGACTTTAAGGCAATCATAAGAAAAATATTGTACTTGATTCCAAAGAGCTAATTATTATCTTGTGGGTTAAGGGATATGTGCAAATAACTATTATGAAGGCTATCTGTTAATCAGAGGTAAATTAGTGATATAACTTTGAACTTGAATAACTTAGAAATGAGGAGGAGCTCTTCTTTAACTTTATTCTTTACACTAAAATGATTTTCAATGAATGACAGAACATGTAAAATTCCAACTTACAGCCATTACAAATATAAACCATAAAAAGAGTACTTACAAATGTTTCTGAATCCTAACTTTAATGTGCACTCCTTTGTATGCTGTTGGGAAATTATCTTACATTCTGGAAATCTTTTCTGTTTCATGATAATGACCTTATTGAAAACTATTTGGTTAATCTTATTTTCAGAACTTTATAATTTCATAATAAAATTTCAACAGAGTTGAAATTGAGCATGAATGTTTATCCCATAAAAGAATTTCTTTTGTGTTAAGAAAAAATCTGAAACGCACTGAAATATTTTAAAAGTAGGAATAAGAGAGTAAGAGTACATCATGGAATAAATTAAGACAAGAAGAAAAGAGCACTGTTAGTGCCTCACTGGGAACAAAGCACCCAGAATCCTGAATCCAGGGTCTGTGGGGTAGAGGTTACAGAGGGATATACCAGTGGATTTAAGAAACCTCTTAGTCCTATTCATTCCTCTGAACTAGAGACAATGACTTACATTCCACAATGTTGAATTCTGAAGGACTCCAGAGTTCGAGGTTTCACAGCAAGACAATAAATTCCTGCCACAGAACTTTGGTCTAAAGGGGAGGCAAATCCTTTTTCATACAAGCTATAGACATCAGTAGAGGTAAGGCATCGTACTTTCACATCCAAGGAGTCTCTACTATGTGGAGGAAAGATTAGACACTTCTCCGGCTGCTCTGAAGCCTGGCACAGAAGGCAGGTGGGGCCAGGTTATCTGAAGGTATAATGATAGTATAATGTTTTCTACTTTTTTCATAGTCATCAAGACCTTATTCTCCTTGTCCCGTAGAACAGCTCAGCACAAATTTTTACTTTACCAAAGATACTTAAAATTCCTCCCCCCAACTTCTAAAAAAATTATTGGTAGGGCAGATGGGTGGTATAGTACATAGAATACCAGCCCTGGAGTCAGGAGGACCTGAGTTAATATCTGGCCTCAGATACTTACTAGCTCTGTGACCCTGGACAAGTCACTTAACCCTGATTGCCTCAAAAAAATTATTAATGAAAGACAGGAAACTATATAGGTCTTTAAATCTGTATTATTGCATAAAATAAGTCTACACTTCCTGTTGGCAGGCATATTGTGACATGGAAACAAATGGAGGTGGATGGACAGTTATTCAGAGGCGACAAGATGGCAGCACTGATTTTCAGCGAACTTGGAAAGAATATAAAATGGTATATACAATGCTAAGGTTCAGTTTATCTTAAATTATTTTTCTTAATGAAAACTATTTTTCAAGATCTGCATATCTCAGGGAAGAGAACTTACCCTAAATCATCAAACATTTCTTGCCCTTTAAAAAAAATGGCTGAATTCATCCTACAATTTTCTGATTAAATATGTCTCTGAATCAAAAAGGTTAATGTAATGAAAACATGTAGCTAAGGAGACACTAGTACATGGAATACTTGTTTTAAAAGGAAGGTTCATCACTTTTAAAAAAAAATTAACTATTTCATGAGCCTTTACATCTGTAATTTGCATGGAGTTACTTATTTTGATGTTTCTTTAGGAAATTTCCCCAAATTCTAATCATTCTAATACTACCAGTTCTTTTGTAATGCTTCTGTTTCTTAAACTTGTCTCTGGTGAAATCTACTTCTTCAGTGTTATAGGCCCTGAATTTATATGGAGGAAAACTTTTTCTGTTGAAAGAAGCAGTGATTACAACTAAAACTGATGGACTGTTAATTTCAAACTAGTGAAGGAAAACAAATTAAGTAATTTAAAAATATGACTTAAATTACAGGGATTTGGTGATCCTGCTGGAGAATACTGGCTAGGAAATGAGCTTGTTTCCCAACTGACTAATCAACAACGCTATGTGCTTAAAATACATCTTAAAGACTGGGAAGGAAATGAGGCCTATTCATTATATGAACATTTCTATCTTTCAAGTGAAGAACTCAACTATAGGTAAGCATATTGTATATAAGTAAGGAATTTTACAACTATTGAATCAACTTTAAAATTTCCTGTAAATGACACTCATTAAATATTAAAGGCCATTAAAAAAAGAAACTATTAGAAATAGGAAAATATTTTACCTGTTAGATTTTTATTTACGGTATAAATTAATAGGATAGGGTGCAGGTACATTTTGTTTTCTCGTTTATTTTAAATAGTGTGTTTATAAGATTTATAGTATGTTTATAAGATATAAAGTTGGTATGGACCTAGAAGAGTGGAGAGAATGCTGAGCCTGGAGTTGGAAAGACCTGAGTTCAAATTTATCCTTGAACATTTACTAGGTGTTTGAGCCTGAGCAAGTCACTTAACTGCAGTTTGCCTCAGTTTCCTCAATTATAAAATGGGGATAATAATAGCACCTGCCTCCGAGGGTTGTTATAAGGATTGAATGAAATATTTGTAAAGTACTTAACCCAGCAGCTGGTATATAATAGTCCTCAGTAGGTCCTTCCTTCTCTCTTCCTTCTTTCCTTTTCTCCTTCCTTCCTTTCTTTTTTCTTTATTTTCTTTCCTTCCTTCCCCTCCCTAGGTTTTACAGATGGGGAAACTTAGTCTCAGAATGATGAAGTGATTTGCCCAGGGTCCCCGAGGGAGTAAAATGACAGAAACAGGATTTGAACCCAGGTTCTCTGACTCCAAAGCCAATTAGTTTCCCACCTAAATAAACTGCTTTATTCTGATCTTAGTCATCAATGTTTAGTTTCCATTAGTACATAATGGCAATAAAACTATAAACCAACATCATTTTTTGCCCCCAAATCCAAATTCTTTTAAGATGAGTCAATTTTCTTCTTTTATTTAAAAAAATACAGAAATTAAATCTCCATAAAATCTTTTCCTTTACACTTCATCCCTTTAAGATAGCTTTGTCATAATGACAGACTATGACTCCTTTATCAAATTATGCAGTTTTAATATCTTCACATTCAGAAGGTCTAAAACAAAAATAATTTTATGAGATTACCTATAGATTATGGGTTTGAACTGGCCCCTACCCATAAAAAAGGAAAATTCCCAGTGCCCAACAGATAATAGGTGTTTACTAAATATTTATTCAATTGAAGGACTTGAAACCAGGAGAATGTGTCCAGATGCAGCAAATGTATTGCCTAACATGTTAGCCTCAGTATTAAATTTCAAGTAAGTGGTCAGAAACAGCACCGTTTTTAGTAGAGAAATGCAAAACTTTCATAAAAAATCCTCCAGTACCTCTACATGCTCATCCCTCATTATTCCCTGACTCACATCTTCCACACTTAATGGAAAGACCAAATCTGAACAGGTACGCAAATAAACTGAACTTCCGGAAAAAACATTCTAGGCTCAAGGCAGATTTGACAAGCTGGCTTAGGTCCAGTCTTCCCCTTGTTTTGTCAGCTAACAAAAAACTGTACAACTGTTAGTATAGTGCATCTTGCAACCAGGGAACTCAAATGTGCAATTCTGTTTCAGAAACAGAGCATTTGAACTGAGAAGCTCCTCAAAAAAGTGGCAGTGAAGAGCCTTCTATTACTTCTTTAGAGGGACTGGTGATTGGAGGGGAAAAAGGTGCTTTAAGCTTATCCTGGCCTCATATTTATGCTAACATGGTTCAAAACTCTACTGCATTTTAAGTTATAAATAGTATACCATTGTCTCAACTCCAAGTTAAATATGTTTTCATCTGGAAGCACTTAGAATCTACAGCAGTGCACGTCTTCAAAAAAACAATACAAGAATTAAAGAATTAGAATGTTTGTAGAGGAATCCTGGATAAATGGGTCATTACCCCCCTGCTCATTGACATTATTAAAAATAATTATGCTACGCTATGATAGTGGTAAATAGATACTTCCTTTTGATATGCAACCAACGTTTGAATGGGCCATAAAAAGCAATAGGTTTAAATCCTAGCTTAATTTACTTGGCAATTAAAATGAGATACTGTATATTTTAAAAATTGTTATTATGTTAAGTTACGATTCCAGTGCTAAGGTGAACTTAATTGTGGCTAAAACAGAGCTTTCTTTTGCAAAATAGCAAAGCAACAAAAGTATCGAATATCATTTTTTCTTTTTCATTTGCCTCCAATGTTAGAAAAGAAACAGATCAGAATAGATAAATCAACCAGCTTGGGTGTTATCATTACTGATAATGAAGAAAAAAATTTGTGCATAAATCCTCAAATTTAGCCAAAACATATACAAAACCTGAGATTTAATCAACGCTAGCATCAACTATTCTTTGTCACTTCTGAATACAATACACCAAACAGATTTCAATTTAAACCAGCTTTAAGAAACTTCTGAGATTCAGATGAGAATAACAAAAAATTTACAGATCTTATTCTGGGAATTAAAATTATATAGCACTTATAAGAGTTGCTAATGAACAACAGATACCTTTATTTATTTTTTGTTTTCCTTTTGGGCAGGTTTAATAGGTTTTACAAGTACCAAAAATGCTAAAAATTACACAGTAGAGGAGACAAAAAAGTATAGTTAATCTCAGAGTTCCCAGTGATTAACCAAGAATTGACTGGGTTAAAAAAAATGAATTTAACAATCAGAAGAAAAAAAACAAAACAATTTACCTGTTTTGAAACCTAAAAGAAAATGACATTACTTGTTCTGTCAAGACTGTGCAGCAGATATACAGATAGGAAAATTAAAAGATGGTTGGGAAGAAATCAGGAACTCCTCACAAAATTAATCCTACTTGTTTGAAATAAACAGGATAACACCATGATTCAGAAATTTGGCTACTGATCTGTTGGTGAAGCTACCAGTAGTACTTCAATATTAAAAAAATACAGTAACCATATTTGCTACATCAGTTTTGTTGTTTATTGAGTAGCAGTTTGGCTCAGCAGAAAGAGTAATGCACTTAGATCTAGAAAGACCTGGGTTTGAAACTTCTCAGATACTTACTAGCTGTGTAACTCCAAGCAAGTCATCTAGCTTGTTGGCAGCCTGTTTTTTCACTTGTAAACTAGGGATATTAATAGCATCTCCTTTCTGGGGTTGTTGTGGGGATCAAATGTATATAACGAACTATGAATGTCATAAATTACTGTTAATATTGTTATCTGGTCACCTCTTCTACTTGACTTTCAGCAAGGTTTTTTAGAAATTTGGGTCTGGTTTTATATGGTGCCAATCATTGTACTCTCTTGGATTTCATGAGAACTTCAAATGATCATATGCTTTATTTATTCCATCAGTAATATTCAAAATGAATTTCATGGCACCTCTGGATATTCATAAGGTATCTCTACAATACTGGAAACAAACTGTAACTATGAAAAGCATTTAAAATTATCATAATTTTCACCAACATAATATTTTGAAATATATATTTTATTATACTTTGCTAGACATAAAGAGTGGGTCATAGAGGCATGGGCTTATCATCTCAAAGTTTATATCTGAAAGAAAGATCGTGTGATGTAGAACAAAGCATTCTGAACTCTGAGTTAGAGGACACTTGGCTTTGAATTCTACCTCTGAGGTATACTAGCCTTGTGACAAATCACTTTAAACTTCAGTTTCTTTATTCTTAAATTGGGGTTAAAAAATAAATAAAGATTATAGGGGTACTTATCTTTTTTTTGCGCCAGGGGACCCTCTGGCGAAGTCTGTGGATCCCTTTTCAGAATAATGCTTTTAAATGTGTAAAATAAAAACAAAGGAAACCAATTATATTGAAAAAGTGCTCGCTTTCTCTCTCTCTCTCCCTCTCCCCCTTCCCTCCCTTCACACACACACACACACACACACACACACACACACACACACACACACACAATGTTCATGGACCCCAGGTTGACAATCCTTGGTGTAGAGCATATTTCATAAGGTTATTATGAGGATCAAATGAGACAATATATGTAAAGTGCTTAGTAATTACATGTGCTATTAATATAATTAAGATAAAAAGTCTGTTGCAGAAGACGCATAGACATAATTCATTAAACATAAATATGATAAAGTATACATATGTATTCTCTAAGTCAAGGGTAAATTTATTTATGAGGCAATGAATAAAAGAGTAATCAGGGGATCCTGTACTAAGATAAAATCATTTTATTTTAGAGCTGTAAAAGGTAAGTCTGAGGAAATATCTCATCTATTAACTTTAGGTCCCACCTTGAAATTGTACAAAGGTTTGGGTCCCAAACCGTGAAAACACGCAGAACATCTATCTGTTTCCTAATGAGATAAATAAGAGGATAGAACTATCTAATCTCCAACAACTTTCTTGACTCAGTATCTTGTGATATTGCCTATGGAATATTATTTGCTTCAAGGATACATAATTTTATTGGTGTGCGTACTTCCTCATTGCCAAAGATCATCACCCCTTGACAATTTAATATATGAATATAGACTATTACGTACCTTCCCAAAAAACCTATAATATGCTATCTATGATATTAATGTAAATATTACTTGATACTGAATTTAGAACAAACTTAGAGAGCTCCGATATTCACTTCCTACCCCATTTATGCTAATACTCATTCTCATCTAACTATTTCCATCTCCTTTGGACAACTGTGGGATCTCCCTTATGATCTTTCTCTCCTCCATCTGAAAGCACTAGAAAAAAGCATTTAAGGGACATATGTATTCATCATTGATTTAAATGCAAGGAAACCCCACAAGTTTCACTTTTACCTTAGACCTTGCTGATAAGTTGGTTCCTGTTTATGCTACTGCAAAATATTTTGAACATAGTGTATATCAATATGGAAGAGAAAACAATTTCTGTTGACCAGGATTTTCATTGTGAAACACTTTTCCACAACTGGAAATCAACAAGTTAGCTTCAGTTTGGTTGTTTTTCTTTCTGCTCCAGGATTCACCTTAAAGGACTTACAGGGACAGCGGGCAAAATAAGCAGCATAAGCCAACCAGGAAATGATTTTAGCACAAAGGATGCAGACAATGACAAATGTATTTGCAAATGTTCACAAATGCTAACAGGAGGTAGGAATGAATTTGTGTTCTTCAGTCTTCCTATTTTTATTGGCAAGGATGAGTATCATAGAGTTAATTTTGAATTTCCAAAGTAATACTATTGACAAAGTCCAAACCTCATAATTGGAGCTGTTTAAATGACAGGTAAATTTTACTTTTCACTATTTTAGTGAATAACTGAATAACTCAAATTGTTAGTAAGACATTTATATCTTAAAACATGTGTGTTAAGACCAACAGCTGAGAAACTGGCAAGGAGAAGGGACATCTGATATCAGGAGGATCTCTTCTGATCTTGTGCTTATTCCTAAGACACAAAGGTTTATGTTTTATTTTTACAAAAAGAGAAAGGAAAAAAGGTAGAAATGAAAATCTTCAAAATGTCTACCCAGAAATAAAGCTACACTTTAGTACTGTGAGAAGTGGCATGATATAGTAGGAAAAGCACTGGAAACAGGTTCTAATTATGGCATACATCAAGCTACACTGGAAAGAGTGCTGGGTCTAGAAGGCAAAGGACCTGGATAGTTACTTATAACCTCTGTGACCTCAGAGAAGTCATTTATTCTCCCTAGATTCCAGTTTCATCATCTATAACTTGAAGGGGGTGAACTAGATAACCTTTGAGATCACTCCCAGTTATAAATCCATGATCCAATACAATCCTGCCTCTGAAACTAGCTCTGTAACTATGGCCAAATCACTTACTCTCGATAGGCCACAATTTCTTCATCTATAACATAGAAATAATAATAGCCATAGTACTTACTTTGCCAGCTTGCTGTACCAAATGATATAATGTAGATGTGATCTCCATGTTTAATGACAAAACAAAGAATACACAAAGAAGAAATTCTGACAGATTTATAGTACCTGTCATTTCAGCTTCACTTTTTTCCTCAGAAATGACCAGAACTTTTGTAAAAGTAATTCAGATAATCAGTAATAATAATCATTTTGAAATAATGATAAAGGGATAAGAGAAGGAGCTTTGTTCTAAAATCAATTGTCTACTTCCCAGGAGAATACATTAAAATGCCAGATTAATTACATATCTAAAAATAAGAGTCCTTAATTTTTATTTAGTGAACAAGGTCAATCTTAATCATAATTACTACAAGAGAAAATGCTATAATGCTAATAAAAATAAGCTTATCTTCATTCTACTTCTCACAACCCCAACCCATACTATAATGATTCTTTTTAGAGTTGAATGGAAGGAAAAAAAGGAAAAATACATATGTATGTGTGTATACATATATATGTATATATGTATGTATATATCATTCATTTGCCATTCTAAGCTCAGTTATCTGTTTCAAAATTTGCAGGCCACCCACACATTTTGAAATATTCAAGAGAAAAGTATGGTTGAACCTCCAAAGGGGAAAAATATTGTTTTTTCACTTAAATGTTAATTTAAGGTCTGAAAATGGAATGGAAACAGGGATCTGGAAGAATAACCAACCCAAGGGAGAAAGTATAGATCTTTCATTGTCTAAAAGTCAAATTCTGCTTTCAGCTCTGAACCAGACATGTCCTACATTAAAATAATTCAGTAAATTAAATTTCATGGTGGAAGTTCTATAGTTGTCATTCAACTGGCCTCAGACTACAAATCTGTATACACAAGGCCTGAGTGTTTTATAGGCTTGTGAATCACATACATTAACTCTTTCATCTTAAATTATTAATTCTGATCAACTCAAGTGAATTGTGTAATTTAGGGGCCTGATTGAAATAACAGATGACAGCAGCAGCAGCAGCAGCAGTAGTAGATATAATAGTAGTAAAATATATATACACATACATATCAGTAGAACATAAATTCTGATAAGACTTATTGAGCTGTATGGGTTTCAACTATGGGGCTAGGAAAATAAGGTTAAGAAAGGCCCATAACCAAACTGTTGACTTCCAAGTGATAAATTATTGATGAATTATTTTTTGCACAGCTCATAGACACCATCTACTATGCAAGGGTTCTTAATCCCTTTTGTGTCATGGACCCCTTTGACAGTCTAGTGAAACCTATGGATCCTTTCTTAGAATAATGTTTTTAAGTAATTGAAGGAAATGTTAAATTTCAGTCAGACAGTGGTAAAAATAAGGATATATTTTTTTCTATATCCAAATTCATAGACCCCTTGAAATCTACCTATAGACTCCTCTGGGGGTCAGTGTACCTCTACACCTGTACTAAGGTATACAGTAATTACAATTTTTATTGTTGGAATAAGTACTCACATCCACAAAATTACAGATCTTTCGAGTTTATCTTAAAATTACTTCCATAGTATTCCTTTACCCATATTTCTGCTTTTTTATGCTTCTTCTTTTTGTTTTTTTGCTTCCTTTTAATGGGGCTCTTAAGTTGAGGAATGTAATAGAAACATTCTTTTTATGAACATGGTTGTTTAGGTTCTACAAGTTTAGACAATTAGCTGATGAAAAAAGCAAACCAATAAGGAAAATTTGTAGTAATTTTTAATCAGTGAAAAATCAAATTCACTAAGCTATGCAATGTAGCCTATTTTATAATCATAAAAAAATCTCATTCAAAAATTGTAAGATGTATGTAAAATTAGAAAAGCATTAGATTAACTTAACACTTTCCTCTATATGAAACTTTTGGCTTTTGAAAGAGATGTTTTACATGACCTGTTTCCTAATTTCTTTTTGTTTCCACCTCTGATAGGTTGGTGGTTTGATGCCTGTGGTCCTTCCAACTTAAATGGAATGTACTACCCACAGCGGCAGAACACAAACAAGTTTAATGGCATTAAGTGGTACTACTGGAAAGGATCAGGGTACTCTCTCAAAGCCACAACAATGATGATTCGACCGGCAGATTTCTGAATTTTTTTACATTCTCTGTGAATGGCATCTTGTATTATCTTGAGAGACTTCATTTGCCAAGCATTTTAAACACACAGCTGAATTTTCTTTTTTTCCACCTCAGAAAACATGCACTTGTGCGCCAAAGGATCATGTTCTGAACAGCAACACTGTAATATTCATCACTTTAACCTATATTTTTCAACTACTCAACACAAGACCTACAATATGAAATAATATGGAATGAAAATGATCTGTTGGAAGGACTGTAGAAAATAAATTTATGTTCAAGAGATTATCTAATAACATAAGGACTCTTCTCATAATCATTGGTGTTATGTGTGAGTTTATCAAGTAAATAACTGGAACTGTGCAATATTCAAAAATAACACAGCACTAACTTTAAACACAACACTTTGTTAAAGGATTCAATTACTCACAAACCTGAAATCCAGATTATTTTGTTTTATGATATTTGTAGATTGTGTAAATATCCATAGTTTCATAATTTTGCATCACTCCCAGTTTTAAAAAGATAAAACTGTCCTCTGTAAAATCCACTAAATGCCATTAAAACATGTATCCAGAGATTTCCTCAGAACAAATAGTAGATGGGTTAATTAATATTTGGGGAAGAAGAAAAGAAAACTTATATTTTTACTCCTCCACTTTGAATTTTATCTTGGAAAAATAGCATATTTACAATGAGTTATTGTTGGCTGCTTAATTTTAAACATTTCAGATTTTTGGCCTTATATTTAAAATCTAGAACTTTGATATTTTCAATGTGTTATGTATTTCATTACAATTTATATGAAGAGTACACTATTTTTCTTACCATCTATGAAATATAAAATGATCTCAAATAATTAAATATTACTTGCCAAATAAGATAATTGTTTTAGTTTAAATTTTTAAAAAATTTACTTAGGATCACTCAACTTCATATGATTACGAAATTAAACTATAGATTATGATTCAAATCAAGAAAAAATGGCTTTTGAGAGGTAAGGAAACTATACATATCATTTTAGGAGTAAGACGTTTTGCTATCTTCTTGGAGGTTTTTTGTTTCTTTCTTTTTCATCATTTAATAAGATGCTTTTCAGAGAGAGAGAACAGCATTTAATTTGTGGTTAAAAAACAGCTTCCATTTAAAACAACTTTTTTTTTCCTCAGTGGCTTCAAATTCGATCAAAAACACTTTTGGTGCTGTAATTTCATGGTGATTTTATCCCCTTCCAAATTATCACTCCATTGAAGAAAAAAATCATCAAAGACAACAAGATTTTTTTCATTTGTCCTCTAACAATGAAAAGTATTTAAGTTCCAAAACTCTTCCCAGATTTTTTTGCAAGTACTTAACAGTAGCTTTTAAAATACAGTTTTGTTTTTAGAACTCCAGATATAAACTCCTGGAATCTCTACCATGGACAGACCAGTTGATTCACAGGCAATCTCTACATAGTTTAAACCTTACAAAAAGTGATTTTGGAAAGCTTATGTAAGGACCCTTATACTTCTACTAAACCTCAATTTATAGAACTATCACTTGTAGTTGCAAGTTCTGAATCAAATCATGGATTGTTTTTTCCCTTCATGCATTACTATACTTAAGAAAGTATAATGGTCAAGCAGCCAAAGAGTCTGAGAACAAAAAGTTAAAATGTTTTCCTTAATATGAATCTAATAGTAAGTTTATGATGAAAAGCTCAACACAGATATTAAATTAAAAGAAAAGCATTTAAGAGAAAAAATATTTAAAAGACTACAATTAACGTAAAGTATATATCTGAACCAAGTACAGTGATCAGTATGATAGGCAGTGGATAAGGAAAGACATGGCAGGGGAGGGAAGGGGGAAAAGACAAACTTATTACTCAATTTGAATGGAAAGTTTGCAAGAAAATTCCCACAATACTGTGGATTTTAACTTACAAAACACACCATAAGGTTACTCAGGCTACTACAGATATTCTAATTTAGGGAAAAAAAGTTTAGTGGTATTTTTCCTTTATGCTTCAATTCCTAAGACAGTATTTTAAACAAAAGGCACACTCCTGCTGAGAGACATTCCTATTCTATTAAAAAAATATTTGTAAAGTCAGAAGGAAATCAAAATAATATTCTTAAAACAAAAACAACAAACAACCATGATAACCACAGTAGGGCAGAGTTCAACTGTCTTGTTAACTTATTCCATGTAGCATACTCAATCAACTGAGTAACAAGGAGAAAGACTCAGAGCAGGGAAAAAACACAAGCAATTCATCTTTAGAATAGATATAATTTTGGAGATTAAATAGCTGTTCATCCTTGTCAACACTTCTGAAAAATCAATCCAACCTCAGTGCCCTAACATGGTCTTCATATGACTATTAACAGTATTAATTATTCTCTTTAAAAAGTGGATACAGGAATAGCTTTAGTGGGAATTTTGACTCAGAGCTGAGTATTGTTCAAGTTCATTGTAGAACTATATAAAATACTTTAAAATCCTGTAATTCTCTTCTACTTTATCATTCTATCTTCATTCACAGCTTGTACAATCATTGGAAGAAATGAAAATAATGGCAGGAGATAAGATACTACTGCCATTCCAGGCAGATCCAAATATTTTAAACATCTGATTTCTTCATTTTAAAGAACTCTATAAATTTTCAAGTGCTGTATAAATATGCTATTGTTATCATTAAAAATAACTTTTGTAGTATTTTATGGGCGTTTTATTCCTGGGTCGGTTCACAAATGCTACTTAATTTTCTGAATGTCCCTAGGAAGTAGGGAGACAACAGGTTAAGCTCTGTGTATATCTTCCTACTTAGACATACTGCATCCTTACCAAAGGAATTTTATTATTCTTCATCTCTCATTTTGTCACAATCTGGTGAGAAAATCAAATGGCACTCACAAATATAAAATGGCATTGGACTTACAGAAGCTGCAGGGAAGTTGTCTGAAAGTTCATACGGTTCCTCTGGAACCCAATGGCCAAACTCCAAAGACCACAGCACCTACAAATGGAAGAGAAAGCAGTTCACTTCTGGATTTACTATACTTTTAGTAAATAATAAAAAGGAGTAGCTTCGAAGATACAGGAAAAAAAGAAAAATAAAATCTGAACAGCAACAATTATCCATTCCATATCTCTGAACATGTCTATGTGAATGCTAGATTACTTTCAAAGTAATAATATTGCATAAATACTACAAATTCTAATACAAACTTGGTTAAGAGTCTCATGGTGACTAGAAATCTCAGTTATAACCCTGCATTGCCAAATGCTGGAAAGTTATATTTTTAGTGAATATATATATCATATTTTGGAAAAATCTTAATAGAGACTCAATTTTCAGAGCCATTTAGAGCTTGACTACATTATTATTATTATTACTACATGCTTCTTAAAGATAAATTAATCAAAATAATCATCAATATGATAAAATAATAAGAATCAAAAATAATAATAAAATAAACATCAATCAGGAAAGTGGCTCTTATAAATCAGCACCTCTATCTTAAGCCATGGCCAACATTTTCACATTACTGAAAATTCTTAAAATGCATTTTATGACGACTTAATGATTTATAAAGGGAAATGCCCTTCCACGGTCCTAGAGACATATAATATCCCAAGGCAAGCTTTAATGACTTATTATTTTAGCTTGTAGCATTGTTAATGTTGAAAGTTATGTTTTGCTTTAAATTCAACCAAGATATCTGACTCACAGCAGTAAATTCCAGTCAGTATCTACACACCCTGAAAATAAATATTTTCTTTCATATGCACTGAATGTATCACTCTAATCACAGTTAATTTGGAGGAATTAAATTACATTGGTATGACTTATAGAAGAGCTGCAAGGTATTTTCTTTGCTCTTTCAATGCATCCAAACGTTTTCCATGATTTCTACATGTGGGGTAGTCTAGATATTTTTGTCGAATTTTTTTCAATGTATCTTAACTATTTCTTTCCAAAACTTATCAAGTTCAGAGCCCTTTATGTTATATCTGTCAATTTTTCATGTCAACCTTTTGTTTGTCCACTATGTACTCAAGCTTCTGACCAGTAATAACACTATTAATCAATGAACAAATATGCCTTGTGTGCCTGTGCAAGTAGGAACCTACACCAGGCACAATAAGCAATATAATAAAGCATGTTCTCAGCTCTCAAGGAGCTAAAAGTCTAATTGGATAGACAGTATATAGTCACACAAAAAGATAATTAAGCAATGAAGGGGTACAATTAATAGGCCACAGAGCCCTACCTGTATCCCCCTTTCCTTCTTATCCAATCTCCCTTAAGCCAAGGACATAGGAGTTCAACTCTCCATTATTCTGAAACCCCTTTCTTTAAAGTTATCTTTGGCATTAGAGGGTTAGATCATGGTCTTAAAGTATTTGTCCGTTGATCTTTAAGATTTCTGAAGATTATCACAATGACTTTCTCACCTCCATATCATCACCTTATGATCACTTCCATCCATGTTATCATATTAGATATGATATGAAGATTATTATCTTCTGATCATCTGTAGAAATCTTAATAATAAGATAATACATGCTCATTTTCTGCTAAGACAACACTCTTAATTCTCCAATGCCAGATAAAGTCTAAAAGGGGAAGGCTTTGAGACAATGGAACTCAGGACTTTTAATTTCCTACTTTGTGAAAAGGGGAAAGGAAGGAGAAGGGAAAAGGTCTAATGAGACAAATGTCTTATCTTGGCTTTAAGGGAATAGTTAGAGATTCAATTTCAAAATTTTATAAGTGTTTTGGGACTTTGTATAAGGAATAAATTAATGTCGAAGAGGTCACGGAAGGCTTCACTGAGGTGATGAGGTTTGAGTTAAGTGTTGATGGATGTGTACAATAGAGTTGGTGACTTGTGGAGAGGGCTATAGGCAGAGGAAATGTCATGAACAAAGGGTTTGGGTAAGGAAACATAAGATATATCTGGAGAACAGAGAATAGCTCAAATAGGCTGAATAAGATGGTTTATACAGGCAGGACTATGAGATGATCATAGGACCATAGATACAGAGTTGGAAGGGACAATAGAGATTACCATGTCCCATTCTCTCGTTTTGCTGATGAGGAGCTAAGGCACAGAGAAGTTAAATGAACTGAACTTGTCCAAAAATCATACATATAATTACACAGCAAAACTGAAGTTTGCACTTAGGTTGCTGAATTCCAAACCCAGGACTCTTTCCATTACATCATACTGCTTCTCAATTGATATGGCTGGAAAACAAAATACTATGAATGACTACCATGACCAAAGGAGTTTGCTTATATACTTTACAAAATAAAACAAAACTGGAAAATGGCAAGATGGGTCCAAATAACAAATGGGCTTCAAATGGCAGGTTCGTCTTTATTTGATAAAGATAAAATGGAAATGAATGGAAAAGGATCAGAGAGAGAGACAAAAATAACATATATATACATATATACACACACACATATGTATGTGTGTGTGTGTGTGTGTGTGTATGTGTAAAAGGTAAGACAAAGAAAGCCTTAAAGAATTAGAAGATTGTTTATCTTTGAGGAGGAAAGTTAAATGAACTACTTTACGATTATCTTGTATCATGAAAAATCTTCTCAGAATAAATGGTAGATAGCTGCCCTAGAGAAATGAGGCAGAAAAAATAATAACTGGATTAAAATGCAGCACAGAAAAATAAAATGTCTGGTGACATATAAGAGGATAGTGGAAAGCATGAAACACAGCCTACATGGTCAACTGATGTGTCCAAAAGGCAAGACAGACATTTATTCTGATAAACTGCAGACATCTTTATAAATAAAACTACTGATTTTGCAAATGAAACTGGGAAAAATAATTTTATGAAATATTTTGCATATGGACTTAATTATAAACTATGGGAGAGGATGACCAGTGGCTGTTAGATATCTGAATCTACAGCATGCATATTTGTCTAGATATGTGTTTTACATATTTCTGAAATCTTTTAAGTTCTTCTCTTTGCTACAACATTATAATGCTGAGTTCAGAAGAGGCAGAGTAGCATTCTTATGGCTTTAATATAGAGAATCAAAATTAAAAGGCCAAGAGAATAAAAATGTTAGAACTTTATGGAAATCCAAACATTTCCAAAACAGTTTAGTAGAATAGAATTCAATTCAATACATTTTAATTAAAAGTCAGTGATTAATAAGAATGGGGAAGTTAAGCTGAAGCAAGACTGTGATACACTTTGAGACTATGAAGATTGCATTTTATCCTCTGCAATAAAGAGTGGCTGGTGTTGCTGCATTTTCTTTTTAAAGCAGAGGAATAACTTGGTCTACTTATCAAAAAAATATGGTAGTTGTTTGAAGCTGATTGATGGGAATAGAAAACAGATTGGAGAGGAGACCTATTAGAAAGATATCACAATAGTCTAGGCAAGGGGAAATGAGGACCTGTATTAGAATGGTGGCAATGTGAGTGAAGTGAAGGGATGAATAAGCAAATATTGTAGAGGTAGGACTGATAGGCCCTGATAGTTGAAAGGACATGGAGGAAGGGTAGGGTGGAGTTGAGGGAGAGGGAATAAAATGAAATGACTCTTAAGTTTCTCCTTTGGTTAATTAGGAAAAAGCTCTCAACAGAAATTGCAAAGTTGGTAGGAAGGGCAGGTTTCTGGGAAAAGGTGGGTTTAGTTTGTGACAAATTGAACTTGAGGTGCTGTTGGAACACCCAGCTGAACACAGTCTCTACAGGCATCAGAAAATATGGGACTAAAGTTCAAGGGAGAGACCTGGGTTAGAAATGTAGATTAGATGGTCATCCGAATACAGCTGACAACTGACTTCAAGGTTGTGGATGATTTTGAAAAAAGGAAAAGTAGAAGCAAAGAGAAGACCATAGAGAATAGTTATGACAGAGGAGACTGGATGAGGGGGGACAAAGTATTACTGAAGGAGACTGGTAAGAGAATAGTATTACAGAAACTGAGAAGATAAAGAGTAATAGGAATATAGGGTAGCCAACAATATGAAATATTTCAAAAAAGCCACGGAGCCAGAGTAGGAGAAAACAGAGCTATACAAGGAAGAATAGGCATATATGCAAACACACACTTATCCCTATTTATCCATATATATGTATATTTCTTTAGGTATATTAAATATATATACACATACATGTATGTATTATATCTATATATATATATATGTGTATGTATATACATACATACAGAGAGATAGTGAGAGAGTTTCAGTGGGCATAAAGACATATGGCAACTAAGTACAATCAGGCTTGTACCTATAATACCTGTATAGTGCAGTAGTTTGTTCTAGGGTGCAATGGTTTGAGTTCCTATACAACAAGTATTTAAGCTGCTTAGCTGAAAGATAGCAGAGAATGGGAAATTGTATAGTACTGTTTCTTTACATTTGGTTCCTGTTCCATGATACTTTTATACTTGGCATTTTAAATATTTAAGGAACCAACAAAGTATTTACATTTAAAAAAAAGCTCACCGTACTTATCTTTTTTACATATACTATGACAATGTATGTCTTTTCAGAAGCTTATTTAAGTTGCCCAGCAAAAAGAAACAGAAAAAGTCTCAAATCTTTTTTATTTCAGATATGGATCAAAATGAAAAAAAAATAATCTTGTAGAGTGTGCCTAATAGAAGAGGGAGTGAGTCTCACAATCAGTGTAGCATTTGGGTTCATATGTAGTACACACTAAAACATCAACTGAAGCTAACCAACTTCTAGAAGACAATTTGTGTCTTCTGAGTTTGACCGATTTCTAAACGTTAAGAAAACTGCTGAAGATAATTTGTGCTAGAGACTTAGTAATTAACACATTTCCTAATTTGCTTTACAATCCAAATCATGTATGAGAAACTGTATTGCTCAATTGCTTTGGGTATTTCCCTTAGATAACCATCTTTAATTTGAGAAGATCGTTGCAAATGGGGAAAATCAGATTTCTAGAATCTGAAAACACAGAAACAGAAAAGCTGGTGTTCAGTAGCAAATGAATTAATGAACTACACACACACACACACACACACACACACACACACAGTACTTCTTTAACCTTTATATGATGCCAAAAAAAATTATGATATGAAAACAATAGTTTTACTGCTTTTGCTGTCATATCACATAATTAAAAATCCTGTTGAAGTGAAATAATTGCTTTTTCTTTGTTACACAGTTGCCTTATTATTAAACCAACAGATCTTCCTAAGATCATTTTCATTTTAAATAAAGAAGGACTACTGAACAAAAAGGGAAGACTGTCTTTTGTCCCATTTTCCATTTTAAATATACTGAAACAATATATCATAAACAACGTGAAGAAATGTTTGATCGTGGACAAGTTGCTTAATCTCCCTGCACCTCAGTTTCCTCATTGCTAAAATAAAATTATTGGATTTGACGGCCTCTAAGGACCCTTCCAGTTTTAAGTTTATGATCCTTTGATGTTATGTGTTATTTTTAAATTTTTTTTTCTCCAAGCACCTCATACAATGCTCTGCACATAGCAAGCTATTAAAAAATGAATGAATGAATCAATCAATCAATTAGCACTTAAATGCCTACTGTACTCTAAGCATTATTCCAGGTGCTAAGGACAAAAAGACAAACATGAAATATCTTCTTTCTCAAAGAGTTTATTATGCTAATGGAGAAGACAGCATATACATAAATAGGCATATATAAATACAAGGTAACCTAGTGGCAGGGGCGGAGAAAGGAGGACTCTAATAGCTAACCACATCAGGAAAGGCCTCATGTTGAAAATGGTACTTGAGTGAAGCTTTGATGGAAATGAGAGGATTTGAAGAGGGTGGAAATAAGGAAGGAGAGCAATTTGGGAATGGCAGAGGGCAGTTACTGCAAAAATACAGAAACAAGAGATATATGAGGAAGAGCAAGGCCAGTTTGGCTAGAATGTTGAGTATGTAGAGTAATACGCAATAAGCCTGGGAAGGAAGGATGAGATTTCATTGTAAAGTGCTATAAATTCCAAACAGGAGTTTATATTTGATCATGAAAGTTACAGTAAGCCACTGGGGTTAACTAAGTACAGAGGTGACATGGGAAGGCATGCTTTAAGAAAATCACTTTAGTCGCTATGTAGATGACAGATCAGGTAAGGTAAGATTTGAGGAAGGGAAACTAATTAGAAGGCTATAGGATAGTCTAGATGAGAGTCAATGATGACTTAACTGAGGGAAGAGACTCTCTAAGTGGAGAGCAGGGCACTTATACAAGAAATATGGAGACAGAAATGATAAGATCTGGAGAGTGATTGGCTATGTGGGGTGAATTAGAGTGAAAAGTCAAGGATGACAGTGAAGTTCAGAACCTGGGTGATGGAAGGGAAAGTGGTGCCAGACAGAAACAGGTCCAGAAGAAGGGACAGTTTTGGGAGAAAGGAGAATGAGTTCTATTTTAAACATGTTGAATTTGAGGTAAAATGTCTATGGAACTGGATCTGAGAACATAAGGATTAGATATATCGATCTATAAGTCATCATCATAAAGATGATAATTAAGCCATCAATTTTCATTTATGGAACTGATGAAATCACCAAATGAGAACGTGTAAAGATAAATGAGAAGCCTAGGACAGAACCCTGGGCACGCTAACAATCAGAGACTGTGATATGGATGATAGGTCAGCAAAGAAAAGTGAGAAGTGACCAAATAGGTAAAGGAGCTCTCTCTATTTAAAATACAATTAGCGGCTTCTAATTCTTTGGGGCAGGGTGCAGGTGGTGCAGTGGATAGAGTACCAGGCCTAGAGTCAGGAAGACTTATCTTCCTGAGTTCACATCTGGCCTCAGACACTTACTAGCTCTGTGACCATGGAGAAGTCATTTAACCCCATTTGCCTCAGTTTCCTCCACTGTAAAATGAGCTGGAAAAAGAAATGGCAAACCACTCCAGTATCTTCACCAAGAAAATCTCCAATGGGGTCATGACGAGTCAGACAAGAATGAAAGGAATGAGCAAGAGTAACCTAATTCTTTGTATTGAATGAAGAAACTGCCTCAAAATCAAATTTACATAATAAATGCTGCATTTAATAGGATATACTGGTCACCACCTTCAGGACAGTAATAGCATAGTAATCATTTTTATCAATATAAAGAATTTTTAAAGTATTAGGTTAGTTGTAATTACAACTTAATTTGCCACATAATTACATTCCAAGCACCAAGATATATAGATAGATATTATGTATGTCTATATATCTCTATATATTAGCTATAACTATATACATACCCACTCTCCCTGAACTTCGGTCCCACATCTCCAATTGCCTATTGCATATATCAAACTAAATATTCCAGAGATATCTTAAGCCCAAATCTGAACTTGTGTTCTTTTCCCAAAAATTCTCCCTCCTTACAAATTTTCCCTGCTACCCTGTTATGTTTGTCCTGATCCCCTCCTCCACCCCCTGCCAAGAGGAAGAGGTAAGGAGAGAGCATTCTGAGAATGGAGAATATCCATGGCAAAGGTTTGTGTAGCACTTTTCTTCACAATAAGCCTTTGAGGTGGGCAATGCAAGTATCAACATCCCGATGTTATAGATGAGAAAAGTACTTGAAGGGCTACTATATGGAAGGTGAAATAGACTTGTTCTGCTTTGCTCAAGAAGGCAGAAGTAGGTACAACTAAAGAGAGGCAGATTTATGTGATGTTAAGAAAACCCCTTTCTAACATCTAGGACCATCCAAAAGTGTAATGGGAGGTAGTGGGCGTGTAAATATCATGTGAGGTGACAGTCAGATAACTTGCTGGTAATGTTGTAGAGAAGATTCCTGTATAGGTACAGGGTGGACAAGATGGGCTCTGAGGCCTCTTCCCCACTTTGAGAGTAGGTGACAGTCAAAATAATTAGGGTCTAACTGCAAAGTAGTTAAGACTAGTTGAAAACCATACAGAATAAACTTTATGCCTAAGAGTTAATAGAAGTGGAGTTTTAAAAAGAAAAGGATCAAAATAAAAGGTAATAAACAACAAAAAAATCTTCCAATAATGGGTTTTTAAATAAGTTGTCAGAAAAAAAATAATGAATATAGCCCAGTGTTGATTCACTGATGAACATCCAGTGTAGTAAGAAAACAGAAATATTTCAAACAATTCATTTGAAAGACCTTTTAATACACTTGGTACTGGAGCAGCATAGTTTTTAATCCCTTAATTAATTTTGACAGTTTGAAGTCTATAACCATAGATCTAGCCATGAGAATCTGGTCAATTTCATAGTATTTTCAAAGTTTACCTTATTCTTTTATTTTACAAGTAAAATACATTTAAGTTGGGGGGAAGGTGTTCAATCTTTTTTTAGAATGATGCAGGCATTTTAGCTAACTATTTGTAAGGTGGTAGTGGTGTGGTTGTTCACCCCTACTATAGCAGCTGTTCCAAAAGTCTTGAGCTTTAGTAGCTTGAAACTGCACCAAGATTTTTGGGGACACCACGTGTATTATAAAACAAGTGAATAATAAAATAAATGCTTTGTAAGATGTAGTTTATGTATCAAGCACAGTAACAAGGAGAGATAATTCTCATTAGGAAATTATATATAATCAGAAAGTGAAAAATTCTGAATAAAGTACCTAATATCTGCTACTAGAAACCAAATAAGTACACTTTTAGTTCTTCTCAGTAAAAAGGACCTATGCTTTAAAGTCAAAGTATTTGGGTAAGAATTTGGCTCTGTTACTCACCACTCATGTAATCCTAGGTAAGGTAGTTAATTTCTTTACGCCCATTTGTTCATCTATAAAATCAGTGGCTACATTATCTTTAAAGTCCCTTCCAACTCTAAATTCTATGATACTATGATCCTATTGCCTGAGCTAATCAGTCAGTCAACAAATACTTAGTAAGCACTTACTATATGCTAGGTACTATATTAACCATTGGAGCGATAAAGCCAAAAACATTGTCTTTGTTCTCAAAGAACTCACATTTCAATGGATGATGTACCATGGAAGTAATTAAACGTGGAGAGTGGCAAAATGTAAGAGGACTAGAAAGTAGGAAGGGGTCAATTTATAAAGGATTTTATATGCCAAAGGAGAAATTTACATGTGACTTTAAAGGTAATAGGGAGCCACTGGAGATAAATATTGAGTATGGAGAATGAGACAGACCTTTGCTTTAGGAAAATCACTGTGAGTAAGTGGAGGATGGCCTAGAAAGGCAGAGAGACCTTGAGGCAAGGAGACCAATTAGAAGAATATTACAATAATCCAGGTGAAAGGTAATAAGGGCTGGTACTAGGGTGGTGGTTGTGAATGGAGAGGTGATATAAAGGAGAGATGATGTAAAAGTAGAAATGAAGAGTTTTTTCAACAGATTGGATATGTGGGATGAGTGTGACTGAGATGTGAAGGATGGTAACATGGTTATAAGCCTAGACTTCAAATCATCAAAATTAATTAAAGGATTAAAAATTGTGCTGCTCCAGAATCAACTGTATTAAAAGGTCTTTCAAATGAGTTAAGATGCTGGAAATATTTCTAAGAGGATGGTGGGACCCTTCACATTAATGGGAAAGTTTGGAGTGAAGGGAATTTTTGTTATACAATAAAAATCTTAAATGAACTTACTACCATATGCTCTATTATTCTTCCAAAGGGGACAGTCAATGATAATAACTCAGTTTGTTAAACTTCCCTCAAATTTTAGGTACTTAAACCAAATAAAACCTGAAAAATTGTTAATATTTATCTTTAAAAAGCCATTATCTTATAAGTGATCTTCTGTAGGGGCAGCTAGGTGGTGCAGTGGATAGAGTGCTGGGCCTGGAGTCAAGAAGACCTGAGTTCAAATGCAGCCTAAGATACTTACCAGTTGTGTGGCATTAGCTAAGTCATTAACCTTTGCCTCAGTTTCTTCCTGTGTAAAATGGGGATAATAATAGCACTTAACCTCCTGGGGTTGTTGTGAAGAGAGATAATTATAAAGCTCTTAGCACAATGCCTGGCATACATTAAGGGCTACAGAAATGTTAGCTAATATTAGTAATTATTACAATAAGAAGTCACACTTGTACTTTGTCTAGAATGTTTTTAAAATAAAAACAGAGCTCTGTGCCACATATCTGATGATGACCACCGTGAAAGAAAAGAACAGAAAGCCAAACTGTAGTAGTTAGGTGATTAAGGAAAAAAAAAAACCTTAAAATTTACTTGCCTCTCTAACGATGGTGGCTGTCACCAAACATGTGGCATAGAGTTCTGTTTTTATTTTAAGAGCATTCTAGAAAAGACATAAGTGAGGCATCTTATCATAATAATTGCTAATAATAACTAACATTCTGTTGTTTTCTTTCACCTAGGGGAAAAAAAACCTTAAGTCATTCTAAGAAGGATGATAATTGAATCCTCTTCATCCATCCCCTTAAAAATTGTGATACTCCTCTCCCTGCTCTAGCAAGTAGCTATACATGTATTCTATAACCTGAACTACAAAAGATCCCATAAAAATTCATGGTAGCAGAATAAGGTCTCTATTTTCACTTCTACTAGTTGTTTCTAGTTTCTTTGCTACAGACAGAGGAATAGAGACTGCACTATCATTCTGAATGAAGTCTGACCAATGCAGAACATAAAAGACTGTTACCTCCCTTGTTCTGGACACTGTGCCTTCTTTTAATACAACCAAAGATCACATATTAGCACCTTTAGAGACAGAGCTCTGCTATTATGTCATATAGAGCTTGCATGCCACCAAAAATGCTCCACTGTTTTTTATCCGAAATGTAGTCTAGTGATGCCTCCTCCATGCTATCTTGTGAAATTGATTTATCTGAACTTAAGAGTAGAACTTAAAATTATGCCTATTACATTTCTTCTTATTAGTTTTGGCCTACTATTCCACCCTGATATCTTTCTAGTTCCTTTTGCTGTCATATGAGATGTAAGTTATCCCCCTCAGCTTAGTCATTTGCAAATCTAATAACCTTATCACTTGTGTCTTTATTCAACCCACTGATAAAAAAAAATCATGAGCAACAGCAAGCCACACGCAGACCCCTGAGGCACATTGCGAGGGAGCTTCTTCCAATCTGATATTAAATCCTTCAATGATGACTCCTCAGGGAAATTAAAACAGTTACGGATAGATGTACTATTCCATAGCAAAAAAACAGAACATCTTACACACAAGGAGAATACTAATCTGACGGATGCTTTGCAGAAATCTAGGTACACAATATAATATTCCCCTTTCTAGTCCTCTAATGACTGGTTAAAATCTATCACCCTGTCAAAAAAGGAAACGAGGTTGGTCTAGTATGACATTTATAATTCTAGATTAGGAATATTCTGTCTAGTTCCCCAAGAGACAGGAATTCTTCTTTTAGAATCAGGATGCTTTTGCTCCCAATAAAGGCTTTTTGAGAAGTATCTCTCAGGCAAATAACTTGTATCAGTCATTTGAAGACCTCACTTTGCACATAAATTCCATTAAATAGAATATACTTTTATTTTACTAATCTATATCTACTGCTCAGATTTCTGGTTTCTTCTCTGAGACACTAATCATTTTGTTTCCTCTGGAAGAGTCTAGTTAGGGATTAGCTTCAAGGTGGCACAGTGGATAAAGGGCTGAATTTGAAGTCATTAAAAAAAGAACTATGGCCTCACATACTTACTAGATAACATGGCCCTGGGCAAGTAACTTCTTAGCCTCTGCCTCAGTTTTCTCTCAATTGTAAAATGAGAATATAATAATTTCAGAAGTTTGTTGTAAGGCTCAAATGAGAAAATGTTTGTAAAGAAATTATTGCAGTGGATGGCACATAGTAGGCATTTATAAATATTTTCTAAGTATCTACTATGTGCCAGGCACTGTGCTAAGGTATGAGTATTCAAAGAAAGGCAAAAGACAATCCTTGTCCCCAGGCTCACAATTAAATGAGGCAAAGACAACACATAAAAGGAAGCTGAAAAGCAGGGCATGTGTGTTGGGGTGGGGGGTGGAGGAGCAGGGGGCAGGGCTGGGCATGATGAAGCCCAGAGGAGCACAGCTGGCTGGAAGTGGAAAAGGTGGCTGCTCTGTTCACTCCTCTTAAATAGATATATTAGCAAGGTAATAAACATATGCCTATGTAGTTCTGTATAGCAAAATGTGAGGGACTCTCCATATAGAACGTAGAAGAAATAAAACATTTATTCAGATACAAGAAAACCAAATCCCATAACCAATAAGTCCAACCAATCCAAGCAGCAACCCACTCCCAGAATCAGTAAGCCCACTTTATCAAAAAGCAAGGAACTTAAAATACAGTATCACAGCATAGAGCCTCGCCATCCCATAACCTTCTGCCCCTCTGCTGGGGCCTTCCCACAAACACACTCAAAGCACAGCACAGCTCTGCTCTTTTCCTCAGCTCTAACTGTTCTTCCCCCATTTCCTGTGACACACTTTCCTTTTCCTCTCAGTAAGCTCCTCCCACCACACGTGACGTAGGCTTCCTATGACGTAAGCAGGTCACATGGCCTATTAATGAGTGGGAAAGATCTTCAAATCTAAATTGTCATTACAGTGGAGGATCTAGAAAGAGCTCTTCACTGTCAACCCTATGCTTTCTCTAGCCAGAGGGAAGGAGAGGTCCAAAGGGCAGGGGGAACTGAGGCGGCATAAGTTTTAGGGTTGATGTGATCTTGCAGGATGTTGAGGTTTCCAAGAGCATGAAGTTCAAAATAGTGCAGCTAGGTAAGAAATTAAGATAGCTATCCTGGGAAACCTCCTTAGATGGTTGCTTAAACATTAAAAAACCTTAACAACTAAGCTGTAGTCATTTTATTCTTAAAATTATATTTTTTTCAATCAGCAAAAATCCACCTTATCTCCCTCTCACACCAAAACCACTCATAACTGGGAACAAAGAAAGAACAAAACCCTTGTTATGAATTTGTATAATCAAAACAAATTTTTACATTGGGCATGTCCAAAATAAGTATATTTCATCTGTACTCTTTTTCCTTTACCTCTCTATTGGGAGGAGGGTAGCTCATCATTAGTCCTCTGGAATCATGGTTGGTTATCACACTGTTCAAAGTTCCTAATTCTTTTGAGGTTCTTTGTCTTTACTATATTTTTTGTCAATTAATAAATTGTTCTTCTGCTTCTCTTCATTTCTCTGCATCAGTTCATGTAAGTCTTTAGAGGTGCTTCTGAAACCATCCCTTTCATCATTTCTTTCTCTTCCCCCCACTCCTTTCGGTTTTCCCCTTCCTTCCTTTTTCCTTCCTCCTCCTCCTCTTCTTCCTTCTTCTCTATCTCTTTGTCTGTATCTGTCTGTCTCTACAGTTTATTCCCATAGTATTTATTTAGCTTTCCCTAGGACTACAAGGGGAAATAGAGAGAGAGGTACACAAAGTGGATGAGATCCACATGGGGCCGCAACCCACAGTTTAAGAAACGTTGGATAGAGTAACAGCAATATTGTTTGAAGAATAACTGTGAACGATTAAGATATTCTCAGTATTATAAATACTCAAATCAATTATAAAGGACCTATGAAGGAAGATGCTATTCACCTCCAGAGAAATAACTGATAAATAGAAATATGCATAACATGGTTTTACACAAATATCCACACATAGCTTTGTCAAATGGGGGCCTTCTGTAGTGTGGGATGGGGAGGGAATGAGGGAGGGAGTTCAGAACTTAAAATATAACCCAAAAAATTAAATTTAAAAATATTGAAACAGAATATTTTAAAAGTATACTCTCTCCTGCTATAAAATTCCCATGATAGCAATATTTATAATTCCCAAAATTCACACTTGATTTCCAGAAAGCCATTAGGATGTCAGTCTATGCTTCCTATTTCAGAAAGTTCTACTTTATTTTTCTTTTCCTTTAACAGCAATTAACTGACCTCTTCTGGACCTCTTGGTTTCCTTTTCCTACAATCATACTTTCTTCTACACTTTCCCGTATGCTTAGAATTTTCCACTTAAATTCTCCATGTTATTTCTCTTATCACTTTTAATACTTGTTATGTAAGTATCATGAAGGTAAAATTATGGGTATTGAGATGAACCATTTTCAAACTAAAATATAAAAACAATAATCTCTTACCTCAGGATGAAGTCTTAAAAGATATTTGAAACTAGAAACTGCATAATATGCAATATGCAGTCAGTTCTGCTATAATTCACGTTTAATTCATGTTTCAAAAACACAAATTTGTTTCAATATGATTGATATGTTAATGAACACTTTGAGCATAATGCAATTTCCAGGCTCTTATCTTTTTGATGGGTCACTGATGAAGTCTTTGAGCATTGTGCCCCTAATCCCATTTCCCTCCATATACTGTGGTTTTTATTGCATGATTTGACATAGCAGGAGGTTGTGTTACAGTCAAACTCTCGGTATTCCGGATGTTTGAAGGATATAAATACAAACAAAAACTGATGATGATGATATGATGATGATGATGAGTAACTGTCTCAATTCTCTATTTTTTTCTTTAGGATATTCAAGAAACTAAAAGTTTTTCATAAAGCTCTCCATATAAAAGAATTTCTTTAAAAAAGAGAAGAATATTTTAATTCTAGTTTAACTGAACAACATTTAAATCTTTACATCAGGGCATTAGCCTAAGCTATTACTATACTGGAAATGCCAATTTTCATATTTCTTAATTCATTTTAAAGATCTCTTATCTTGGGGATAACAAGTGCTTTGTCTATGAGTACAACTGTTGAGGACTAAATCCTGAAGAACAGCTGTGGTGATTTAGCTGTTGTAATGCTCTAAATGCCTTCAGGAAAAGATTCAGGATTTCCAAGTGGTATATTTTCTAATAACAAAATAATATAGTATTTATATCCCAAACAAGTTGGAGGCAAACAAATCTACAATGATAATTCATTCATAGAGACCACTTGAACTGACAGGGCTTTCAAGGGAATAAGATCTATACCACAGACCACTCCTTTGGTTTTTCTAACATTTCCCACAATATTAGGATATGATTTTTAATTATTATATCAAGTGTTTTTTTCTTTATCCAAAGTCAAACACCCATTATAAGCAATTACCGTATATGTTTATAATTTCATTTTAGTTTAGTTTTGAAAGTGATAAAATAACAACCTCTGAAAGCATAGAAGGGTATTCCCCTAAGTAACCAGGATGTACTTATAAGCAAAATTTTAAGATGTAGAAGATAAAAATATACTGGGAAGACATTTTCTTCAATTGTTTTATTGGAAAGTCTATAATTTGCTTGTTTTTGCCATCACAGATATTAAAAATGAGATGCCTGGTCTTTTAGAGCAGAAGTGTCAAATATGCAGCCTACATACTGCCTGCACTCAGCCCATAAAACTTCCAGGTGTGGCCCAGACTAGATTAAAATGTACCTGGGAAACGTTTAACAAAAAATACAATAAAAAAGTTAATACTGCATTTTAAAACTATGTAGCCTGTAGGGATATTTCTGTATGCTTCAGTGATCTCAATTTCTATTTGAGTTTGACAACATTGCTTTAGAGAATAAAATTTCATTGCTGGAACAGAGTTTAAGGATTATGGAAGACCATAGGATTATAAGCTAAGAGTTGGAGGAACCTCTAAAAATCCGTTTAGTCCAACTCCCACTTTACAGACAAGGAACGCTGAGATCACACTGCTTATAGCAGCAGTTTTCCATAGAATGTAAGTCTCCTGACTATCTTTACATTGCACCTATAATATCTTTAATATAAATGAGTGCCTTCCCTCAAATCAAAGTAGTCAGAAAATGGACAAATAAAACTTTGATACAGTCCACAATATCAATGTCATCATTCTTTCTGGCTACTATCACTGCCACCAGAGGTGATACAGCTATTGAAAGCAACAGATATCTGCAGAAGCCCATCAACAAGAATGGCTAATTCCATGAAGAGGTGATTAGTGAAGAGTCAATAATAATGAATTTTTGTTTAGAGACATAAAGCTGACAAATAAAGGATTGTTGAAACTATGATAATGCCAAAGTGGGAAAAGCTGAAAAACAATCGGGGATCAAATGGGGTTTTTTGTCTTTTTCTGTAAAGTGAGGATAGATAAATTATCCTACTTGTAATCCATCCATTTTATGTGACCCTATAAAATGGAAATGGTTGATGTTTTAAATCTGCTTAATAACTTAAACGTAGTAACTTTATAAATATCGAGCAATGATCAGTATATTTGGCAACTCAGCATAGCACCAAAATGTAAAGTTCTAGTGTCTTTATAAACAACCTGGCTTGCTTTATTCTTATCAAAATCAAAACAAAAAATAGGTGTAATATGTTCCAAAGCAAACAAAATAAAGGAAAAATCACGTTCTTTTAGGAAAAAAGCAGAAATCATTGTTGCCAACACAGAATACTAACCAAATGTTAAAACAAGGACAAGAACTGTTTTATGGTATTTTTTTTCTAGGAGTTGAAACAAATATTTCCTTTACCCTCGACTTCAGAGTAATCATATATTAATCTTGGATTCATAAATGCAGTAATTATTCCTTGCTGCTATTTTAGAGTTTTGTTGAGTCTCTGAATCACTTTTATTTTATTTTTTTTTAACATTCACTTCCACAAGATTCTGAATTACAAATTTTCTCCCTATCTCTCCCCTCCCCCTACTCCAGGACAGTATGCATTCTGATAACCCCTTCCTCCAATCTGCCCTCCCTTCTCTTATCCCACACCCACTTCTCTTATTGCCTTCCCTTCTATTTTCCTGTAGGGCAAAATAGATTTCTAAACCTCACTGCCTGTATACCTTATTTCCCAGTTGCATGTAAAAACAATTTTAAAAATCTGTTTTTAAAGCCTTGAGTTCTACATTCAATCCCTTCCTCCATTCCCACCCACTCTCACTGAGAAAGCAAGCAATTCGATATAGGTTATACATGTGCAGTGATGCAAAACACTTCCATAACAGTCATGTTGTGAAAGACTTAACTATATTTCCCTCTATCCTGTCCTCCCCTCCATTTATTCTATTCTCTCCTTTGACCTGTCCCTCCACAAAAGTTTTTGCTTCTGATTAGCCTTCCACCAATCTGCCATCCCTTCTATTATCTCTCTTCTCTTATCTCCTTCCCCCCCTGCTTTCCTGTAGGGTAAGACAGATTTCCATACCCAGTTGAGTGTGTATGTTATTGCCTCCTTAAGCTAAGTCAGATGAGAGTAAGGCTCACTTATTCCGTCTCACCTCTTCCCTCTTCCTCTGCATTTTAAAAGCTATCTCTCGCCTTTTTTTTTATGAACATGTCAAATCTTTATAAATAAACATCCAGTGAAGAGAAAAATGTCAATCTAATTCATCTTTATACACAGAGTACTAACAGCAAATGGGTAGGGAGATTGCACAGCTGCCTGGCCGATCCCAGGAGGCCTCAGCCCCAGCCGGGCCCAGTTCAGGCACCATTCAATCCAGTGCGGTGCGACACAGACAGAAGAGTCACTAAGACACTTCGCATTTACAAGACCAACTACCGACTGGACAACTGCACCAGGTGTCAAGCCATTCGTTCTGGAGCGAATTGGGAGGTATGGGGTGGTTCAAGACGCGTCTTTACATCATACTCTGTGGCTGAAGGGGTCAGTGGGGGGAGTGGGAGATGGGGCACTGGGAAGAATGGGAAAAGAGGGTCTACTTTGTAGAGAGAATGAGGGCCACAATCAGGCCGTATAGCCCAAGCACCTCAGCAAAGATCAGAATCAGGATCATCCCCACGAACAGTCAGGGCTGCTGTGCTGTCCCCCGAACACCAGCATCACCTACAATGCCAATGGCAAAGCCAGCTGCCAGCCCGCTCAGGCCCACGCTGAGGCCTGCTCCCAGCTGAAGAAAGCTCTTGAACAGTGTGATTGTTGGTGTCAGAGAGTTGGCAATGAGAACAGCCACCACCAGACCATAGATAGCGATGATACCAGCCATGACGACAGGAATGATTGACTTCATGATCAGCTCAGGTCGCATGACTGACATGGCTGCAATACCAGTGCCACTTTTTGCTGTGCCATAAACCACACCAAGAGCGCTGAAGATCATGGTGGACGAGGCGCCCATGTCGCCAAAGAAGGACATGTATGCGGGACTCTCGGACATGTCTGCGAGGGGTCGGTAGGCAGGAAGGAGAGCGGGGCGCGGGGAGAGAGGCAAGGGCACGGGGCCAGGTAGCGGGTAAAGGACTGCAGGGCGGGTAAGCAAGGTGGCACGCCATGAACTTGGGAGACCTCTTGCCTTTTTTATGTGAGATGATTTACTAAATTCTACCTCTCCCTTTCTATTTTTCCCAGTACATTCCTCTCAACACTTAATTTTATTTTTTAGGTGTCATCCCTTGATATTCAACTCACCCTGTGCCCTCTGTCTACATACACACACATACATACATATACATATATATACATACATACCCATATATATACACATACATACACATACACGTATACACATATATTGCCTCTAACTACTCCAATACTGAGAAAGGTCTCTTTAGTTGTAAATATAATCTTTTCATGTAGGAATGTAAACAGTTCAGCTTTAATAAGTGCCTTAAGGCTTCTCTTTGGAAGTCCTTTATTTAATTGAAATTTCATTTTCCCCCCTGAAATATTATACTCAGTTTGGCTGGGTAGGTGATTCTTGGTTTTAATCCTATCTCCTTTGACCTCTGGAATATCATATTCCAAGCCCTTCAATCCCTTAGTGAAGAAGCTGATAAATCTGGTGTTATCCTGATTGTATTTCCACAGTCCTCAAAAACTGTTTCTTTCTGGCTGCTTGCAATATTTTCTCCTTGACCTGGGAACTCTGGAATTTGGCTACAATATTCCTAGGAATTTTCCTTTTGGAATCTTTTTCAGGAGGTGATTGGTGGATTCTCTCCATTTCTACTTCACCCTCTGGTTCTAGAATATCAGGGCACTTTTCCTTGATAATTTCTTTAAAGATGATGTCTGGGCTCTTTTTTTGATCATGGTTTTCAGATAGTCCAATAATTTTTAAATTATCTCTCCTGGATCTATTTTCTAGGTCAGTTCTTTTTCCAATGAGATATTTCACATTGTCTTCTACTTTTTCATTCTTTTGGTTTTGTTTTATAATTTCTTGATTTCTCATAAAGTCATTAGCTTCCATTTGCTCTATTCTAATTTTTAAGGAATTATTTTATTCAGTGAGCTTTTGGACCTCCTTTTCCATTTGGCCAATTCTGCTTTTCAAGGCATTCTTCTCCTCATTGGTTTTTTGAACTTCTTTTGCCATTTGGGTTAGTCTGTTTTTAAAGGTGTTATTTTCTTCAGCATTTCGTTGGGTCTTCTTTAGCAAGCTGTTGACTCATTTTTCATCATTTTCTTGCATCACTTTCATTTCTCTTCACAATTTTTCCTCCACTTCTCCTACTTGATTTTCAAAATCCTTTTTGAGCTCTTCCATGGCCTGAGACCATTTCATATTTTTCTTAGAGGCTTTGGATGTAGAAGCCTTGACCTTGTTGTCTTCCTCTGGCTGCATGCCTTCATCTTCCTCGTCAGTGTGTAAGAAAACATCTTTTCACCAAGAAAGTAATCTTCTATAGTCTCATTCTTTTTCCCCTGTTTGCTCATTTTCCCAGCCAATTATTTGACTTTTGAGATCTTTGTTAAGTGGAGAGTGTACTGCCCCCTAGTTTCAGGCGTTTTGTGCAGCTGTTTTCAGAGATATCTCTAGGAACCTGTAAATTCTCAGTTCCTCCAAAGAGGTATGATCAAAAGAGAGCTGTTTATTCCTCTCCTGGCCTGCGCTCTGGTCTGTGAGCAACCACAAGCACTCTTTTCTGCCCTGGAACTGTGACGAGGGTTCCCTCTCCACAGCTGCCATCAGCTCTGGCACACCAGTGCTCCTCCTCACCCCAGGACTGCCACCCAGACTATCGACTCAGATCAGCTGCTTGGTTCTCCCACCCTCTGTAGGCCAGAGCTCCAGAAGCAGCCACCAGTGTCTCAGTGGCTGGTGCCACCCTGGAGCTGAGCTGTGGCCAGAGCTTTCCCACTGAACTTTGAAACTGCCTTTGGCGTTTATGAGTTGAGAAGTCTAGAAATCACCACAGCTGTCAATGATTCAATGCACTGAGGCCTGCTCCAGTCCCATCTGTGCCAGCATGGCCCAGGCTGGGCTCTGCTCTGTTACAAGCATGGTGTGATAGACCTGTCCTGTTGGCCTTTCATATTGCCTTGGGCTGGAAAGCTGCTTCATGCTGTCATTTTGTGGCTTCTGCTGCACTTTTAGAGTCATTTTTAACAAGTATTTCGAGGGGTTTGTGGGGAGACCTCAATCAGGTTCCTGCTTCTACTCTGCCATCTTGGCTCTGCCCCCTCAAAATCTCTTTTATACAACATTTTCAGCTCATCAGAGGAAAGAAAAGAGGCTTTGAGATTAAATATATATACATACATACATACATACATATATATATATATATATATATATACACACATACACACATATGATTTCTTACCTAATGCTTTGCAATTGTTATAATCCTTCTTTACCAGCTAGAGTTACATGTCAGCATTTTTTTTTGTTGGAACTCTTGTTTTTCAACTTGATATGGTCTCCTTTGTGATATGTTAGGATTATGAATGAGTAAACTTCACTACATTTAAAAACTTAAGCAGCAATACTCTAAATATACATGCCTTTGTTTGAAAAGGTACTACCAACCTCACCAAGGTAGACATTCAAACTCTACAACCTTTAGTGGACAGTTAAATAACTCGCCGTGACCAAACTTCTGATGATAAATTTCTTCACAGTTAGCTAGGCCACTAGGTTGCTCTTCTTATGACTGACACACAGATTATCACTAGATCCATTTTTGAAGTTGTTCCAGGGACGGGGTACCTTCCAGAATATGTGTTCCATTGCCACAATAATGTTTAAAAAGCTGGTGACACAATTATACCATGATAAAGCACCGGAGAAAAACATTGGTAGATGTACATAAAAAAACACTGGGAGAAATTAAATAGCTGAAATGAATACCTAACTGAAATAAAGCATATACAAACCACTTGAAAGAATTGATGGCATTGTAAGTAATGATAGACATTTGTATACCGTTCCTTAAATTCAGAAGATAATTCAAGTAAAGGGAATGCTAGAAAGGATTTTCATAAGATAAAGTATGGTAGATTCAGTCATTTAAGTATAAAGGCTAAAGTCTGTGAATTATCTCCACTGAAATTTTCTGAGTTAGTAGTTTATATATATATTAAAAATTATTTTCTCATAAAAGTGGCAGTATGGGATAGTGGGAAAAACACTGTATTCAAGAGAGACTAGGATTCTGACAATATGTGTAACTATGTGGGTAAGGCACAAACTCTTTGAGCCTCAGTTCTCTCATCTGTAAGATGGGAATAATAACATCTATATTACAAATCCTCCAAGGTCCTTGTATTAGTATCTAGCACCCTTCCAACTAGGAGCATAGGTAAAGTTTGTTGAACTAAATTGAATAAGCCGGTTAACCTAATGGCTTCTATTTTTGTCAGCGGCTGTTTATACTCCATCTTTTTATCTTAACACTATGTTCCTGTTTATTCTTTAGTTCTCAAAGATGATCCATTTTTAAGAAATATCTTTTTAATGTGCAAAGAATTCTTACAAGAGATGTTTTCATATAGTCAAATCATTAGTTTGATGAAATAAGTGTCAATACAAGCATTATCTAATAACCTGATGACAGCTGATGTACATCATCTATGACCTGAATATTCCACCAAGCATTTAGCCTAGGGTAGCTCATCACTACTGAACCAAACAATGTAAGGAAGAGGAAAGATAGATGGAAGAGGTAATACCTTGTAACTTCTTTATTTCCACAGATGGTACCACTATTATACTTCAGTATCCCAGTCATCCTTGACTTTTCCTTCTTCCTCAACATACAAATCAAATTTTTTGATAAGTCCTACCATGTCTTCCTCCTTAATCTTTCTCTGATCTACCTTCTCCTTTTTTTTGTTTTTTTTTTTGAGGGGGGAAGGCAGGGCAATTGGGGTTAAGTGACTTACCCAAGGTCACACAGCTAGTAATTGTGTCAAGTGTCTGAGTCCAGATTTGAAGTCAGGTCCTCCTGACTCCAGGACCGATGCTCTACTCACTGTGCCACCTAGCTGCCCCTTATCTTTTCCTTTTCACTCACACTTCAGCTACATTTGTCCAGGCTCTTATTTCTTATCACCTATATCAATCAAATAATCTCTTAGTCTTATTCCCACTAGTCTATTCCCCTCTTCTATCTCTCTTCCACATTGTTACCTACATAATTTTCCTAGCACACCAATATGATATCACTCCTCTACTCAATAACTGTCAAAAAAAATTCTCAGTAATTTCTCTATTCAATCACTGTCAGTGGCTTACTATATAAAGAATTTTGACATTATTTTGACATTCAAGGCCTTTACGATCTGACTTCAACCTGCCCTTTCAGCATTATCTTAAACCATTTGCTTCCTATATTCACAGCTTAGTGGATAGAGCACTGAACTTGAAGTCAGAAAGACCTGGCTGCAAATTCTATCTCAAAGATTAGGCATGTGATCCTCGGCAAGTTATTTTATCTTTCTCAGATTAAATGAGGATTATAATAACGCTTGACTCAGGGATTTGTTGTGAGGTTCAAATGAGATAACATGTAAAGTAGTTTGCAAATCTTAAAGCACTATATAAATGTTAGTGAATGTTATTTTGGGGGCAGCTAGGTGGATAGTATGTTGGGTTAGGAGTCAGGAAGACTCATCTTCCTGATTTCAAATCTGGCCTCAGACATTTATTAGCTGTGTGACCCTGGGCAAGTCACTTAACTCTGCCTCAATTTCCTCATCTATAAAATGGGCTGGAGAAGAAAATGGCAAACTACTCCAGTATCTTTGCCAATAAAATCTCAAATGGGGTCAAGAAGAATCAGACACAACTGAAACTGCTGAACAACAATGTTATTTCTTGCAGGGCTGGTTCAATATTAGGAAAACTATCGGCATACAACAACAAAACTAGCAGAAACCATATGATCATCTCAATAGATGCAGAAAAAGCTTATGATAAAATACAACACTCATTCCTATTAAAAACACTAGAAACCATAGGAATGAATGGAGTCTTCCTTAAAATGAGAAGTAGAATTCATCTAAAACCATCCATCAGCAAGTATTATACGAAATGAGGATAAACTAAAAGCTGTTCCAATAAGATCGGGGTGAAACAAGGATGTCCATTATCACCCCTGTTATTCAATATGAAACTATAAACAGTAGGTTTAATAATAAGAAAAAGAAATTGAAGGAATTAGAATAAGCAAAGAAGAAACAAAGCTATCACCCTTTGCAGATGATATGATGATATACTTAAAGAATCATAGAGAATCAAGTAAAAAACTACTTGAAATAATATATAACGTTAGCAAAATTTCAGGATATAAAATAAACCCACATAAATTATCAGCATTTCTATATATTACTTACAAAGCCCAACAGTAAGAGAGAGAAAGAGAAATTCCATTTAAAGTTATTGTAGATGTTATAAAATATTTAGGAATCTACTTTGCAAAAGTGATCTCTCCCTCTTCAAAGTTCTCCAAACATTTTATCTGGATCTCTCATCTACACATACTTCATTACCCTCTTGTATTATTTTTTTCGTGCACTTGAACCTCTCACCATTAAAATATTAGAATATAAAATGCTTACAACTAGAAGTTGCATTATAACTACCTTCCCCTTCCCCTCACGTAGCACCATGCCTTGCACAGAGGAGCAGCTTTATAAATGTTTGTTCAATTGAAGTATTGGCTCCCTTAGAAAAAAAAAAAAACCTTCCCAACTTTCCCTCAGCATTCCTAGAGCAACACATGGGAGCAGGTATAACAAAAGAAAGCAAGGTTTTCTTGAGATGCTTCAAAAATATTTATACCAACATTTTAATATTGATTTGATAATAACAACCCTCAAAAGTGTTGGAATTTGGAAGGAACATAGGTCAAGGGCAAGGCTGCCATTAAGGGTGAGAACTGGGGCCTACAGCCAGTCACACTGTATGTTCTGCCAACTACTGCATAATCTTTTTACATAGGTGAACTCTGGTTACAATGAACAATCCAATTTAGTATAGCCCTGAAGGTGGAAAAGCAGCAGCTGAAGATATGTGGGTGTAAAACATTCTCTTATCACCTAGGTGAATGTAAAAAGGTTTAAGTGCCCATGGAGTATAAAAGCAGAAACTGTCTCTGTTTGGATCCTAAATCTGACTGGCTGATCCTTTTAGACTTTGAATAAGATGGCACACAACTGGCATGCCTCTGCCTGCCATTAAAAAGAGACCATGCAGAGTCATATGAAGAGTGCTGTAAACCGTCTTACCCCTGTCCCCATATTGAGTTCTTACACGCTTGACTTTTGACCTCAGCTTGCTCTGGACTATCTCCTCTGAGACCCACTCTGGACTAATGAATCAATTTTCTGAATTGAAGAAACCCACCTGAGATTCTGGGTCTAAATCTACCCTGGTTCTTCAATCTCCATTTCATCTCCACTCCAAGTTAAGGCAGACCAACCTCTTCCTCCTAAAGGGAGCAACTGTTGGTCACCACTGAGTAAGAGAGAGAGAGAGAGAGAGAGAGAGAGAGAGAGAGAGAGAGAGTGTGTGTGTGTGTGTGTGTGTGTGTGTGTGTGTGTGTGTGTGTGTGTTTTTGTGTATAGAGACTTCCCCTCTCTCTCCAAGCTTAGTTGTGCTGGTGCCAATTTACCCAATGAAGCATAAACTGTTAGCCATGATAAGAACCAGTGGGGGAGCTCTGTATGACAACTCTCAACTACACCAAGCAGCAAAATTCCATACTGTTGATAACACTACTGTTGAAGTATTTTCAAAGTAAAGGGATATCACAGAACCTATTTGTTTTTAAAGGTTAAGCCCATTTTTTAAGCTTAAAAGGATGACTACTATGCTGATAAAAATTGTTTTAAGACAACTGACATTAATTCTAGTAGTACTGTAGTGGGTCTTAATAATACCTTGAGTTCTGACACAAAACAAAGGAGTGGATATAATATTCATCTTAAGATGAAGTTTGATAACAAGGGCCCATCCAACAGGTAGAGTATATATTTTCCAATTAATATGATTTTGTACCATCAAATCATTATCTCAACTGTAGATTGAAATTTCACCACAGTAATTCATTCCTTTTTATGGTATTTATTATTTTAAAATCCAAAATCAAATTAAATTAGAAACTCCTAAATTTATTAATGCTTCATTGTGAATTATTTTATTATATTTTTCTTTAGTGACAGGAAAGGAGTATTCTCTATGGTAGGAAATAGGAAAAGAAGCTGAGATTATTTTCTGAAATATATTAAAATCCTAGAGATAACAGACAGGCCAAGGAAGGAGGTGCTGAAAAATAAAGAAAAAAGCTAGTCTGTTGCCCAAAAGGAAAACACACTTGAAGAATTATTGGCTCTCACGTTCTACAACAGAGAGTAACAGACACACATACATAGACACATCCCTTAGCAGAGACACACATATAAACCCCTTAGCAGAGACTCAGCTATATCAAAATAGGAATACAGTTTAAATGATATTTCTTAACCACTAAGAACTTGTGATCACTAAGGTTTAAGAAGGATATAGGATACCCAATGTGTAGAGAATTATGAAGAACAGGAGTCAAGACCTGCTTTCTTTGGAGATTGTCAAGGGCTTAATGAAGTTTTGGAGTCTAGTAACTTTTATCAGAAGGTTGAAAAAGGATAATCAGACAGGAAAATAAATGTGACCTAGGAGGCTTAGGGATTTCAGATGGATAGAAGAAAAAAAAAGGTATGGAGTCAGGGGTAGCATTGAGCAACATCACTTAGTTAATGAGCTCAGGTAATATTGAGGGTTGATGTAGGTAGAAGGGAAAGGGGGAGGAGTAAAAAGTAGGAAAGGCATGGGGGAAAACACATCCTCTGTCATATATACACTTGACTGATTTCCAGGTTGGCAGGGTCTAGAAAGAAGCATTCAATCAACAACCATTTTTAAAATGGGCACTATGCTAGGCACAGTGGATAAAAATGCAAAAGGGAAACCATTTAAAAACAGAAAATAATTAGAGAATCCCTAATTCAGGGCCAGAGAGACTACCTCATTTTATAGATGAGGAAAATTAGCCTTAAAGATGTAAGTCACTTATCTAATGTCACATAAGTGGATTTAGCACAGCTGGCATTTAAACTCAGCTGCTCTGAATCCAAATCCATACTGTTTTCACAACTCTATGATGCTTCTTGTCTCAAAGACCCTTATCCAGGCATCTAGCAGCCACCTGAAAAAATGGGGGATTCTCACAGAAAAAGCCTATGAACTCAGGTTAGCATAAGAGGGATGACTAATAGGGAGGGGGCTCTAATAAATAAACAAAAAGTATAATTGTATTAAAAATGAGAAAATCAAAAGGACAAAATAATGTACAGAGAATAAGTCTAACAGCACTATTCAAACACTTGATGATTGTAACATTTCCCTCTAAACATGTTTGTCTAACACCAAGCCTCATTTTTATTTAAGAAATAGAAAAAATACACACCAAAGGTGCCACCCTGGTCAAACTAATTTATTTTTATACTGCTGTGTCACTTCCTGCCCTTTATGAACAGAAAATAAACTCTGGTTTGGGTTTTGAATTTGTGAGTAGCTGCCAATTTACTCATGAAGTAGAAAGAAACACAAATTATCCCCTCTGTTCAAAACAATGCACTGAACATTAGAAGCATAAACTGCTGTAAACACATGGAAATTACCAACATCATTCTTGAAAACAACAATTGAGGCTAAAACTGAATTGTTTAAAAGCCACCCTGATTTTAACTTTTCAACATGCATAACTGAACCACATGTAAACCGCAGGATTGGGAAGCACTGCTGGAGTTCTCCTTTCCAAGTAATTTCCAAATAATTCAGCAGAAACCCTGAAATATAAATATGCCTAGTATTGTTTCTCTTGGAGGATGACTTTAAATCCTGGCCAAGAAGCATATTTTACAAATCCCCCCACACTGCTCGTTAATAAAAAGTGGTGACATGCTGATTTAAGGATGATGGGTACATAGATGAGCTCCTAGACCTATCATTTGGGAATACATTGAAAGAATTTGAAAACATTCATCCCAGAGAAAAGATTCAGGGACAACAAGTGACCCACCTTCAAAGATCTGAGGGGGTGTCATTTAGGAGACTGTACTTGTTCCATTTGGTACCACATGAAAGAACTAGAAGCAATTGATGGAGATTAGAGGCTTGATGTCAGTACAAACTTCCTAATAATTAGAGTTTACCCAAAGTGGAATGGACTGCCTCAGTAGGTAATGCAGTCCTCTTCACTAGGGATATGCAAACAAAGACTGGGTGACACTTCTTGGGTGTATTATAATGTGGATTCCATTTGGATACAGGTTAGATGAGATAGCTACTAAGGTCCCTTACCACTCTTAAATTCTATTATTTGCTAATCCTTACTATAGAATTATACTGGTATGTCAGACATCAATATTATCTGAATGAAAACAGTAGAAATGTTGTCTGGGAGTTTGTATGCTAATTTCTATATTAGATTCAAAAGAGATGATTTTTGAAGATCCATATAGGCTTCTAGTGTGGACTTTATCCATGCTGAGTTGACAACTTGTGTCATTCATACAAAAGGAAAGGATAGGGAGTATATCTGTGATTGCATTGGTGTAGGGAATTCTTTGATGAGGAAATGACCTCTACCAATGAAGGATTATACCTTCCATGTAATGTATAGTCTTAGAAAGATGGCTAGAACACTAAGAGATTAAATAGTGACAGATCTTGGATCATACAGCCACTATGTGTCAGAGGTAAGACTAGAACCCAAATCTTCTTGGGTCCTCTATCAATTCCTATACCACACACACTGACTCTACTAAAGACAGCAAATATAAAAATTCCTCCTAATAATTGAGGTAGGCAGAGGATGGGAAGGTGGTCCAGAACATGTATCTAGCCCCTTTTGTCTCATCATATTCTCTTCCCTAGGAATTACTGAACCTGTTCCTAAAACAACAGTGGAGATCTAAGTTATGGTATGAAGTTTGTGTTATGAGACTAAGACAGGATCTTCCATAAGGCTGTCACCTTTGACTATTGTCCTTCATACTGAGAGATCTCATGCCCCTTTGGCAAAAGTGGTAAGAGGGAGCTAATTAGTAAGATCATGGCTACTATGGTGAGTTGGGAGGGGTAGTTCAGTGTGAAACTGGGGTACTCTAAGGCTTTGGTGTTAGGGTTTGAAAAAGAAAAGAGAAAGGTCCAATTAATGATTTTCAAGAGGGATGCTGGGGTAGAAATGTATGGTGAAACATGAACCAAAGAAGACAGAAGGGAATGTGAGTATTAGGTATGTGTGGATGTGCATACCCCTTATGGTTACTTGGCAAAAGTGACAGTGGCAAAAGTGACACCTGCCAGATTGGCTAAAATAATTGAAGGAGAAAGTGACAAATGTCAGAGAGGATGTGGAAAAACTGGGACACTAATTCATTGTTGGTGGAATTTTGAATGGATCCAACCATTTTGGAGAGCCATCTGGAATTATGTCCAAAGAGTTATTAAACTGCCTATACCCTTTGACCCAGCAACACCACTATGAGGGTGTTGTAGCAATTTTGATTTGAAGATCTTTCCTACCCATTAATAGGCCATTTGACCTGCTTACATCATACGAAGCCTATGTTACATGGTGGGAGGAGCTTCCTGACAGGCAAAGGCAGTTATGTCATGGAAAATGCTGAGAGGGAGAGAGAGAGAGAGAGAGAGAGAGAGAGAGAGAGAGATGTTATGGCTGCTGATGGCTGCTAATGGCTGCCCTCATGATTGTTACAACTGAACAGGCTGACTTAGCTGTACTGTGACTGTTTTGGGGAAGACCCCAGCAGGGGGTTGGAGAGGTTTTGGGATGTTGAGGCTCTATGTTGTGATATTCTGTGTTGAACGTTTTGGGTTTCTTGCTGTTATGATAAAGTGGACTGACTGGCTGTGAAAGCTGAGCATTTGGTTATGGGATATGGTTCTCTGGTGTCTGAATAAATGGTTTACTTCTTCTACCTTCTATGTGAAGAGTCTCGTATACTTTGCGATACACAACTACATAGGCATATTCACAACTATCATTGATGTTGTGTTTATTGCCTTACTGTTTCAGAGGGCTATTTACAAAGATGATTAAGGAAAAAGAACAAGAACCTACATGTTCTAAAATGTTTATAGCATCTCTCTTTGTGGTGGCAAACAACTGGAAATTACAGGGATGCCCTTTCATTGGGAATGGCTAAACAAGTTATGGTATATAATGATGACGGAATACTACTGTGCTATAAGAAATGATGAGCTCAATGATCTTAGAAAAACACGGAAACACTTGCATGAAATAAGGAAGAGTTAAACGAGCAGAACTAAGAGAACACTATACAGTAACAGTAATATTGTTTTACGAATGACTTTGAGTGAATAAGTCATTTTGACTATTATAAATACCCAAATTAGCTATAAAGGATATATGGGGGGAAATTCAGACAAAGAATTGATAAATAGAAGTATGTATAAAAGAATTTTACATATATATCTATTTGTGTCTAATGATAGTCATTTCTAGGAAGGATGGGGGAGGGAAGAAAAAAGGTAAAAAAATAAATTTACATGATAACTTTAATATGTATTTAAAAGGAATAGCAAGTTGTACGCAATAGATTTCAGTTTCATGTGCAATCATCTTTTTTTACATTATGTTATGGAAATGCTTGTTTTATTACATAAATTAAAAATTTTTTTAAAATTAAATAAATAAAATGACAGCTGTATTAATCTGTCTTTAAAGACCTACTTACCTCAAGCCATCTCTCCAGAGAGAGTCATAATCTATATTGTTATAAATTTTAGAAGGGGGAGATTGGGAAAGGGAGTGTCTTGGTTCAAGAATACAAGGGAAGAACTAAAAAAAATGCTATTAAATATTTAGCAAGCCAGTAAAGTATCATGATACATACACACAATAATATATATCATCTCCTGAATATTTGAAATTTACAAATTAGTCAGTCAAAAAGCATTTATTAAATATTTACTATATCTCAGGCATTATTCTAAGCACTGGAAATACAAAGAAAGGAGAAAATAGTCCCTGCCCTCAAAGAGTTAACATTCTAATGGGGAAGGCAACATGTAAAAGAAAAATAGGTACACATAGAATAGATTAAAAAAAATCTCAGAGGGTAAAGCATTAGTGGCTAATGGGACCAGGAAAGACTTCTTGCAGAAGGTGAGATTGGAAATAAGCCTTGAAGGAAGGCAGAGAAACTAACAAATCAATCAATATTAACTTATTAAGCACCTACTACGTTCTAGGCACTGTGCTAGGTGATGGGGATAAAAAATAACAATAAATGAAATAATTGTTACAAGGAGCTCATATTATAAGGGGAAAAACAAAAAAAGACACATATATATGTATGTATATATATACATATACATATGTAAAAGCATATACAGAATAAATATAAAGAAAATAAATATACAGAAATACAAAATAATTGAATACTAGGTAGTTTGAGAGTGAAGGCATCAGCAGCTGAGGGATTAGGAAAGGCTTCGTGTAGAAGGTGATGCTTGAGATATGTCTTGAAGAAAGAAGGAGATGTATAATGTAGAAGTGAGGGGGATATCAATTCCAGGCTAGAGGAACGATCAGTGCAATGGCAGAGATGGAAGATGGGAGTGTCATGTGTGAGGATTCAAGGAAGGATTGCAGAATTCAGTAGGGGGAATAAGATTAGAAAGACAGCTAGAGGCTAGGTAATGAAAGGTTTTAAAAGATAAAAGGGGTAGTTTATATTTGATTATAGAGGCAATAAGAAGACACTAGAGTTTACTGAGCAGGATAATGATATGGTCAGATCAGTGTTTAAGGAAAATCATTTTGGCAAAAGCATGCAGGGTAGATTGAAGTGAGGAGAAACTTAAGGCAGGGAGATCAAATAAGAGGCCATTTCAACACAGGTGAGAGGTGATAAAGGCTTTTACTATGGAGGTGGATATGAGATTAGAGAGGGGTCAGATGTGAGAGATGTGGCAGTACAAAGGAAAATCTCTGGATAGGTGGGTGAGGGAGAGAATAACACCAAATTTAAATATTTAGGATACTGGAAGAATAATGGTACCTTCAACATAGAGAGGAATTTTAGAAGAGAGCTCAGTTTGAGATAATAGACAAATTCTCTTTCTGACATATTATGTCCAAAAGAAATGAGTGGAAGGGAGGTTGGAGAGCATTTCAGGAATGGAAGATAAAGACAGGGGATGGAGTATTCTATGCTAGGGATAACAGAAAGTAGGCTAGTGACTGGATTGTAAAGTTCAAGAAGAGCAAAGTAGGAGGGCCCTAGCTTTAAATGCTAACAGAAGGCTTTATATGTGTTCCTAAAGAACCACTGGAGCTTAGAGTAGGGGAGGAATGACATGAGAAGATCTTCTCCTTAGGAAAATCATTTTGACAGCTAAGTGGAGGATGGGTTAAGGTGGGGAGAGACTTGAAGATGGGGCACCAATGAGAAGAATGCTGCAATTGTTCCAGTGAGAGGTGATGAGGGCCTGAACTTGGGTTTGGGCTGTGTGAGCAGAAGGACCTTAACTTTAAAAATTTGTTAATGTATGTAGAGTAATCAATGTAATAGTTTTCAGTTGGTGATTAACCCCATGATCCAGATTCTACTGCTGGGCTCAGACCATCATAAGGTCACTGAGGAACAAAAAGGCTCAATATGTACCAAAATATTTATAGTAGCACTTGATGAATACCCACTGATTGGGGTAATACCCATTGACTAAGTAAACTGTAGTATATTAATGGTGCAGAGAAATGTGAATATTCGTGTTCTATTCCATTTAGAAGATGCTATAAGTTTTTTAACTCTAGTATCTCCAGAAATTCGTTCAGTTCCACATTTTACCTTTTGCTTATCTTTCAATTAGACTAATCCAAAATGTAGTCTTCTACTTTGTCCCTTTTTATTTTTGAATGTTTGCTTTTTCTTTTGTCTCATAGACAAACTCTTGCTTTTTTAGATTCACTTGATGCGATGATGATGATGATAAAATTTTTTTGTCTTCTGTTTTGTGTATGTCTTTTTTTTCCTTAAATGGGTTTCTTGTAAGTAACAGATTGCAGAGTCTTGTTTTCTTATCCAATCTGTCATTCTTTTTTATTTTATTGGATTGTTAAATTCATTAACATTTAAAGTTATGAGTTAGGTTTACATTTTTTCTCCATCTCTGTCTAAATTATTTTTCTTCTGCTGTAAACACAGAATTATGTTCCTTCAGTTACTTTAATCATTTTAAAAGATGATCCTGTTTCTATTGGCCCTCAGCCCCTCCTTCCTTATCCTCTCTTCTTACTTGTTACCTCTTTCCTTTTAGGGTTTTGTTTATTAGTTCCTCTATCCTGCTTTTATCTAGTTGTATATCTCTTCCCTATTTTTGCTTCAGTCAAGTAGTTCATCTCTTCCTCTCCTTCCCTTCAGTTTGTCCAGTTCATTAGTTTTTAAATTTATTTTTGTGTCCCTTACCCAAAATGGTTTTTCTCACTCTCATCATTATCCATATTCACTTTCTGTTTATCTAGACCCTCTGAATCATGATCCCATAATCATCTGGTCTCTCTCTTTTCTCTGTACTTTATACAGTCAAAGCTTCCAAGGTACAATGCATAAAATGCTGGGCCTGAAGTCAAGTAGACCTGAGTTCAAATCTAGTCTCAGATGCTTACTAGCTGTGTGACCCTGGGCAAGTCACTTAGCTGTTTGCCTCAGATTTTTTCCACTCATCTTCCCTTCAAATTTCAGTTGATTAGCTAGTGCTCTAAATTTTAAACTGAATTTTCTCACTCTTGAGATCTTTAATGATTTTAATCATTTTTCCTTATATTTCCCAGTTGCTCCCTTTCTGACTCCTTCCTTTTTGATGATAGGCTTACTTTCAGGGCTGGAAGTTAAAGCTACCCCCATCTCTTTTCATGTTGGGGAATTTACTTTTCACCATTCCCAGTCCCTGTCAAAAGAAAGGTGGGGGAGTGGTGGTGATGACTGAGGCTGGGCCCAGTTTGATTCCAGTCCCCTTTCCTTCAGGCCCAGAACAATCCTACAAGATGGCTTCATGCTCCAGTTCCCTTTGTTCTTTACCTGGATGGTCTGAGTAAGTATTAAAACTTTTTGCAGACTTGGGGGAATGAAAGACTGGGTATTCTGGACAGAGTTTCTGCCAATATGGGGTTTCTTGACCTAAAGATCACCAAAGTCTCTCCTTCCTCCTGTATCCTCATCTCCTTGAATAACGGCTAGGCATAGTTGACCGCCACTGTTTGTTGCAAGAGGATGCTGGGGGAAGGGCAGGAGTGAGGAGTAGCTTGAAAGACTGCATACTGTAGTAGGCAGATTTCGAAGTGGATCTGAAAGCATGAGCCAGTGGAGCAGTTTGTATTTTTTGTTGGAGCATGGAAGATGATAGGAGAGGGATGCTGAATGAGTGCATTAAAGATTAGCATTCTTAACTGTTAATTCATAAGACTGTTAGTTCAGTAGACTTCTTGCTTTCTTGTCCTGTGGAAAATCTATAATTTGCCCTACCTCTGATGCATAATTGCTCTTTAGGGTTTGTTTGTTTGTTTTAGAGAGTTAATGGGGACTGAAGGAAAGTGTCATTCCTACATCTTTGTTATATAACCTCCATCTACCCTTTACGTTTGTTGTATGTACCTATCCATGTCTGCCCATTAAAATGTGAGGAAAGGTACTGTGTTTACTTTTCGTTGTATCCTCAGAACTAAGAAAAGTGTCTGGCACATATAAGTACTTAAGAAATGCTTATTGTTTGGATGACTAAGCCTAAGATCTAGGTATCGAGGTATACTATTTTAGTCAGCGATCAAATTTAGCACTGTATAATGACATTCAAAAGCAAAATATACCTAAGGAACCTGGGGATAGTTTAAGAAGTTGGCATTTAATACAGTTCAATGATATCAGTGATGTATACAGAAGAGCAGTAATAGCTTTTAAAAATTAGAAAGGCTGTATGTTATATAATCATCTAACAGGCAGCTAGATGGCATAATGGATGGAACACTGGAATTGTAGTAAGGAAGAACAAAGTCTGAATCCTGCCTTAGATAACATCAAATCACTTAAAATTCCAACAGCCTCAGTGTCTTTATTTAGAAAATGGATATAATAGTTTCACCTAATTCACAGGGTTAGTGTGAGTCTCAAAAAAGAACATAATACCAGGATTTCGATGGCGGGAGGGGGGGAGAAGAACCAAGATAGTGGAGCAGAAGAAGCAGCCAAGCTCTCCAAACACTCCTCTCCAAACAACTTTAAAACAATGCCCCAAACTGGATTCTGGAGTGGCAGAACCAGTAAAAAGTCAGGGTGAAACACTTCTCCAGCCCGAGACAATTAAGGAGGTTGAAATAGAGGTCTGTGACACTGGGGTAGCTACCAGCCAGAAGCCCACATGGCAGCAACACCAGCAGTGGTCCTTAATGGTGGCAACAGTATCAACATCAGCTTGAGGAGGTCTTAAATCAGAGATCATGAGGGATCTGGCAACAGGTAATAAAGAGATTACAGGGGACCCCCTGTGAGAAAACTGGGCAAAGGACCTAGAGTTCTTTGGCAACTCCATTTCCTTTGCTCACTTTTGGGTAACAGTTCTAGGGCAGACAGAAGAACTTGCTGTCCCAAGGGAGCAGGAGCCCTGATATGCAGTATTGCTTTTGGTCACACAGGAGCAGTAAGTACATCTCTTCCCACACCATATCACCCTGTAAACACTGAAAACTTCCAAATCCCCAGAATTAGCTCTGAAAACAACAATGCAAAAAAGCCTGAAGCTTGAAACAATGTCCCTCCCCTCCACACATATACACAAGAAGAGCAAAGCTTTAACATAAAGTTCAAAATTTTAAAAAATAGGCTGCAAATATGAGCAAACAAACAAAAGAACCTGACCATAAAAAGCAACTATGGTGACAGGAAAGATCAGGACACAAACTCAGAAGAAGACAACGATGTCAAAACAGCTACAAGCAAAGCATCAAAGAAAAAAATTTGAGTTCGATACAAGTCCAACAAAAAGTCCTGGAAGAAGCAAAAATTATCTTAAAAGTTAAATAAGAGTGGTAGAGGAAAGATTTGGGAAAAAAATGAGAGTGATACAAGAAAACTACGAAAAGAGAATTAGTAACTTAGTAAAAGAGGAACAAAAATATTGACAATAACACCTTAAAAACTGGCCAAATGGTAAGAGACATAAAATTTCAGTGATGTAAGCAATTCCTTAAAAAGCAAAACGTATGTACACACACACATACACACACATATATACATATACATACATATGCATATTTGTATGTATACATTGCCCAGACAACAGAAAAGGAAATATAATACTTAAATAGCCCTTTCTTAGAAAAAGAAATTGAACAAGTCATAAATTAGTTCTCTAAGAAAAAATTTCCAGGACCAGATAGATTTGCAAGCAAATTCTACCAAACATTTGAGGAACAATTAATCTCAATGCTATGTAAACAATTTGAAAAAATACATAAAGAAAGAGTTCTATCAAATTCCTTTTATGATATAAATATGGTTTTGAGACCTAAATCAGGAAGAGCCAAAACAGAAAAAGAAACTATAGGCCAATTTTTCTAATTAATACTGATGAAAAAAATTTAAATAAAATGCTAGCAAGGAGAGTACAACAATATATCACAAAGATCATACAATATGACCAGATGGGCTTTATACCAGGAATATAGGGTTGGTTCAATATTAGGAAAACTAAACATAAATTACCATCTCAATAATAACAAACAACAAAAATCATATGATTACATCAATAGATGCAGAAAAATCTTTTGACAAAATACAATATCCATCCCTATTTAAAAAGAAAACTAGAAAGCATAGGAATAAATGAAGCCTTTTTTTAAAATGATGAATGGTAGCTATCTAAAACCAAGATCAAGAATTATCAGTAGTGGAGGTAAGCTAGAAGCCTTCCCTATAAGGTCAGGAATGAAGCAAGGATGCCCATTATCACCACTGTTACTCAATATTGTATTAGAAATGCTAGCTATGAGGGACAGCTAGGTGGCGCGGTGAGGAGAGCACCAGCCCTGGAGTCAGGAGGACCTGAGTTCAAATCTGGTCTCAGACACCTGACACACTTACTAGCTGTGTGACCTTGGGCAAGTCAGTTAACCCCAAATGGACTGCCTTCCCCTCTCCAAAAAAAATGCTAGCTATAATAATACAAGAAGGAAAAAAAAACTGAAGGAATAAAAATAGGCAATGAGGAAGCATTTGCAGATGACAGCATGGTACACTTAGAAAACCCAATAGAATCAACTAACAATACTAGTTGAAACAGCAACTTCAGAAAAGTTACAGGATGTAAATTAAACCCACATAAATCATCAATATTTTTATATATTACCAACAAAACCTAGCAACAAGAGCTAGAAAGAAAAATTCCAGTTAAAATAACTGCAGACATAAAATACTTCGGAAGTCTACTTGCCAAGAAAACTCAAGGACTATGTTAACAAAATTACAAAACACTTTTCAAACAAATAAAGATAGACCTGAACAACTGGAGAAATATTCATTGCTCATGAGTAAGCTGAGGCAATGCAATAAAAATGACAATTCTACCTAAACTAATTTACTTATGCAGGGCCATACCAATAGAGTTACCAAAGAATCATTTTATAGAGCTAGAAATAAAAAAGAATAAAAAAAATTCATTTGATAGAACAAAAGGTTAAGGATATCAAGGGAATAAATTTTTAAAATATGAAGGAAGGTGACCTAGCAATACCAGATTTTGATCTATATTACAAAGTGGCAATTATCAAAACAATCTGGCACCAATTAAGAAAGCAGTGGATGGGGCAGCTAGGTGGAGCAGTGAGTAGAGCACCGGTACTGGAATCAGGAGGACCTGAGTTCAAATCCAGCCTCAGACACTTGACACAAGTACTAGCTGTGTGACCTTGGGCAAGTCACTTAACCCCAACTGCCCTGCCCCCGCCCCCCAAAAAATAAAGCAGTGGATCAGTGGAACAGATTAGGCATATAAGACACGGAAGTAAATGATCACAGTAATCTAGTGTTTGATAAACTTAAAGATCCAAGCTTTTGGGAGTAAGAACTCAACATTTGACAAAAGTTGCAAGGAAAATTAGAAAGCAGTCTGGAAGAAACCAGGTATAGACCAATATCTCACGCTACATAGGAAGATAAGGTCAAAATAGACAAATGATTTGGAAATAAAAGTTTTATCACAAGTAAATTAAGGAAGCATGAAAAATGGACTTGTCAGATCTATGGCTAAGAGAACAGTTTATGACCTGACAAGATATAAAGAGGAAGTAAAAGGGATAATTTTGTTTATTGTTGTTGTTGAGTCATTTCAGTTATGTCTCATCCTTTGTGACCCCATTTGGCATTTTCTTGGCAAAAATACTGGAGTAGTTTGCCATTTCCTCCTCTAGGTCATTTTACAGATGAAGAACTAAGGCAAACAGGGTTAAGTTACTTGCCCAGGGTCACACAACTAGTAAGTGTCTGAGGCCAGATTTAAACTTGGGGAAATGAGTCTCCCTGATTCTAGGCCTAGTGCTGTATCCATTGTGCCATCCAGCTGTCTATAATTTTGATTACATGACATTAAAAAGCTTTTGTACAAACAAAACAAATGCAGCCAAAATTAGAAGGAAAACAGGAACCTGGGGAAAACATTTTATAAGTTCCTCTGATATTAGGCCTCATTTCCCAAATATATAGGGAACTAAGCCAAATTTATAAAAATAAGAGCCATTACCTATTTGATAAATGGTCAAACAATACGAACAAGCAGTTTTCAGAAAAAAATCAAAGCTATCAATGAAAAATGCTCACGTGAAAAAATTTTCAAAGTCAGTGCTGAACAGAGAAATTAAATTTAAAAACTCTGAGGTACCCTCTCATACCTATAGATTGGCTAACATGAAAGAAAACGAAAATAGCGAAAACTGAAGGGGATGTAAAAAAATTGAGACACTAATACACTATTGGTAGAGTTGTAAACTAGTCCAAACTTTCTGGAGAACAATTTGAAATTATGCCCAAAGAGCTATAAAACTGCATACCTTTTGACCCAGCAATACTACTACTAGGTCAGCATGTCAGAGAGATCAAAGCAAAGGAAAAAGGACCTGTTTGTAGCAAAGAACTGAAAATCAAGGGAATCCCCATCAACTAGGGAATGGCTGAATAAGCTGTGGCAGATTATGCTGGAATACTATTGTTATAGGAAATGATGAGCAGGATTGTTTCAGAAAAAAATTGGGAAGACTTATATGAACTTATGCAAAGTGAAGTTCACCAGGTAAATATTGTACACAGTAATAACAATATTGTAAGGATGATCAAGTGTGAAATACTTAGCTGCTCTGATCAAGACAATGACCCAAGACTATTCCAAAGGACCCATGATGAAAAATGCTATCCATCTCCAGAAAAAGAACTATGACTGAATGCAGATTGTACACTTTTTAAAAAACTTTTTTTGCTTGTTTTTGTTTTTTTGTCTGTGATTTTCTTTTGCCCCATGGCTAAGATGGAAGTGTTTTTCATAGCTTCACATGAATAACTGATAACAAAGTGCTTGCCTACTCAAGAAGGGGGAAGGTAGAAAGGGAGAGAACATGGAACTCAAAATTTTAAAAACAAATGTTAAAAGTTTTTATACGTAGCTAGGAAATATTTAACAAAACAAAAATGTATTTTTAAAAAGATCTAAAAAAGAAAAAGAATTAAGTTTTTGAATAAGCAAAATCAATGCAGAGAAAAAAATTAGAAGGAAAGCCAAAAACTGGGGGAAATTTTTTTACAGCAAGTTTCTCTAATAAAGGCCTCATTTTTTACATATATGGAGAACTGATCCAGATTTATGTAAATAAAAGCCATTCCTCAATTGGTAAATGGTCAAAGGATATGAAGAGGAAGTTTTCAGAAGAAATCAAAGTCACATGAAAAAAATTCTCTAAATCACTACTGAATAGAGAAATGCAAATTAAAACAGCTCTGAGGTACTACCTCACACCTACCAGATTATCTAACATGACAGAAAAAGAAAATGATAAATGCTGGAAGGGTTATGGAAAAATAGTGACACTACTGCCCTGCTGGTAGAGTTGTTAACTAGTCTAACCATTTTGGAGAACAATTTGGAACATTGTCCAAAGGGCTTTATAAAACTGCACATACCCTTTGACCCAACAATATCATTTCTATATCTGTATCCCAAAGAGATCAAAGAAAGGGGAAAAGGAGATATTTGTACAAAAATATTATAGCAGCTCTTTCTGTTGTGGCAAAGAATTGGAAATTGAGGTGACATCCATCAGCTGGGGGATGGATGAACAAATTCTGGTATATGACTGTGATGGAATATTAGACTATAAGAAATGATGAGCAGGATGGTTTCAGAAAAACCTGAGAAGATTTATATGAACTGATGCAAAGTAAAGTGAGCAGAATCAGAATACTTTACACAGTAAAAGCAATACTTTCAGAATGATCAAATGTGGAAAACTTAGCTACTCTGATTAATAGAATGATCCATAACAATTCCAAAGGACCCATGATGAAAAATGTTATCCACTTCCAGAAAGAGATTTGATGAACTTCAAGTGCAAATCGAAGTAGATTTTTAAAAAAATTTATTTATGTTTCTTACTTTTTATTTTATCTTTCAACATGGCTAATGTGGAAATGTTTTACATGACTTCACATGTATAAGTGATATCATTTAGGTTGCCTTCTCAATGAGTGGGGGAAGGGCAGGAGGGAAGAAGAGAAATTGGAACTCAAAAAAAATTTAATGCATATTAAAAATAAACGATTTTTAAAAGACAAAATTGCTAGCATTTACATTGCACCTTAATGTTTGCAAAGCATTTTACAAATGTTTTTTCATCTGATCAGTTACAATTACTGCCCTGTATCCAGTCTGTTTTTAAGGAAAGGTTAAGTCACTTGCTCAGGGCCATAGAACTATGCAATTTTTAGCTATAATTATTATTAAGACATAGTCCCAATGGGTGGAGGAGAGGTTCTAAATAGCCTCACAAAATCAGAAATTCTGAGCATTGCTTTAGGTAGCTAGCTAATCAAGTTCTTTCCAAAGTTCACTTTTTTAAAAATACTCAATATCCTTTCAAATGTTGGATTAGGTCAGTGAAAAACCCTAAATTAGATGCTAATTTTTCTTTGGGAAACTTTGCTGGTAAGCTTTATAAGCTATTATTTCAGTAATCTGGCTAGCAGCTGTTGTGGAGGTGAAAGACGAACACAAGCCCAACAACAAGAACGCTGCCAGCATGCTGCCAAAGCCCATGTTCTTTTGATCTGCTTTACTAAAGAAAGCAACGTTAAGGGGTTGACCATCTTATTTCAATTCAATGTACAGACATCGGTCACTTAGTTCAGGGGAAAAATCCAGCACCCTGAACTTCAGAGCAAAATACAAACAAAGTACAAACATCGACAGACAGACCTTGTCTGATTCAAATCACAATACACAGTTACCAGAGTTTAACAAAGTCCCAACATCCAGGTTTACGAGTTGGAGGGCTCTTAGCTACAGCTGCCACAGACTCTCCGCATCAGGGCACGCCACCACAAGTGAAAGCTCTGTGCAAATAGCTCTGTCTTCTCTTCTTATACCATTTCAGACATCATCAAACGTCATCTGAATGACCAGAACTTAGGCTCCTGTGATTGGTTCTTGAGTTAGCACCTTTCCTTAGTACCCTGGGAGCTTCATATCCACATAGGCGTAGCACCTAATAGGGGTTTGGGCCTGGGGCTTAGCACCTAGTAAGACTCAACCAAAATACACTGAATTAATCAAAGGAAACAAAAGCCAAACTCTTCAAGGGCACTTGGTTGAACTGAGTGCTAAGAGCCCATTTTGCTTACCAACACAGCTATATACTTCAAGATAGCTCACCTGACTGTGAGATCCTGGGCAAATCTCCCAATGTCTTGAATATAGTAGAATTTAATTGAATGGCTCAACGCCCAAAGGCAGAAGAAACAGTCAACAAAGAAAGGAAGAATGGGTCTGGGTAGAAACTGGGGAAGGTAGAGGTGTTTAAACTCCATGATGATTTGGCAGCAAATATTCAAAATCCCAAATCTTAAACTCATGAATATCTGTATCCACATTTAAAAGGTGTGCTTTTATAAAGCAGAAAACTAAGATTTACTTAGGTCATTCTTGTATTTTGGAAATGTAAAAAAAAAAAAAAAAGAAAAAGGAAAGAAAAGAAAATAAAAGGAAAAAAGAAAGGAAAGGAAAAAGAAAGAAGTAAAAAAGAAAGAAAGAAAAAGAAAAAAGAACATATCCCCAATGTTCTCACTTTATCTTCCACTAGGGTTCTAGAGAATTTCTTTGGTGGCAGCAGTTACAACAAATGTAGCCCAACTGTTACACAGATCTCAGGACTTCCTGTTTCTGCAGCTGTGTTTGATACATTCCTAGACTTGAATTCTATTGTTTATAATATGTCAAAAGAATTTGCTTCACCTTTATATTCCCTCTTTAAATATAAACATTGTCCTAACCACTCTGCATTCAATGAGAGCTTGAAGGGAAATGAACCCAGAGTGGTCTCCCAACCCTCAAATACCAGAACTGATACCACTGTTGATAACTTGTGACAGGACACTAGAGGAAGTAAGACTCAGCAGGAACTCTAAAAGCATCAGAGAGACAACGGGAAAGTGAACCTACCACTTCGATGAATTAAAATCAGGGAAGCATCAAATGCCAGAACTAGAAGGCATATTAGAAATCATCCAGTCTGAGCCTGTTATTTTTAAAATGGAAAAACTGATTCCTAGAAAGAGGAAAGGGATTTGAAAGATAAAAGGAAATTAGAAGTTCAAGAGCTGGGAAATATGTTTTCTTAAAATTGGATATGGATTTCTAGATCACGACTTAAAATGTAGGAATAATGGGCTTGTGACCAGGGATTGAATACATTTAACAGGACCAGTAAAAATATGGCTGCCTGAAATTTTATGAATCTGATCAATGTAGTAACTAATTATGGAAAATTGATATGAATATGATATGATATGAAAAACCCATGTCTGTCTAAACATATACTACAGTGAGCAGCAGGAATAGCATAAGAAGACAAATAGTAGTGGAGTATACAAGTGATTGACAGGAAATGATACCTAAGAAGATAGTAATAAGACTAATGACCTCAGTTGTCTTTATGTACAAAATATGGCTATTAATCAAGATGAACTAGAGCTCCCACCTGTAAGTAGGTGCATTCTTCATTAAAGATATTATTGAGACTTAATAGGATGAGATTCTGTGACAACAATGTTGCTAACAGCTGTTGAGGGGGTTAAAGACCACCAACAAGAGCACACAGGAGGGCTGCTAGCAAAAGTCCTTTGATTTGCTTTTCTAAGGAAGACAACTTTAAGGGGTTAACAATCTCAGTTTAATTAAACATACACATATCATTCACTTAGTTCAGGGGGACAAAGCCATCCTGAACTTCAGAGAGAATACAAACAGAAATTACAAGCATATATTATATAAACGGAGCAAATAAACGCTTCAATGGCTACCCAGAGTCACCAACACTCTTTCAATGAGTGTGCCCCCAAAAGGCAAAAATGCCAACCTCTGAGTTTATATATACTTCTTCAGGGTCAAAGGACGTCACAAACATACAACTCAAACCCACGGGACTAGGTCTTCCCTTGATGGAAGCAGGTCATCAAAAACTCCTGATTCAATCCTGGATTCCCAATTGAAATAAAGGCAGGACTCATCAAAGGCACTTGATGGCCTCAGCATTCCAAAAGAGAAGAAAACAAAAAAGTCCCACCCTAATTACCATAACAGATTCAGAAAAGGAATATATATCTAACTGGAAAGACAAACTTTATTCAAAAGGACTAGAAGAAGGAGGGATAATAGAAGAACATTTTGTATTAGAAAGATATACTCATAGGGAAAAAATATATAAACTGAAAAGAGAAACATAATAGAAGGCATTTGCAAAGATTAATGTGAAAAAGAAACAAGTGCTATTGTCATGGGTATAAATACAGATTTAGAGGAAACAAGGTAGAATTATTGCTGTGCTGTAAGAAACAAAGAATATTAAGAATACAGAGAAACACAGGAAGACTTTGAACGGATGCAAAGTGACAAAAGCAGCAAAAAAAATTTTTTTTTAAGAAAGAATTTGGGAAACATCATTATACATGATATGGAGGTAGTGATAGGGGACTTTAAATATCTGGAGAGCTGTAGGACCTCTCTTTTTGCAAATCCAGTACAGTGATAGATTCTTCATTACCTTTCAGATAATTTCCTTTTTTGAAAGGTGAATGAAGCAAGGAAGGGAACTATTCTGAATCTGATCCTGGCAAAAGGGAAAGAGGTGCTTGCTGAAGAAGAAATGACAAAAACCTTGGGCAGAAATTACGATTGTATCTCAGAACTCATGAAAATGAAGGAAAAGGAGGCCAAAGAGAGTCTAACACATATCTGAGATTTTGGAAAAAATATATAGATATATATATTTTTTTCTCTTTTTTTGGAGAGGGGAAGGCAGGGCAATTGGGATTAAGTGACTTGCCCAAGGTCACACAGCTAGTAAGTGTGTCAAGTATCTGAGGCTGGATTTGAACTAGGTACGCCTGAGTCCAGGGCCAGTATTTCATTAATTTTAGAAAAGTATTGGAAGTACTTCAAAAAAGGTAGATCTATTCAATTCTTGTGTTGCTTATTTTTCTATGCCAAGAAAGATGAACTTGAACTGGAAAAGTGTGAAAAATGATTTTCCTTAGAAATTATTATCTTGGAGACTCTGAGCTTCCTCATCCCGCTTTCTTTTAAAGTTCAGTTCTTCTTCAGAGGGATATTAAGATCTAATCTAAATGGCTCTATTCCTGCTCACTGTGTTGCCAGACAGGTCTGGGAAAATATTAATTCCTTCCTATGGTCAAGACAGTGATAATGGAAATTGATGTCTCTTTGACCAGAATTAAGTGACCTAAGTCAGTACTCAAGACCCTCATTTTAATATAGCCCACTTCCCAGTGTATAGACCAATCAGAGTTAATTGGCATCCCTTGGAAACACCTACTCTTGGAAAGGCATATAACTCTGTACCCCGCAACCCCCAAATTGAGCCAGTCCTGGACTGTAACTCCCATGCAACACATGTCAAACCAGTTTGAGAGAAATAAAAACTTTGACACACAGCCTAATTTCATTTGTTTTTCTTAGAACAAACTCTGTAAGAGACTGACAAAAGAGGTCAATATCAGGCAGCTGAAACCTAAGATAAATAAGGAAATGGAAGATCACCTAGGTGACCTCCCTGAGCATCTAGGTCAGAAGATTAAAGTACTACATCCCAAAGGTATAAAAAACTGGAAAATGTGACTGTTGATCTAAGGTCCATTAAGTTTGAACATCTCTGTCAGATACAAGAGATGTAACAGGGTTGGCAATGGGAAAATGTCCCAGTTTTCAAAAAAAGAAAAGTAAGGAGATATTTTAAAAGACCACTTAGGTGGCTTCAACAAATTTTCAAATCAGATGATAAAAAACACTAGTATAGTCTTCAAATGACTGATGAAATCTTTAAATTCTTGAATTTGATTCCAGAACATATTATTCAAAGGACATTTGTGAGCAGTTAGCAAAGAAACAGTGAACAGCGAATGCCACTGTGGATTCATCAAGAATAAATAACAATGGCAAACTAATTTCATTTTCATTTTCAATAGGATTATCAGACTTGGAGATTAGGGGAATACAATACACACAGTGTACCTGAGTTTGAACAAAGCGTTTGACAAAATCTGTCATGTTGCCTGTCCTTGTACAGATGATGTGTACATGTTTGCTAAATGATAGTACTGTTAGGTAGATACTGAATTAGTTGATTGACTGGGCTCAAAATGAAGTCTCTAATGGAATGCCCTAGAGATCTGTCTGTAGCCCTGCAGTCTTCAACATTTTTATCAATGACCTAAATGAAGAAATTGAGAGAATGTTTATCAAATATGCAAATGACAGAAACCTAGAAGAGAAAAATCATTTGATGATAGTCATGATAAAAAAAATTTTTTTGACAGGCTGGGATATGATCGGCCAAAGTTAATCAAATAACATTTAATAGGCATAAATATAAGTCCTACACTTAGTTAGGTTCTACCTCCTTTTTCAGGATCTATGAACCTGCTCTTCCTAACTCTGACTTTTATTATTTCATGCCTAGTTTGCCACTGTCTTTTGCCTTTCTTTGACTCCATTTTTTTTCCACATCATCTGCCTGCTACTATGCATCCCTTTTTCACAAAATAATTGAGTCTTTGAGTAAGGAAGGATCTCACAGATCATATAGTTTAAGCTTCTACCTTAATTAGGAATCTGCCCTAAAGATCGATGATATTGAAGCATTCAGTATCGGATTAAATAATTCCAGTCACAAAAATGCAACGCATCACAAGGCAGTCCATTCTATAAATGGACAGCTCTAATTTTTATAAATCCCTTCTTTACATAGAGCAGAGATATGTTTTCAATTAGCCTAATTCTACTTGCTGCATCTAAAAAGAATAAGTAAATTCCACAAGACAGTCTTTCAAATTCCAGAGGACTACAATAGTGTCTTCCCTAAGTTCTTTTTTTCTTTTCCAGGCTAAAAATTAACCAATAAGCATTTTGTAAACCCCTACTACGTACCAAGAATTTAGCAGACACTAAGGATATAAAGATTAAAAATGAAACAATCCCTATATTCAATGAGTTTATATTTACTTGAGGAGACAAAATGTACATATATAGGTAAATTATATAATATATATAATAGGGACTGAAACTGTGATTTCCATAATTCTTTCTCTGGATGTGGATAGCTTTTTCCATCACGAGTCTTTTGGCACTGTCTTTGAACCCTTTATTGCTGAGAAGAGCCAGGTCCATCAAAGTAAGTCATCACAGATACTGTGTGTCGGCACTCGTGTATAATGTTCTCCTGATTCAGCTCCCCTCACTCAGCATCAGATCACGTAGGTGTTTCCAGGTTATTATGAAATCTGTCTGTTCCCCATTTCTTATAGCACAATAGTATTCCATTACATTCATATACCACAACTTATTTAGGCATTGCCCAGTTGATGGACATCCCCTTGATTTCCAATTCTTTGCCACCACAAAAAAAGCTGCTATAAATATTTTTGTACATATGGGCCCTTTTCCCACTTCTATGATCTCTTTTGGGATACAGCCCTAGAAGTGATACTGCTGGGTCAAAGCAATTTGGAATTATCCAAATAAAGTGAATAACCTGTCTATACCTTTTGACCCAGTGATTCCATTACAAGGTTTATACCCCAAGGAAGCCATTGATAAGAAAAAAGTTTCCATATACCTGAAAATATTTATATCAGTATTTTTTATTATAGCAAAGAATTGGAAACAAAGGAGATGCTCACTGATTAGAGAGAATATCTAAATAAATTGTGGTACATGAATGTAATGAAATATTATTGTGCTGTAAGAAATGACGAATGTAATGAATTCTGAAGCACTGAAAGATCTACATGATTCAGGATGAAATAAGATGAGCAAAGAAAACAACATACACAATGACTATGATAATGTAAGCCAAAAGGAAAACTGTAAAAAATCAAAAGCAACTGTTGCAAAATTATAAAGAAAAAGCATGTCTTGAAAGAAGAGATAGGAAAGGACACTCCCAACCCCAAGAGCCCCTTTGTAGAGATGGGAGGCCTGTAAGCGTTGCATGTTGCACATACTTCAATGCAATGATTAGTTATGCTGATTTTTCCTCTTGTTTTTCTTAATCTTTTGTCTTTAAAAACAGTTTATTTTATGGAATGGCTGTCTGAGAGGGAGCAGGAAAGGGATACCAGTGGGGAAAAAAGAAATTTACTGATAATTTTGTTATATATTTGAAGAGAATAGCAAGTTGTGCATAGTAAATTTGCAGTTTCACATACAATAATCTTTTTTGTTGTACTATGTTGTGGAAATGCTTGTTTTATTCCACAAATTAAAAATAAAATTTAAAAAAGATTACATTAGCTTTTTTAGCTGTTTAATCACACTGATGCCTCTTACTGAGTTTGCATTCACTCAAATATTTTATAGAAATGCTCTCTAACCATGTCTCCTCTACTTTGTACTTCTGAAGTTAATTTTCTGAACTCATATATAAGACTTGATACTTATTCCTACTGAATTTATTTTATTAAATTCACTCCAATCTGTAGCCTGTCAGCATCTTTTTGGATCCTGACTCTGTCATCCAGAGTTAGCTATTCCTTCCAAATTTGTGTCATCTGCACATCTGATGAGCACACAATCTATATCTATATCCAGACCAATGATAATAATATTAAACAGCACAGCACCAAGCACAGATCCCTGGGGTGCTATGCACCGAAGTACTACGCACCGAAGATTTCTTATAATGTTGACATTGAAACATTAACTACACTTTGAGTTGGGCTATCCCACCAGTTCTGCATCCTCATCAATCTATCAATCAATAAACAGCTAATACATGTTTGCTATGAGCTAGACACTGTGGTAAGTGCCGTGGATACAAAGAAAAAAAAAGAAAAGCTACTACCCTCAAGGAGCTCACAGCCTGATGAGGCACACATTGCCTGCACATGTAATTCAGCTTGCTTTGTGTATGTCCAGATCTTCTAATGTGGAGGCACACTGCTCCTGGAAAGGGCTCCCCTCCCATCTTCCCACCATGTGTGTAGAAGGAGCCCCCTTCGATTAGCTAACTACAGGGCCAGAATAGGCAGTGTCTTTAGAAACTGCCAGACTGGAACAGTTGTGGCACTTTCCTGATGAGTCAAGTAGATGAAGAATATAGTTCACTCACAATGAGGACATCATGAAATGAACTCCTGAGCGGGAAAGACTTCCTTTCCCCCGCTTTCTCTTTTGTCCTATGACTACAAGATTTCCCTCAGCCTATGGTTTCTGTTTCTGTCCTGTGTTGTTTGTCTTTCTCAGTTTCCAGTTCCCACTGGACCCAAGAGTTTAAGCCACTGTGACCTTGGAGCCAGAATTCTAGGCAGGATGTTGCAGCCAGCCAGGCACGGCAGCCCTGAGAATCCTGGGTGCCCAGGACTCAAGTGCAAGGGGAGTTTTGGACTTGGAAGTGGAACAGTGTTCTACAGGAAATGAGCTAAGCAAGGAACCTAATCTCCTCCTCTCAGAGGCTGAGGTAAGGTAGTACAGGGGATATAGGATGGATTAAGACCTATGTGTTAGGGAAGATGTCTGCATATTTGTTATACCTTTTGAAATAAATATTCCTACATAAAAGGTAACCTTAATCTTAGTGGTTAAATGGAACTGAGGTACAGGGAACCAAGCCCTACACTTGAGGGAAAATGGTAAGTGGGGGTTGAAGCCTCTCCACTCCCACCTCCCCAATCTCCTTAAGGGTAAGGGAGAACTGAGGAAAAGAATGAAATGTAATGTGCCTGATATTCAGGTAGTGGGCAGCAGAGTAGGTGATGTTACACACGAATTCATCTATACATAATACATACAAAGTAGATGGAAGGTAACATCAGAGGAGAAGGCAATGACAGCTGGCAGGTCAGGCTATAGAAGGTGAGATTTGAGTTGTGTCTTGAAGGAAGCCAAGGAGTCTAAGAGGTAGAGGTAAGGAAGGAGAGCATTCCAGGCATGGGAAAAAGTCAGTACAAACAAGAGATGGAGAACTGTTTGATGAACAGCATGTAGACCAGTATGATTGGACTACAGAGTGCATGGAGAAGAGGGGGAATAAGCATTTATTTATATAGCACCTTTTATGTGCCAGAAAATGTGTTAAATGCTTTTTAACAAATATTATCTCATTTGATCCTCACAACAACTCTGCAAGGTAGATGTTATTATTATCATCACCATTTTACAGTTGAGGAAACTGAGGCAAACAGAGGTTTAAGTCACTGGCCAACAGTCACATAATTAAGTTTCTGAGGCTGAATTTAAACTTAGGTTATCTAGACTCTAGGCTCAGTACTCTACCCACTGTGTAACCAACAGCCTTTGGAGGAACAGAACAAGTAGAGGTTGAGGCTATTTGCAAAGCACAATTTCTGATTCCCTTAATGGTACCAGAAGGGAATAATATGTAAGAAGGCTAGAAAGGTAGGTAGAAACCAGGTTGCGGGAGTTTTAAATGCTAAACAGAGGAGTTTATAGTTGACTCTGGAAGTAATAGGAAGCCATTGGAAGAGGAGGAACATGGTCAGTACTCCAATTTAGGAAAATCTCATTGGCAGTTGTGAGGAGGATGGACTGTGGTAGTAGAGACTTAAAGCTGAGAGACCACTTGAAAGACTACTATAATAGATCAGGCAAGAGGTGACATGAGCCTGAACTATGGAGATGGCAGCTTTAGTAGAAAGAAGGGGACTTACAGGAGAGATGTTGTAGAGGTAGAGAAAACAAGATTTGGCAACTGACTGGAAATACTGGGTGAGGATGACACAAAGATTGTAAACTTGAATGTCCACTATCACCCCTATTATTCCATTTGGTACTAGAAATATTAGCTTTATCAATAAGAGAAGAAAAAGAAATTGAAGGAATTAGAACAGGCAAAGAAGAAACTAAGTTATCACTCTTTGCAGATGACATGATGATTGACTTAGAGAATCCTAGAGAATCAAGTGAAAAACTACTCGAAATAATAAAAAACTTTAGCAAAGTTGCAGGATATCAAATAAACCCACATAAATCCTCAGCATTCCTATATAGTACTAAAAAAGCCCAACAGCAAGAAATAGAAAGAGAAATTCCATTTAAAGTTACTGTAGACACCATAAAATATTTGGGAGTCTGCCTGCCAAGACAAACCCAAGGCCTATATGAACACAATTATGAAACACTCCTCATGTGAATAAGGTCAGATCTAAATAAATGGAAAAATATCAGTTGCTCATGGTTAGGCCAAGAGCTAATATAATAAAAATGACAATTTTACCTAAACTAATTTATTTATTCAGTGCCATACCAATCAAACTACCAAAAAATTATTTTACAGGGCTGGATAAAATAATAACAAAATTCATCTGGAAGAACAAAAGGTCCACAATATCAGGGGAATTAATGAAAAGAAATGCTAGGAAAGGTGGCCTAGCCATACCAGATATTAAATTGTACTATAAAGCAGCAGTCATCAAAACTACTTGGTACTGGCTAAGAAACAGACTGGTGGATCAGTGGAATAGGTTAGGTATACAAGACGCCGTAGTCAACAACTATAGCAATCTACTCTTTGATAAACCCAAAGAATCCAGCTTCTGGGCTAAGAATTCACTATTTCACAAAAACTACTGGGAAAATTGGGAAATGCTATGGCAGAAACTGGGCATAGATCAATATCTTACACCATATACCAAAATAAAGTCAAAATGGGCTCATGATTTAGGAATAAAGGCTGATACTATAACCAATTTGGGAGAGCAAGGAGTAAATCTGTCAGATCTATGGGAAAGGGAAGAATTCATGACCCAACAAGATCTAGAGAGAATTACAAAATTCAAAATGGATACTTTTGATTATGTTAAATCGAAAAGTTCTTGTATAAACAAAGCCAATACAACCAATATTAAGAAAGAAGCAGAAAATTGGGAGAAAATCTTTACAACCAGTATCTCTGATAAAGATCTATCTATCTATCATATCTAAAATATACAGGGAATTGAGCCAAATTTATAGGAATACAAGTCATTCCCCAATTGAGAAATGGTCAAAGGATATGAACAGGCAGTTTTTAGAGGAAGAAATTAAAGACATCTATAGTCATACGAAAAAAAGCTCTAAATCACTATTGATTAAAGAAATGCAAATCAAAGATGCCAATCAAATGAGAGGTAGTTACTTCAATAAATACATTTTAGAGTTACAATGAGGCAGGTGGTGGCTCAGTGGATAGAGCACTGGACCTGGAGTCAAGGAAGACCTGAGTTCAAATCCAACCTCAGACATTTCCTACCTCTGTGACCTTGGGCAAATCACTTAACCTTGTATGTCTGACAAAAGCCTCCATACAATCCACTGGAGAAGGACATGGCAAACCACTCCAGTATGTTTCCCAAGAAAACCATATGGACAGTTGGTACACAGGGTCATAAAGAATTGGATACGACTGATCCAAGTGAACAACAGCAAAAAAAAGTTAAAATAAATTAATTCATATAAAAATTAATTTAAAACAATTCTATACAGAGTTGTAAAATCTTGGAAATGGAGAATTTCCCTCAAGAGGACATCTACTGCAACCCATAACTGAAGCCTCTAACCAATTAGTATTTTAACTGATACTCTAAAATTTAACAGGTACTCAAAAAGGGGGCTAAATTCCTACAGTTACTAGCTTTCTACTCCTAACCACTGATATCATATACTTGCTACAGTAATAAGCCTATATACTGCTCAATAGCTAGATCATGACAATAGAAATGTTTCTACCTAGCATTTTTCAGAACTATATCTGAAATTTGTTTTCAGAGAATTATTCTACTGATTTAAGTTAGGCTGTAACGAACATAACTCACTTTTGCAAAATGTCTTTAATTCCTTGGAAGAAAGGTTTTATAAATGCAAAAATCTAAGTTGGAAATAAAAAAAAGTACATATAAAACAAAATTAGAAAGAATTGGAGGCAAGTTAAATTTTATTAATATTGAAAACAACAACGTATTAAAATGATGGAAATGATGGAAAATACACACTGTATAGACAGCTATGTACATGATAAAACATATCCAAATAGGATTAAATGAATGTTTCATCTTAAGCAAATCCATCTGTGAAAACAATCACAGAATTCTTTTTGCTTTTTAAAGGATCGCTAACAGTTTTGTTGATGGTGACCATGTAAGTCACATTATTTCTAATTCAAACATGGAAGATCAATCATTTGATTGTAAGAACACTTATCCTAAGTTTCTTCAAGCCTTTTTTTGGCTACTGGCTAAGCAACAATCATTATGAAAGATAATCTTTCTCCTTTCTCTACTCTTAACCTCTATTCTCACTACATTCTTAGCTTCTTGGGTTGAACACTGGCCAAAAAAATGACAAACCACCGGGAGTGTAGTTCAAAGGAAGAATGGTATATAAACTGGCCATTTAAAAATGTGCAGATTAACAAATGCCAATACATTACTTACCCATTCATAAGAAACAATCCAGCAGCCACGAGCAATTCCCAACAGTACATTCAGAGTTCGACGAGGCTCGCCTGCAACTATGTGAGTTGTAGATTCACATACATCACATGAAAAAGAAAAGTCCTTCAATTTGTCCACCACCTGCCTGATGATACTCTGTTTCCTGCCAAACAGGATATTAAAAACACAACTTAAGTCAAATGTCTCCTGCACCAGCACTTACATTCGAGTAACCTGAATAAAAAGAAAAGCTAAAGCTAAATTATATCCTATTTTAAAAATTTTTTGGACCAGACTTTTGATTTCATTGGTACTTAGAACTTTGGATGGGAAAATCCCCTTTACCAATGCAGACTGATCCTTAAATCTACAAATTAAGTGTCCTTGAGCTGCCTGGGGCACTGAGAACTTAAATGATTTGTCCAGGCTTATAGTCTCTGTCAAAGGCAGCACTAGAACCCAATTCTTTCTGACTCTGAAGATGCTCTCTACCCTTTATACCACACTGCCTCATGTTCAATTCTTCATTTCTTCCAAATTGGTGATTTTTTTCCTTTTTTTTTGAAATCCCTAGAGAAGGTAGAAAGAGTAGAGGGTGATGTAGAGAGCAGTAAAGAAGAGAAGCAACAGGTTGACAACTGTCACCTCTTAGAGATGAGGAAAGTGAGCCCCAGGAAAGTGACATGACTTGTCCAAAGTCAGTTAATTAATGGCAAAGCTGAAGTTATAACCTAGGCTTCCTGACTCTTAGCCTAATGCCCTATTCTCTATGTCTGACTGTCGTTTAGGCAATTAGATATATTTCTTTGGAGAGGATATTGTTTTCACAGACTCCATTACAGTTTCATATTATCTTAGGATCACAGACTCACAGATACAGAACTAGAAGAGCCTTCAGAAACTAAATACCCAGCCCTCTCATTTTAGCAATGAGGAAACTGAGGTGCCCAAGGTCATACATCTAGTAAGTGATTTAAAAAAAAAACTCTGAACACAGGGATTCTTAACCTGGAATCCCCCTGGAGGACTGTGGAGAAATTTCAGTGAATCCACAAAATTAGATGGGAAAAAATAGTTACATCTTTATTTTCATCAACTTTTGGTTTCCTTGGTTATTCTACATATTTTATCTTACATATTTAAAAATATTATTCTAATATGGGGTCCATAATCTTTACCAGCTAGTGAAAGGGGTCTATGATACAAAAAAGTTTGAGAAGCCCTGCCATATAGCCAGTCCTCAAAATCCTTCTTCATCCTTCCTATAATAGAAAGGACTTCCCTTATCAAGTACCCAACAGCTCTTTCCATCTTCCATTCACTGAAGACAATAGAATCATGAAATATTAGAGACACCTGGGGCCATCTAGTCTAACCTCTCATTTTACACAGAAGGGACTAGAGATCCAAAGAAGAGAAGTGGTTTATATAAGACCATGCAGGCAAGCTACTGGCAGACCTAGAACTATAACTTAGGTCTTTACATTCTTATTTTAGAGCTCCTTACCCAAGATGGAACCTCAACTCTGTGTCTGTAGAATTAATGGGTTGGTCTAGATGATCTTTTAGGTATTTGCCTCTTCTAAACTTCTGTGCTTCTATAGGGATCAATGCTAACACCTGTGAGCTGTCTGCTTGTTATATGACAAGTGTCTTTCCAAGGTGGGGTAGCAGCAATGTTACAATAAAACAACATTGGCTTTAGAGAAGCTAATCTGAACAAGCCTATCTTTGAAGCTCAGTACCTGCGAGGTCTGAAACTTCCCAGTACCTCAGTTTCCTCATATGTCCATTGCAGAGGTTAGACTACATGGCCTCGAAGGTCCCTTTATGCTTTGAGTCTATGATCCTGTTATACTCTTCCACATATGATAGGAATTATATATCTATCTCTTAACTTTTATCCAAAAGCAATGGAGGGGAGGGGAAAAGTAAGAATTATGAAAGGAACAATAAAGGAAAAAATGACTTTAAAAACGTTTTATTTGTAAGCATGGGATTTCATGAGTAGGTAGGGATCATATTTTTGCTTGTACAAAAATGTATGATTTAAAGAAAATTATACCCACATTCAAAATCAAATTATTTCAACATTATTTCACTTAGAATATATTGAACTCATTTAGTGATACATATGGAGAAAATTATAGGAATTTGCAAAAAAAACATTAATCATAAACAGGGTGTTTCAAGTATCAGCCCCTTTATTCCATGCTGTGAAACAAAAACAAACATCTTGATAAAAAGTGTTTTAAATATACATATCCTTCCCCTCCAACACAACCCAATTTGGATTTTCCTACAGATGTCATTACAATTTGATGAATGTCTCAAAACCTGAAAGAGATCTGTCAGGGGGAGGACCGGGTATGTGTGAAAAATCATAAAATCCCTTCCTTGCCTTCCCTAAAAGCAGAATTTTAAAAACTGCAACCAAGTATAACACAGAATATGGAACCATATTTGTGTTGGATGTTCTTTCTTGTGTAAGTGTTTAAGAAGGATGATAAGAGGATGCCAGAAAATTAACTCTTCCACAAATATGCAGGGACAACCGCCTCCAATGATTCACCACAGAGGAAATGGTGTCCTACCAAACTAAAGTGGCTGTTTCTTTAAGAGCTTGAAAAATGCATATGCAGCCCAGGACAGTTTCAGAACATGGTAACATTCTTTACAAAGCAATTATACTTTACATGGAAGGGGAAAGAGGCCAAGCCCTTAGCTTGTGATTAATTTGTGGGTATAAGGAACAGCAAAGCATTGTATAAGCACTGCCTCTTACTTCCCATATGACCCAAGTAATGGTCTCACTTTTATTTCTGTTGGTTTTCTAACACTGACATTAGCTGGCACAGAGTAACAGGGGCAACCATTTAAATCTTTACACAAACTACATTCCTTGGGTTGACTATAAATAAGTTTCATTCAGTTCAGCATGTGAAAGTAAATGCCGTTTATGTTCAGCTAACATTTTGCACAGAATAGGAAGTTATCAAAATAACTAGTACTTACTCAGAGGGCATGCTTGTCATGACTAATGTTCTTGTTGGCTAGAGATTTCAAAAGAAAAGGAACAAAAAAAGAAAAGGTCAAAAATATGAAAATCATTTTTTCCCACAGAAACTTAATTCTAGTAGTTTCTATCAAAATTATAGCACTAAAAAAGGATGGAAGAATGAAGGGTTGGTTCAGTGGCACAATAAAAAGGTTTCACATTCCTGGAAGAAAAAGCTCTATAATGGTTGCAAACCTTAAGCCACTCAAAATTTAAGGCTCAATCAGCATTAAAAATAATAATGTATATAGTATTTTACTGCTTACAAAGTATTTTATATATGTTATTTCATCTGAACTCACACAACCCTATGAAGTAGGTGCTATTATCTCCAATTTCCGTTTGAGGAAACTGAGGCAGACAGAGGTTAAGTGACTTACCTACAGTCATATAATTAATAACTGTCAGTCTGAATTTGAACTCAGTCCTTCTTAACTTTAAGTCTAACACTCAGTCCACTATGCCACTAAATGCATACTATGTGCCAGATGTTGTGCTAGGTACCTGGGATATAAAAAGAAAAAAAAGCAATAGTCCCTGACTTCAAGGAGGTTACATTTTACTGTAGGAAACAAAAGTACATATATAACTATACACTCCATGCAAAATAAAACTAAGCATGAGGGAGTTTAGGAGATGATTATTTTCCATCAACTAGCCAGCCACACCATGTATGCCAATATTCTTTTAGATTTCCCTTTCATCAGGGGATGAAAGAGAAGGCTACATCTGTAGGTGTGAGAATCACTTTTTCAGAGACATGTGGGTCCGGTGTTGTTTTATTCTTCTAAAAGAGATCTCATTCTACTACACAGATTAAATTTTCATCAGGGCTTTGATTCTTCAAGGAACACTGTGACAGGGAATATCAGCCAATTTTTGTGTTCTGACATTTCCAAGTAAGTGAGTAAGAGAAGTCATGGAGAGAAGTAGTGATCTAGATCACTACTGTAGTGTTAGAGGAAGGATGATGTAGAGAAATTAAAGGACTTGTTCACAGTGGAACAATAAATTCAGGTAGAAGAGAACCCCAAAATCTAGATATTTTATTTGGTGTTTTATTCCTGTAGCTACCTCACTCTTTAAAGTCACAAGAATATTCTTGCAAGAAATATACTTTAGCCTACAAATTGCCAATGTTAATTTTTCTTTTTGTCTTCTTGTTGAACACTGATTGTCAATGACATTAGGGTTTCTAGCACTCTCTGTCTGGTGTTCTATCTATTAATATCTTGAAAGGAAATAGGGCTATGAATAGGGCCCCTGTTGTGGTGTTTGGGTGGAGGAAAGGGCAGTTAGTTCCAAGTTAATGAGAAACCTAAGTAGGATAGTACATCGCATCATAGACAGAAATGGAGGAATTGTTTTCACAGGGAAACTTAAAACCCAAGATGGGAGAAAGAACGGGAAGGAAAAATATACACAAGGCAGGAAAACAACTAAAAAAAAAAGAATACTGTGCTTCCACATTCCTCTGACCTACAGCTGTCTGATAAAAAATCTAGTAGACCAGGGTTCATTTAGACATTCTGGCTACACAGCCACAACAACATTGGTGCCCCCTGGAGCTGGTTATTTAAGATTACTAAGAAGGGTTACATATAATTAAAGCTCATAGAACAATAGACAACCATTTGCAGAGGCATGCCAGATGGGCTCTCTGCATAGCCAGAAACCTACTGGACATATAAAAAGTCCACATTTTGAAAAAGGATCATCTGTAATGCAACTGTCAAGTTACCTCTAGATTGAGCTAAACGGAATTAACCAAAGCAATGAACCAGTTGAATGTACTCTTGAGGCACTTAGATTTTGAGAAGTCTGAGACCTTGGGCAAAGAAAAGACAAATGAAATAGTGTATGAAAGCACTTTGTAAACTTTAAAATACTATAAAATATGAGGTTTTGTTACTATGATGATGATTATGATGCCAAATTTGCTTCTATTTGGACAAGGTTTGTAATCTGCTTACCTTGCCTGAGTGAGTGAAACCAAGACCTCTGAATGGTCCTATCTACAAAAAGTCAGATTCCAAACAAACATGGATACTGACACACTTAGTATATCCAAAAGTAAGGGAGCAGGAACACTTCTCAGCAACCACAGGGTGCATACACTTATGTGCTCTCTGAACACATATAAAAACTTCATTTCTCACCATCTGTATTGCTTGGTATCAACTCCATAAACATCATGTTCCCCTCCCCCACTCCATCCTGAGTAAACTCATCATCACAAAGACTGCTTCAGTTTTGGTACTCACACCTTATTAGTGCCCTCAGTAACATCTGTCCCTCTGATTGGGAGAGCTAGAAGACAGCAAAAACTTCTCCTAAAGTCTCCCTTTAAAGAGGGCCTAGTAGCTCAGCCAACTCTTCATTTCCTACCATCTTGACTGCTTACTTTGGATTCCATCATCATCATGCCCCCATGCTAGGGACTCCCCTCCTCCCCATTTACCCCCTCTCACTTTTTACCTTCCTTTTGTGAGTTGTCTTCCTGTATTAGAGTATAAGCTTCTTGAGGGCAAGGTCTATTTTTTTCTAATTTGTATCCCCAGTGCCTAATAGTGTCTGGCACATAGCAGTCATTTAATATTTATTTTACTGTATTGTATAACATGCTCATACACACATATCTATAACTGCATTAGAGACTTTTATACATGTATATACATAATAACAAAGGTGAAGATACTCTAGCTTGCATACTAAAGGAATCATCCAATTCAGGATGAACATTTGCAAACACATTACAAATTCAAATAATTTAACAATATTATATTGTTCTATTAATTAATATATATGGGCGTTAAGGAGGCAAAATGACAACTACTTATTTCAAACAATGGAAATACATCACTGACATCTCAAACAGCACATTTAACATTAACTGTTAAACCCTCTGAGAACTGATGGATAGTGAGTACTCAGTATACTTGTTGACTTATATGGTAGATGTAGGCATAGTTGGTATACAAAGTGGAGTACACATCAGCCAGGCTGACCACCCTTTTTTCCCCTCTCTATTCTACTTCTGACTTTCCAGACTTCCCCATAACACCTCAGCTACCTTCTGACCATGGAACATATCTCCACCTCTGTCTCTTATAGTTGAGTTCCTCCAAGGGTCTCCATTTTGGGGAGAGGCCCAGACCAGCCATGCTCTATTTCCCCTCCTGGCTTGGCTTCTCATTTTCTGGACTTCACCAACATGCCCCTTACACCACTGCCTCCCCCCACCCCCGCTCTACTTTTCAGATTCCTTTTGTGTGTTGTCCTCTCCTGTTAAAATGTAAGGGCAAACATTATCTTTCTTTTTGCTTGTATATATATCCCCGGCTCTTAGCGCAATTCCTGGCACATATTAAATACCTAATTAAAGCTTGATGACTGTTTGCTTGACACTCTATCTCTCCTGTTAAAAAAAGTAGATATCTCTTAAACAATATTGAACTATGGATGAAAAAGACAAAATACAACCCCTGTAGCATGATATAGTGGATACAGAGAAGGTCTTGAAACCAAGAAGACCTGGGTTTAGGTATTACCTCTGACACTTACTGGGTATGTGAACCTGTGCAAGGACTACTTAGTACTTAAAGTAATTCTCAAAGACTATAATTTGCAGAGAAGGTACCTGCCTTTTCTGAGAGAAGGACTTTCCTATACCAGGGAAATCACAGGTCCAATCTCTATCCCTATCCCTATTGAAAAATAAAGTGACAAATAGACTAAAAACAGTATTATAATAAAGCAATTCTACTCCAGCTCAGGCATTGCTTGAAATGTTGTTAGACAAGTAATCTGGCCTTTCTTTATCTCAAATGTCTCACCTAGCAAATAGGGAGATAGTTACTGAATTACTTTTTTTTTCTTTTTTCAATTAAGAGACATTTATTTTCTCTCCCTCTCACCTATTTAAAAGTCATTTCAATTAACAGGCATTTTTTCTCTCCCTTTCACCTATTTAAAAGGAAAAAAAAGAATAACAAAATTTTGGAATATGTATAGTCAAAATAAATTCCCACATTAACCATGTTTAAAAATGCATGTCTTACTCTGAGTCTATGACCTCTGTCAGGAGCTGCCTTCATCATCATTCCTCTGGAATCACAGTTGGTCATTTTGTTGATTAGAGTACTTAGTATTCCAAAGCAGTTTCTCTTTACAAATTATTATTCTATAAACTATTCTCCTGCTTCTGCTCACTTTACTCTGCATCACTTCACAAGGTTTCTCTGAAGCTATCCTCTTGGTAATTTTTAATGGTGGTTATAGTCTATTACAATCTTATATGATAGTTTAAGTCATTACAGTATTTTTCAGTACATATTTGCAACTGAGCCCCAACCCTGGGAATTTAGGTTGCCCTTCTTCCTATGCCCCTATGTAGTACTGTGTTACAACAGCATCAAGCTCCTCTTCCCCTGAGAGAAGACTCTCATAAACAACATATTGTTGGATTCTGGTTTCTAATCCATTCATGATTACTAACTCATTTCCCTCCATTCTATTTTCTTCTGTTTCTCTCTCTCTCTGTCTCTCTGTGTCTCTCTCTCTCTCTTTTCCCCCCTCTCTCCCTCCCTCAAGTCCTTTTTGTTTTTGACAACTGCTTCTCTTATTTTGTCCTCCCTCTTGTCACTACTCTCTTCTTTTAGTCCCTTCGCCTTCTACTTTCCTGTTGGGTAGGATGGATTTTTATACCCAAATGAGTGAGTGTGTGTGTGTGTGTGTGTATGTATACATATACATATATATTCTTCCCCCTTGGAACCAGTTCAGATGAGAGTGAAGTTCAAGTATTTCTAGCTGCCCCCAATTTTCCTCTTCACTGTAAAAACTCTTCCTTGAATGTTTCTTTTGTGTGAGATAATTTTCTTATTCTTCTCCCTTCCCCCTTCTCCCTGTGCATGCCTCTTTTTCACCTTTCCATTCTTTTTTTTTTTTTTAGATCATCCCAACATACCCATGTACTCTGTCTTTTGGGGTCCTTTTAACTGCCCAAAATGATGATAAAGTTCTTAGGAGTTACATTTATCATCTTCCCATATAGGAATATAAACAGTTTAATCTTATTATTTAATTTAATAATAAACAGTCCCATATGATTTCTCTTTCATGTTTACCCTTTTTTGCTTCTCTTGAATCTTGTGTTTGAATGTCAAATTTTCTATTTAGCTCTTGTATTTTCATCAGGAATGCTTGAAAGTCTTTTATTTCATTAAGTGTATGGTTTTTCCCATATTACAGTCAGTTTTACTGAGTAGATTATTCCTTTGCATTCTGGAATATCATATTTCAAACCCTTCACTTCTTTACTGTGTTGTTATTACTGTTCTTCAGTGATGTTTGACTTTTTGTGACCCCATTTGGAATTTCCTTAGCAAAGATACTTCAGTGGTTTGCTATTTCCCTCTCCAGCTCACTTTACAGATGAGAAAACTGAAGTAAACAAGGTCAAATGACTTGCCCAAAATCACACAGCTAGCAAGTGTCTGAGGATGTATTTGAATTCACATCTTCCTGATTCCAGGCCTGGTACTCTATCCACTGTGCCACCTAGTTGCCTTCTTTTCTCCTTGACTGGGGAAATCTGAAATTTGGTTTTAATATTCCTGGGACTTTTCATTTTAGGGATGATCAAAGGGATTCTTCACCTTTTCAGGGGATGCTCAATGGATTTTCTTTCAACTTTATTTGCCCTCTGGTTCTAAGACGTAAGGGCAGTTTTCCTTTATAATTTATTGAAAGATGATATCTAGGCTCTTTTTTTTTAATCATGGCTTCCAAATAGTCAAATCATTCTTAAATTATCTGTCTTTGATCTATTTTCTAGATCAGTTGTTTTACCAATGAGATGTTTCACATTTTCTTTTATTTTTTCATTCTTTTGACTTTGTTTTGTTGTTTCTTGATGTCTCCTGGAGTCATTAACTTCCACTTGCCCAATTTTAATTTTTAAGGAATTATTTTCTTTAGTGAAGTTTTGTACCTCTTTTCCCATTTAGTTAATTCTGTTTTTGAAGGAGGTGTTTTCATCAGTTTATTTTTGTATCTCTTTTACTATTTGGCCAATTCTACTTTTTAAGAAGTTATTTTTTCAGTATTTTTTGTGCCACTTGTACAAGCTACTAATTCTATTTTCATAATTTTCTTGTATCATTCTCATTTCTGTTCCCAATTTTTTCTCTACTGTTCTTATTTGATTTTTAAAATCTTTTTTTCCTCCTTTTTCCCCTAGGAATTCTTACTTGTGTCCAATCAACATTTTTTTTAAGGCTTTGTTTTGTAGATGTTTTTAGTTGTTTTCTTCTGAATTTGTCTTAAGCTTCCTTGTCACAAGAGGAGCTTCTTATGGTCAGGTTAGTTTTTTTGTTGTTTGCTTCTTTTTCTACTCTATTTCTTGCCTGTGAACTTTATGTTATAGTTGGGCTCTGTATACCTCTGGGTCAGGGATCGCAGGGAGTCACTGTCCCAAGCTTCAAGCTTTTTTGCCCTACTTTTTTCACAGTTTGTTCTGGGGGTCTGTAAGTTTTCAATGCTTCTGAGGTCATGTGATCTGGGGAGAGGTGTGATCACTGCTCTCCTGGTCTGTGTTTGGATCCTGACCCAGGAAGGGTTCTCACTCCCTTGTGATTGCAAGTGTTCCTCTCTACCCTGTAACTGTGACCTGGAACTGGGTTAATGGATTTGCCAAAGGGAACCTGATCCTTCACCCAGTACCTGCACAGGGGACCCCAGTGATCTCTTTCTGACCAGGTGTCTAATCCTCTTAGCACTTCATGAATAAGAGTTTGGAAATCAATAGATTGTGAAGTACTTGTCAACAGGGATTGTTTTTGCCTTTCTTGTTATTCCCAGTGTTTAGCACAGTATCTGGAACACACTAGGCACTTAATAAATGCTTGTTAGCTTAAAAAGTAAAAGCATTAGGAAAATATTAAATTGTCATGTGAATTCTAAACCTCTTTCAGTATAATCACATGAAACAATGTCTTCTCAAAGGAGATTTATATTTATGAACTTCTACTTATGTAAAATTTCATTGCAATATATTAAAATTCACCCAAAAATGACTATTTGAAAGCTTCTAAGTGCCACTTTGTTTCCAAATGATGGACTACCCATAAATAAAACTTACTGCTCTTTAATAGTTCATCAAATTTCATACAAAATTAAGCCAATGAAAATAAATGAAACATTTGATCTTATCTTTGAAAGACCTAGTAGTGATGAAAGGCAATTAAACAGAGACAAAATTATCATTACTAAAGAGAGATAGAGAGACTAAAGGACAGATACCAAACATTTATTAAATACTTTTTTATGCCAATCACTGTGCTAAAGGGATACAAATACAAGCAAGCAAGATAGCCCCTACCCTAAAGGAACTTACATTCTAATGGAAGAAGACAACAAATACACTTGTGCAGCTGAAACTGGTTAGGGAGCATGTAGGTAATAATTGTTTCATATTAATGGAAGGATAAGAAATAAATGTCTCATTAGAACTCTTAAAGATTGTAGGAAAGGTAAATATGACAAAGGATCCATGGTTGGGTTTTTTCTGTTTTGATGGCCTCAGGGAAAGACAGAAATGGGAGGGAAAGAGATCTATATTGGGGGAAAAAAGAAGGAATATAGGAAGGGAAATCATCATACAATACAGTTGCACAAGATGAAGAGTATTTAAACATAGAGGAAGGGATTAGAGAAAAAGGAATGATACAAACCTTGTTTTCATATTAATCAGATAAAAGAAAATTGAATACAATTATGCACACTCATATACACACATAAAGACTGTAGTATGGAAATATATTAAACTCAAAATAGGAGGGGACGGGACCAAGGGAGGGGAAGGCCAACTAAGGAACAAAGTAGAAATTGTGAAGATTAAAGAAGAAATCAATAAAATTGAGAGAAAAAAATAATGAATTGATAAACGAAACAAGGAGCTATTTTTTTGAACTGATAAGTTACCAAAGTTACCAAAAAAGTTGTTACCAAAAAAGGAAAAAGGAAAATTTACAACTGAGGGTGAAACAAAAGAAATTATTAGAAATCATTCTGCCCAATTCTATGTTAACAAACTGAATAACTCTGAAGTAAAGGAATGAAGTAACCTAAAACCAGAAAAAAGAAACTGAAGAAGTAATAAATGAACTTCCAAAGAAAAAAGTCTAGCACCATATAGATTAACAAGTGAACCTATCAACCATTAAAAGAACTTTTAATTCCAATATTATATAAACTGCTTGCACTAAGTGGAAAAGAAATCACCATTCTGATCTCTTTCTGTTATGCAGATAACATCCTAATACCTATACCAGAGAGAAATAAAACTGAGGAAAAAAATATAGAGCAATATTCCTAATAAAAATTAATGCAAGTATTACATAAAATATTAGCAAATAGGCTACAACATATTAGAAAGATTGCACACTATGACAAAGTTCGTTTTATACTAGAAATGCAGAGTTGGTTCAAAGAGGAAGAAATATTATAAATATAATGATATAAATAAGAAAAACCATATCATTATACCAATAGAGGTTGAAAAAGGCTTTTGATAAAATTCAACACCCATTCCTATTTAAAAAGAAAACAAAAACAGAAAGCATAGAAATAACTGAACCTTTTCTTAAAATAATAATATCTATCTAAAATCAAGAATAAACATTATATGTAATGGAGAACAGTTAGAGGTTTTTCCAACAAGATATTGAGAAAGCCAAGGATAGTCATCATCATAGCTACTATTTAACATAGATTAAGACATGCTAGCTATAGCAATAAGACAGGTAAGAGAAATTGAGGGAATAACATAGCCAAAGAAGAAACTAAATGATCACTTTTGCAGATAATTTGATTTACTTAGAAAATTCCAGAGTCAACTTAAAAATTAACTGAAATAATAAACTCAGGAAAATTGTATAATGTAAATAAATTCAAATAAATTATCAGCATTCCTGTATATTACCCACGAAACCCAGCAGATAGGGTTTAGCAAGAAAAAATGACCACAGATGGTATAAAGCATTTTGGAATATACCTACAAAGATATGCCTAATAGCTATATGCATCCAGGTATAAAACACTCCTTGCATAAAGATAATTGTAGAAATATTAATAGCTTATGGTTAGGTCATGCCAATGTAAAATAAAAATGATAATTATGCTGAAATTACTTATTCAGTGTTATACTATTCAAACTACCAAAGGATTATATTGTATAGCTAGAAAAATAATAATGAAATTCACATGTATGAACAAAAGATCAAGAACCTCAAGGGTAAGGGTGAAGAAACAGAAAAAACAGAGCTCTGTAAGTACCAGATCTAAAAAGTATTCTACAAATCAGTAATCATTAAAATGATTTGGTATTGGTTCACAAACAGGTCAATTAGTAGAACAGGAACACCACACAGAAAAGCAATGAACACTGAAGCAAAGTGTTTTGATCAAACCCAAAGATCTTAGGTACTGGGCAAAGGAATCACTATTTGACAAAAACTTCTTGGAAAACGGGATAGTATTTTGGTAGATATAAGTTATAGTTCAATATCTCAAATGGTATGTCAAGGTAAACTTCAAATGGATATATGACTTAGACACAAAATTTGACATAAGTAAATTAGAGGCACAAAGAAGAAATTAACTTTCAGATCAATGGAAAGAGGAAGAAGAGTTCATGACCAAATAAATGACAAGATCAAAGAATATGAAATAGACAATTTTGATTATATAAAACTTAAAAGTTTTTGCACAAACAAAACCAATGCACTAAAAATTAGAAAGGAAATCGGTAACTGGGAAAAAAAACAATTACAGCAAGTTTCTCTGATAAGGGTCTCATTTCTGAGATGTATGTATAAAGATATGATTAAAATTTATTAAGACTAAGAGCCATTCTTTAATAGATAATTTGTCATAAAATATGAACAGGTAGCTCTCAAAGGAATAAATGCAACCTATCATCAATCATATAAAAATATTCCAAATCAATAAAATTAGAGCTATGAAACTTAAAGCAAGTCTGAGATTCTACTTCACACTCATTAGATTAACAATGATGACAAAAGAGGGAAATGACAGGTGTTGAAAGGTATTCAAGAAAACGGGTACAGTAATGCAAACTGGTAAAGCCATGAATTGATCCAACCATGCTAGAAAGCAATTTTGAACTATAACCAAAAATGTCATTAAATTCTGCATATCTGTTGGCCCACCTATATCACAATTAGGCGTATCTCCAAAGAGACCGAAGAAAGAGCAAATTTCTAGTAGCTTTTTCTTATAGTAACCCAAAACTGGAAACTGAAAGGATGTACATCCACTGGGGGATGACTAAATAAATTGTGTATATGAATGTAATGGAATATTATCTTGCCATAAGAAATGATAGAGGAAATTAGGAAGTCTCTATAAACTGATGCAGAACTAGGAAAATAATTTATATTATAATGAAGATTCTTTAAAGAAAAAATACTTTGGAATTCATTAGAATTCTAGTCAATGCAAGGATAATCCACAAGTCTCCTGCCAGAAAGGTAATGAACTAAAATGAACAAAACACATATTTTTGGATACATTAAATATTGGAATTTGTTTTACTGACTATGCATATTTGATATGGGGATTTTATTGTTTTTTAATTGTTTGATTGGAGGGGATAGTAAGAGGAAGAGATAAATGCTTAGAAAAATAAATATTGCATTTTAAAAAAGAAATTATAACTGTAGGCATTATTAACAAACATCTGGAATGTTCACTAATATGAATGAAAAGCATGAAACAAAAAAGAACCAGTATGGTTTGACTAAGAATAGGTCAGGCTAGATTAACCTCATTACCAGATTAATAGATCAAGTGAATGCTATAGATAAGGTTTACCTAGATATCAGCAGAGCATTTGGAAAATGTTTATAGTCAAGAAGTTTAGTTCAGTTAGGTAGATTCAGAACTGGTCATAAAGTCAGATCCAAAGAGTAATCACTAATAGCAATACAGGCACCATTTCCTTTGGAAAGCCTTACTAGATCTGCCCAGTTGGGTTCTCTTTCCTTCTGATGTTATTTCCTGTTCTGCCATTCAAATGCTGAATCCCCTGGAAGAAGGTAAGTTCCTTCAGGACTGGACTATTTCCTGTTTCCTCTTTGTATCTGCAGGGCCAAGTACAATGACCCATAGAGAGCAGGCACTTAATAGATGCTTCTTGAGTTGAACTGATGTTACCATAAACACAAATCTGCAGTGAAGTGCTCAAGAGTTGTTAGCTTGATAATACCATCTTTGTCAATGTCTTGAGTGAAATTTAACTAAAAATCATTTATAAGAGGCAAATTTATAAGAGGCAGGTTTACCCAACCTACTAAGAATCCATTTTTACTTCTGAACATTTTTAAATGCTAATACTCTCCCTCTTTTGTCAGTTCACTACACCTCAAGATTGGGGGCCATCTCTAGCTGTTCTGATATATATCTTGACACTGGACCCAGATGGCTCTGGAGGAGAGAGTGAGGCTGGTGACTTTGTACAGCCCTGCCTCACTTAAATCAAATGTACTTGCAAGTCATGATATCACCTTCCTGATATTATGGTCCTCGTAGAGAATGAAGTAGTAGCTATCTCACTGGGGACCCAACTGGCCAATTCCAGTTGAGCCACACACCTTGCTCACTCCTTCCTTCCTTCCTTCCTTCCTTCCTTCCTTCCTTCCTTCCTTCCTTCCTTCCTTCTTTCCTTCCTTCCTTCCCTCTGTCCATACAAGGAATCATACCCTTACCACAGGTGCTCTGCCTGAAAGAATATAAATCTTGATCACTGAAACCTAGCAAGATATCTTGGGTTTTACAGGCTAGACTTCTTTTTTACGGACCATGCCTCAAGCCCAAATCATTCTGGCTTTCATTGATTAGCCAACAATGGGTCCCAGCCCAAGCCTCACCAATAGCAATTGTTTCTATTTTGGTCAGAAACCCTGAGGGTCTTCCCTGCCCAGACTGATTTTTTTTTTTTACTAGGTTAAAGAGGCCATTCTTTGCCCCATTTTTACCTAGCCTTAACTACTGACTGGGCATGCCTCTTACAAACTGAGACCTGGGAAAGAGCTTAAAAAGGCTAATGTCTCCCACTGCCTCTGGGGCCATCTCCAATTGTCCTGACCTATATCTTGGCACTGGACTCAGACGGCTCCAGAGGAGAGAGGCTGCTGACTTTGCCTAGCCCTGCCTCACTTGAATCCAACTCACCTTCCTGAAGTCATGCTCCTCTTTGAGAATGAAGAACAAACAACAGTAACATCCAAAGATTATAGAAATGTATCCCCTTTTTGCTCATTAATTGGGGAATGGCTGTGGGATATGATTGTGATGGAGTACTGTTGTGCCATAAGAAATGACTAGGGGGGTGGTTTCAGAAAAACATGGCAAGATCTATATAAATTGATGCAGTTAAGTGAGAAGAACCGGGAGATCACTGTGCTCAGTAATAGGAGTGTAGTAATGATGGATCAACTGTGAAAGACTTGGCTACTCTGATTAATACGATGATCCAAGAGAATTCCAAAGGGCTCATGATGAAAAACTGATGAACTCTAAGTGAAAAATAAAGGATAATTTTCTCATTTTTTTTGCTTCTTTTGCAATATGGCTAATATGGGAATGTTTTCCATGATTTCACATATATAATTATTTGTAACTGTTTCACATGTATAATTGATATTATAGTGCTTGTCCTCTCGGTGGGTGGAAGAGGGAGAGAGGGAATTGGGAACTCAAAATTTAAAAAGAACCTTAAGAATAACTAAATATTTTTTTAAAAAAAGAGAGAAGTGTATACCCTTTCCAAGGACATGTTGAATCATATTAAATTCCCAGAACTTTACTGTCAGTCTTTTTCTCCTCAAAAATTTACTTTAATGATAGAGAAGGGTTTCAACATATTTTACCAGTCTGTGCTACTATTAGATGTACAACGAACTCCAGCCAATCTTAAATTTCAGGATATTAATGAATGTTTTAAACTCTATATATCCATTCCCATATTTATCTACAACAAAAGTTATCTCTTCTCTGGTCTGTTTTTAAGGCCTTTGGTTCAACTATGAAATGGACAATGTGAAGATGTTTCAGTGGAACAGAAGCAACACAATAGAAGGGCTAGAAAAAATCCCAATAATAAATGGCTAACAATAGGTAGGAGGGGTAGGTTAAAGATAAGTAGGGATAGATATGGACAAAGAGCTAGTTTTCAAATATAGCAACAAAATCCAGTCCAGTCATAGGAACTGGTCAAATCAAATCTTTTTTCACTGCACCAGGAGCAATTGCATTGCAAGAGTTGGTAAAAGATAGTACGAAAACCACAAAGGTTCATGTATTTGGGGAAATGAAAATTAGTTCCTCCTCAAAAACATAAAGGGTACTTGGCCAAGAAGGAATATGTTGCTCCATTTCAAAGTAAGCAAAGCAAAACTCTCACCAGGAAAGACACCTGCAGGACACAAGCAGTCTTTGAAATCCGACAGCCATGAGTACCACCTTCAGAGTACCCATGGGTATACACCCCTTGTTCAGCTTACTGACTAAGGCTGACCAATTTAATTGGATGGGAGTGAGGAGGAAGAGGAGAAATAGAAAAAGTCAAAACAAAACAAAAAACTCACACCATAAAAAATTGTCCTGTTTTTTCTACCAAAAAGTTTATGCCTGTGATGATTTATTTCAATGGGTACCTCCCTAAAATGGGTATTTGAATTTGCCAATATTAAACAGCAGAATCCCAATTTTAGAAAACCAAAAAAAAAAATTACAGACAAATAATTCTCCATCTCCTACTTTGACCCCCTTGGCCAAAATATGTTCATCTCTTTCCAAGAAATAAGATAGTACAATGCATTGGCTTGCTCTTCTTGTACTGCTGGCCAAATGTTGAAAAGAACAGAGGTTTAGAAAGAATTGGCCCCAAGGGTTTTATAATTGAGAGAGAAAAGTGCTATAAAATAGTATTACATGGACAGAGTCAATAAAAACTGAAACCATTTTGTTTCAATATTTGGGATACTTAAAATGAACTTTTGTTTTCCAATAGTATTCTATTCTCTTATCCTGTTATGTTTAGGCATTCTTAAAGAACAGACTCTTTGCACATAAATACAGTTCAAATATGAAAAAATTATTAACATTTGTCCTAGGATAAAGTCAGAAAATAGAAAATAAAATGGAAGAGTCTATATTTCCCCAAGAAGCTAAGCATTTATACAAAGATAATAATGAAGAATTTCTAACAATAGTAGTCACAATCTCCTCTCCAAACTCTTATGTCTGCTGAAATAAGCTATGTAGAGATACTGCTGTAACATCAAACTGGATGAATATAAAATAATATCACCATATTCCAGGCAAGACCAGCTTTTCTTTATGACTCTCCTACTTCTTTTAATGGCACCATTATTTTCCTAGTCTTAAAACTTAGGAGTCCTCTCTCTTCCCAAAACCTGTCCATATTCTATCTCTTCAATCACTCTGACACCAGTTCCATCCTTTCCATTCCTACTGCTTCCTCCTAATCTGTCTCTTGCTGAGATTACTAAAACGAACCTTGTATCCATTCTGTGGTGTTAATGTGATTAAAGATCTTCCCCACCCATTTAATAGGCCTCAGGTGGAGCTAGTTAAGGGAAGCTTGATTAGGGGAGGCTTGTTTGTAGGAAGGCCCACACCCTTTTGCTAACTACATGTGAAGCCCTGGGGCCCTAAACAGAGAACTAAAAGGGCTCTCAGAATTTTGGGATGAGAGGACTCAGGCAAGCAGATAGTTAGGATTCATGAGTGAGTGTTTACGGAAGGCCCTAGCAGAGGGGAAGGTTACAGGATGGCTCAGCTACTTGCTGTGATATTGTGTTTTAATTTCCTTGCTAATATGATAAAGTAGATTTACTGGTTTCGGGATATGATTACTGCTACGTAAAACTGGGGTTATTGGTTTTGGGATTTGATCCTCTGGTGTCTGAATAAATGTTTTACTTCTTCTGACTTCTATACAGAGAGTCTTACATTTTGCGATACTGAACTACAGAGGCATATTCATGGTCACCATTGATACTGTGAATCTTGCCTTACTGATAAACATTGCCATCAATCCTTTCAGCATATCACTGATAGATTAATATTACTAAAGTGCTAGTTTCAATACAGTACCCCCTGTACTTCCTCATTTATGCACCATGCCTATCTACCCTTCTAGGATTCCTTCATCTCCAATTCTATGAGTTGAAATTCTATACAACCTTCAAGGTTTATGTTAACTGCCATCTCTTTAGATAAGATTTCCCTAATTCTTCCCAGCTGGAAGTGATCTCTGACTCCCAAGAGCTCCCCTAAAATTTTGTTTATGGAAGTTTTAAGCTACTGGTAACAGGCAACCCTATGTTACATAACAGGGTCTGTGTCTTGCTCATTTCTATGCATTCCCTACAATATCTAGCAAGATACCTTTCATATGGTATCCTACATACAGCAGGTGCTCTTGTTGAATTAATGTAAAATAATCATTAGCATTATAATGTTAATCCAGAGAGATAAAGGCACCAAATTACAAATTTTCTCCCCATTTCTACCCTCCCCCCAACTCCAACATGGCATATATTCTGATTGCCCTGTTCCCCACTCAGCCCTCCCTTCTGTCACTCCACTCCCCCATCCCCTTTTCCCTTACTTTCTTATAGGGCAGGATAGATTTCTATGCCACATTGCCTGTATATCTTATTTCCCAGTAGCATGCAAAAACTTTTTTTTTTTAATATGTGTTTTTAAAACTTTGAGTTCCAAATTCTCTCCCCTCTTCCCTCCCTGCCCCACCCTCCCTAAGAAGGCAAGCAATTCAACATAGGCCACATGTGTATAATTATATAAAACTCTTCCACAATACTCATGTTGTGGAAGACTAACTATATTTTGCTCCTTCCTATCCTATCCCACTTTGTTCAATTTTCTCCCTTGACCCTGTCCCTTTTCAAAAGTGTTTGCTTTTGATTACCTCCTCCCCTATCTGCCCTCCCTTATATCGTCGCCCCTTTTTTATCTCCTTCTTTCCTGTGGGGTAAGATACCCAATTGAGTGTGTATGTTATTCCCTCCTCAAGTCAAATCCAACCAGAGCAAGATTCACTCATTCCCTCTCACCTGCCCCCTCTTCCCTTCCAACAGAACCGCTTTCTCTTGCCACTTTTATGTGAGATAATTTACCCCATTCTATCTCTCCCTTTCTCCCTCTCTCAATATATTCTTCTCTCATCCCTTAATTTGATTTTATTTTTTTAGATATCACCCCTTCTTATTTAACTCACCCTGTGCCCTCTGTCTATACATACATATGTATATGTATATGCATATGTATATGTATATTCCCTTCAGCTACCCTAATACTGAGGTCTCATGAATCATACATGTCCTCTTTCCATGTAGGAATGTAAAAAAAACAGTTCAACTTTAGTAAGTCCCTTATGATTTCTCTTTCTTGTTTACCTTTTCATGCTTCTCTTGATTCTTGTGTTTGAAAATCAAATCTTCTATTCAGCTCTGGTCTTTTCCCTGAGAAAGCTTGAAAGTCCTCTATTTTATTGAATATCCATATTTTGCCTTGAAGCATGATACTCATTTTTGCTGGGTAGGTGATTCTTGGTTTTAATCCTAGGTCCATTGACCTCCGGAATATCATATTCCAAGCCCTTCGATCTCTTAATGTAGAAGCTGCTAGATCTTATGTTATCCTGATTATGTTTCCACAATACTCAAATTGTTTCTTTCTGGCTGCTTGAAGTATTTTCTCCTTCATCTGGGAACTCTGGAATTTGGCAACAATGTTCCTAGGAGTTTTCTTTTTGGGATCTTTTTCAGGAGGCGATTGGTGGATTCTTTCAATTTCTATTTTGCCCTCTGGCTCTAGAATATCAGGGCAGTTCTCCTTGATAATTTCTTGAAAGATGATATCTAAGCTCCTTTTTTGATCATGGCTTTCAGGTAGTCCAATAATTTTTAAATTATCTCTCCTGGATCTATTTTCCAGGTCAGTGGTTTTTCCAATGAGATATTTCACATTGTCTTCCATTTTTTCACTCCTTTGGTTCTGTTCTATAATATATTGATTTCTCATCAAGTCACTAGCTTCCACTTGCTCCAATCTAATTTTTTAGGCAGTATTTTCTTCAGTGCTGTTTTGGAGCTCCTTTTCCATTTGGCTAATTCTGCCTTTCAAGGTATTCTTCTCCTCATTGGCTTTTTGGAGCTTTTGCCATTTGAGTTAGTCTATTTTTTAAGGTGTTATTTTCTTCAGTATTTTTGGGGTCTCCTTTAGCAAGTCATTGACTTGTTTTTCATGGTTTTCCTGCATCACTCTCATTTCTCTTCCCAATTTTTTCTCTACTTCTCTAACTTGCTTTTCCAAATCCTTTTTGAGCTCTTCCATTGCCTGAGACCAGTTCATGTTTTTCTTGGAGGCTTTTGATGTAGGCTCTTTGACTTTGTTGACTTCTTCTGGCTGTATGTTTTGGTCTTCTTTGTCACCAAAGAAAGATTCCAAAGTCTGAGTCTGAATCTGAGTCCATTTTCCCTGCCTGGCCATGTTCCCAGCCAACTACTTGACCCTTGAGTTTTTTATCAGGGTATGACTGCTTGTAGAGTATAGAATACTTTGTCCCAAGCTTGAGGGGCTGCACTGTTGTTTTCAGAGGTTTTTCTACACAGCAAACTGCCACACCAGCACTCCTCCACCCCCAAGAACCGCCAACCTGGACCATGACTTAGATCTGAGCAGGCTCTGTACTTCTGCTCAGATCCGCCACTTAATTCCTCCCACCAGGTAGGCCTAGGGCCCATAGCATCTGCAGCTGTAGTTCTGCAGCTGCACCACCTCTACTGCCTCCGGGGGGTGGCCGAACCTAGAACTCCTTTAACTCTGTCCCCCGCAGTTTTTCCCACTAACCTTCTCTGTTGTCTTTGTGTTTGTGGGTTGAGAAGTCTGGTAACTGCCACAGCTCACTGATTTTGGGGGCTAGGGCCTGTTCCGCCTGGCTCCCGGTCTGGTTGGTCTGGGCGTAGCCCACACTGGGCTCTGCTCTGCTCCCAGTTCCGTGCAATAGATCTTACCCAGCGACCATCCAGGCTGTCCTGGGCTGGAGCCCTGCTTCCCTCTGCCATTTCATGCGTTCTGCAGTTCTAGAATTTGTTCAGAGCCATTTTTTGTAGGTGTTTGGAGGGTCCTGGGGGAGAGCTTTAGGCCAGTCCCTGCTTTCCAGCTGCCATCTTGGCTCTGCCCCCCCAGCCACTGCTTTCTAAGACACACAGATATGGTTTTCTAGCAGCTTCATAAACAAATACATCAGGCTCAGTAACTGGCATTAGGAATACAAAGACAAAAAATGATATCTCAATGAACTTACATTCTATATGGAAGCCAACAGGTACATATACATACACATTTAGAGCTGGAAGGATCATCAAGAATCTAGTCTGGAGGTGTCAGTCAGCCTCAGGCCCTGACACAGCCCAAACTAAATTAAAATGTAACTGGGAAATGTTCAACAAAAGAAATAAAACTATATCACAATGTAGATAACAGTGATATTAATTAATAAATGTGGTTTTCTAAGTCAATGTGTGATCTGCAGGGATTTGTTTCTATTCGAGTTAGACACCACCAATCTAGTCCAACCCCATCATGTTACAAATGAGATAACGAGGGGCCCAGGAGAGGTTATAGAACTTGCCTAAGGTCATAGGCCGGAAGTGACACAGCCATGATCTGAACCTAGTTTCTCTGACTTCAACACTCTTTCCTCTGCACCACTGTGTGTCTCTAAATGAAGAATAAATACTAGTTAGTTAGCGAGGGAAGGAGGGAGGGAGGAAGGAAAGGCGCTCCCAGTTTGGGGGATGAGGAAGGGCTTCTTATTAAAGGTGATACTCGAGCTGAGTCTGCAGGAAGTCAGTGTTTCTTTGAGGTGGAAGTGTGTAAGTACATTGCAGAAACTGAGGCTGGACAGTGCAATAGCCCAAAGACAAAAGACAGAGTGTAAGGAATAGAAAGGAAGTTTAACTAGACTACCTATAAAGTGAAGGAAGGGAAGTAATATCTGGCTGGGGCCTGATTGTGAAGGGCTTTAAGAGCCAGAGAGAGGAGCTTATAATCCTAGAGTTAATAGGGAGCCAGTGAGGGCAGCTAGGTGAGTAGAGCACTGGCCCTGGAGTCAGGAGGACCTGAGTTTAAATCCAGCCTCTGACACTTGACACATTTACTAGCTGTGTGACCTTGGGCAAGTCACTTAACCCCAATTGCCCTGCCTTCCCCCCTCCCAAAAAAACAAAACAACAATAACAACAACAAAAATAGGGAGCCAGTGCATTTTATTTAGTAAGTAAGGACATGGTCACATTTGCTTTTGAGTAAATTGGCAACCCTGGGATGGGGGTGGGGGTGGGAGGTGGGACGGGACTTGAGGCAGGGAGACCAATCAAGAGGACACTACAATAGTTTAAACTAGGGGTGATAAAGATCTAAACTACGGTGGAATTTGTGTGAACAAAGATATCAGATACAAGAGATTTTGTGGAGATAAAAAGTCAGGTTTTGGCAACTGCACATATGGAGCTAGTGAGAGTAAAGAGTCAAGAATAATACTGAAGTTATAAACCTAGGAGACTAGAAGGATGATGATGTTTTCACCAGAAACGGAGAAGAGTAGTAGAGCGGTGGGTTTGAGGTCTGGTGTGGATATGTTGAGTTTAAAAGAACTTGGAGACATCCAGTTTTAAATGTCCAATAAGAGGCAGTTAGAGATGTGGGATTAAGGCTCGAAACTGGTGCTAGATACCCAGATTTATGAGTCATCTGCATAGAAATGTTAATCAAATCCATAGGAGTTGGTAAGGTCACCAAAAAAGTGTGGAGAGAAAAAAGAGAATAGGGTCCAGGTCAGGCTAGACAGGTCCAACCCCACTAAAGAACTCAAGCCATGCTGGTTGCTAAGAGTTAATAGTCTAGGGAACAAGGTCACTAGAATAAAGTGGAGTCTCTTGACATGTTTCTTTGGGACATGTTTTAAGACTACAAGTTGTTTATTTGAATATGTCCCTGTTAAACTTAATACTACTAACAATGGAAACAGCCACTGCCACTATGGTAGTCCAGACCCTGATCACATCACACCTAGATTATTGAAAAAGCCACTTATCTCTCCTCCCATCTATCTATATACCATAGAGTAATAGTATCACTCCCTTATTCAAAAGATTTCATTGACACTCCAGTACATAAAAAAGTCCCTAAATACCAAACTCACCTGGTATTCAAGGCACTCAATAATCTGACTCCAATTTAACTATCATCTGTACCCAAGTGTATCACTTGATATTCCTACTATCAAACTTGTTGCTTCAAACAGACTGACTTCATTGTACTGATGAGGTTAGGGAACCATATGATGAAGTCAGGGAACCATATGTTTTTAGGGGTGCTTGAGACCCCAAAATAGCAACACGCTGGGTCCTGCTCGAATGAACTGGACTCAAGCCTTCTCATAGCCAAAGAAAAAAAAGTTTATTACAGATTCGCTACATTGGGTTGTCTTAAGAAATCTCACCATTTGTGATGCTCATTTTCACAAGTCTAAACCCCATCAGTATCTCTATATCTTTCAGTGTTATTGCTTACTTGCCCAACCACTATACACCCTTGCCTCTTCTTCACTGACCTGAACCCTTCCCTTCCTTCAAACACAGCTCAAGCCTGACTCACCTCCTCCATGAAACCTTCATGCCAAATAATCTCTCTTTCCTTATAATGCAGCAGCACTTATTGCCACTATCATTGATTTTGTCATCCTTATAACTACTTTATATTGTCACTTATCTTTCTATGTCTATGTCTTCCCAACCAAAATTGAAGGAAAAGATATGGCATACCTTTGTATTTCCCACAGTATGATTAAAAAAAAATAGTAGCTATACAATTATTGTCTGCTCGTTGATTGATCTTATAAATCTGTATAACTTGACATTTTCAAACCCAAACAAATGTCCACTTATTTCAAGAAATGTTCCATGCAACAAAATTCTAGTATAACAAAAAATATGGATGATACCTTGAACTCAGGACTCAATTGTTATTTGGCCTATAACACTAAAAATAAGAAGGAAAAAAAAACTAAACTAAATTATTTAATCAAGAATTCCCAGAACATCTAAATTTAAATCAGTCAATCACCTTTGTCATGCTTACATTAGAAAATGGAAGGAAAGAATGAATATCTGTAACAAGAATGTTACTAGCAGCTGCTGTGGAGGTATCAGACCAACAACACCAGCACACAGGAGGGCTGCTAGCACAGGTTCTTTGCTTTGCTTTTCCAAGGAAAGCAACTTCAAGGGGTTTATAATCTCACTTTAATTAAACATACATATATCATTCACTTAGTTCAGGGGAAAAAGCCAGCACCTTGAACTTCAGAGCAAATACAAACAGAAACTACAAACAGATCAACAGACAGCCTCTGTATGATCAAGACATCACATACAGAGTGGCCAAAAAGAGAAGCACCAACATCTGGGTTTTCAAAGCCCCGGTGGGGAGTGAGGGTAGGGGGGCTCAGGGGAGAGAAACGGGGACGGGGACTCTTAACAATGGCTACCCAGAGTCTCAGCTGGTCAAATCACATGACACTCTTCCAGTGAGTGAGAACACCAAAACAAAATGCCAACCTCATATCATATACACCCTCTTCAGGGTCAGAGAGCATCACAACCATGCGACTCAAACCCATGTGAACTAGGCTTTCTTGTTTTTTTAGGCAGATCAAAGATTTGATTCAATCAAAGAAACAAAAGACAACAAAAAGGCCACTTTACTTGCTATTACATTTGAAAGGCAAGACTCATCAAAGGTACTTGATTACCTTAGCATTCTAAAAGAGAAAACAAAAAAGTCCCACCCTAATTATCATAACAATATCATCTGAATCAATAAATCAGAGAAGGTATTCATATTAGAAGCTATAACATTTCTGGGAATAGAATTTGACCCCTAGTGAATCAAATCCCTATAACTGCATGGCCTTTTGCAAGAGGGGCTGCCTGTACTTAAATGTGTGGCTTACAAAGAGGCCAGAAAAGATACATCTCTAGGGTCTCCTCCTCCTATCCTTCTTCAAGGGAGACTTTAATTCCTGCTGGGAAAGGAAGCAGGCAGTTGGAACCAGGAGTTGGCCCCTCTGCTTTCCTCAGGGACAGGGAGTATCAGGATAGAATTATGTCTACCTTCTCCCTTCAATATTGTTAATCTAGAGAAAATAACTTTAAAGTTCAAGCTCAACTCCTGATTGCTGTTCCACAAAGGGGAAGGAAGAAGCCAAGCTCTATATCAAGGGCTGTGACTCTCTTCCCACCAAAAGTCCGTTCCATGATGAGCTTATGAGGAAACAGCAATTAAACCTATTTATCCAAGTTAAAAGCAAAACAGAAATCAGGGAAAGTATACACATGAGAATATTTACCAGACAATACATATTGAAGGAGATCTCCTATTGGGAGTGAGGTAGCTCAACTCAACTGTTTGAGGGAGTTCCAGACTTTACTCAAAGGAAATTCCTGAAAGTCTCTAGTGTAGCAAGCTGAGAATAAGGACATGATTGAAGTTCTACATGTCAGCTTCTTTCTAGAATATTTCTCCCTTCATGACCTGAGCTGGCATTGTAGATCTTTTCTTTAGAAACTGAATGTTAACCTCCCCCAGCCCCTTCCCAGTCCAAGCCCCAAGAGACTGAAGAGATCAGGTCTCTCTCTTTTCCTGCTCTTGCTAATGCTACCTTGCTTCACCTCTCATGTAGGAAAAGGGCATTGATCTAAAGACAGAGTCCCCAACAAATAGGCTTTGAGGTTCAATTTGCATTCAGAAGATTTAAATGGACTGGCACAATTCTAAATGATATATGATGAAAAATTTCTCAGTGATTTTTCACAAACTGGCAACTAAGAATATTCGGGCTCCAAGATTCAGCTGACAATGGTTCTAAACATTTTATAAAATAAATTGAGAGTTGTCTGCAACCAACTTGTCTTAGAACAAATACTATTCTGATGATAATCATAACCTTTGATTCCCCTAAGTCTTTTAGTAAATTAAATGCAAAAATCTGACACTGATTTAGTATCTCTAAATCTCTATAAAGGTGACATTGAGTATTGAAATAAAAGTTGAGGGGGGAAAGGAAAGATCTCAGTAAATGGATTAACAGCAAAATGGAAATGTCCTACTCATCATGCACAGGAAATGAACAGAAAAGAGGGTAAAACTGGAAGGGAGAGGTAACTGGCCACCTAAAGCAGAATAGAGTATGTCCTTTGACAAGATGAAAATCCTAAGGACAAATCTGAACCAAACTTATCAATGAAGAGGAAACCAATTAAATTGATAAAAGTGATAATACGATACAAAGACAATTTGACTAATCATAATGCCATAGGGCAATTACTCTAAATAAAAAACAATGAAGTCCATTTTTTTTGCACAATGTATTTAAATAAGAGCAATCAGGGCAGTTGCTGAAGCACAAAAGCAAAATATTAACAGATCTAAAGAGGAAGATCACAACATGCACAATCCTGAGAAAGATACCATATCTTGTATATAATACAAGCCATCTAATCACACACACCTAACATTATAAGCAGAAGGACATCGTCCCTCTTTGTTAGCTCAAAACAGCTAATCAGCTTTCTTTAAAAGCACCAGAAAAATGACTGAATAGTTTTACTTCAAACAAAATCCTTTCAAAAATATAACAAACTGATAATGAGGACTAGAAAAGACCTGTTCCATACTGGTTTCTCCACAGCAGGAACTTAATCACAGATTAGAAAATTCTTTTTCTTACAAGAGACTCTCAGAAGTGATATATTAACTGAACATTTAACCATGTCCAAAAGCCACATAAGTACATGCCAATAGAAATCTGTTTGAAATTCCTCATATCTTGTTGTTTTAACAAAGTCCATGATGAATGCCTCGTTGATTCTTAGTTGTAGTTTTAACCCTTTCCCCTCTCAGCTTTTTCCTTTAAAACATATCAACTTTAGTATGCAATCACTTAAATTTATAAATATTAGATGAACAGCAGTAAATTTTATGAAAAGTGAAATCAGAATAAGAGCAACAATAAGAGAGACAAGTAATAAATATCTCTCTATCACCCAATAGAGACTGAGATGGCTCCACCACTGTCTATCCTGAAAATATATAAAAGGTACAAAGAATAAAATACCATTAGGTAGACCACCCACAATGCAAGAGAAAAGTATCCATTTGACAGTCCCTCTCTTGAATAAGGTTTATTCTAATTTTAATAGCAATAGAGGTCCTCAGTACAGATTAGTAACTGAAGAACAGAATAATTCAATGTCTTGAATAGTCTCTCCCTCCCTTTCTCTCTCTCTCTCTCTCTCTCTCTCTCTCTCTCTCTCTCTCTCTCTGTCTCTCCACATATATATATATATATATATATATATATGTGTATATATCGTCTATTACTGCAATGACAAACATGATAACACATGGAACTTTTGATTTTCAAGTCCTCTTACCTATTTTTGCAAGAAAACACATTTATCTCCTTTTCTTAGAGATATTTGAGTATAAATTGAGCAGGTTGGTAGCATAGTGGATAAAGGGCTGGATTAGGTAATTAGAAAGATTAGAATTTGAATCCTGCCCCAGGCACTTACTAGCTGTGTGACCCTAAGCAAGTCATTTAACCTTAGTCTACATCAGTTTCCTCCTATGCTAAAAAAAAATTTGGATAATAATAGCGTCTACCTAACCGGGCTGCTATGAGGATAAAATGAGATATGTTGAGAGGAATTTGCTTCATATTGAGCTCCATTTAACAGAAAAACCAGGTTCATTAAGAAGTGAATTGTTCTAAGTAACAGAGCTAATAAGTAAAATGGTCAAGATCTGAACCCAGGTCATATGTATGAAAACCCCATCATTCTTTCTATTATGCCAGACCTTTATGCCAATACCTGACTTCCCCACTGTGGAGATAAGTAAGATCAGTAGTTTACAATCAATCAACTGAGAACCCTATATACAGCCACATTAAAAAAAAAAAAGCATCCTTTTAGCCAGACTTAGGCTACTTGGTTCACTGACCTCCTGATGACATAGCTTCCCTGGCCATACTTTCCAGAACTGGTTGTACTTTCACTTCTACCGCCCTCTTCTCTGGTTGTGGTGGGGAAGTTGTGACACTCCATGCTCCCCACTGGCATTTCCATGCTTTCCCTTACCTTCATCACTTGATAACCTCTCCTTCTTAAAGCTTTATTTATATAAATGTAGCACTCAATAATATTTCAGAAGCTTTTGCTTCCTCATCTCCAGGGCACTCCCCTTCTTTTCTCAGTGACTCTGGTGCTCAGTCTTTCTCTCCTTCACAACTCCTATCTTCATAATAGAGGGGTCCAACATACATACTGATACTATACTCCCTCAAACAACTTTACCTCCCAACTTGCTCACTTCCCACCCCCTGTGCCTCTATCTCACTTCAGCTACACAGAGATAATCATACCCTTAATTTTGCTATCACCTATAAGAGTTCCACTTCCCTGTTCATGAACTCTACAATTCCTTTATCTAATCACAAACTGTTGTCATTCCATCTCTCCTTCTGTCTTGTAACCCCAAACCCTGTACTTTGTCCTCATTGTGACTTCCGATCCTTCTATTTCTGTTTTTCCCACCTCATCACCCCTATACTAACTATACTCTCCTCCCTTCCCTATCTTGATCACTTGAACCAACTCAATTCTGCATTATCCTTCCAAGTTCCTTGTCCCCTTATCCTATTTGAGATCTTGCCCTGTGAAACCTTATCCTTGGATTACTTCCACCATACGATGCCTTTCTCCTACAACACATATCATTAAATGAAGCTGGAGGAAAATCATGAAATCATGCTGACTGGGTCCACTACAAGTTTATGTTACATAATCTCAACTGGGCCCTCACCACCGCATGGCAATCTTTTTACACCTCCCCAATTAATTCACTAGAGCAACTTTCCCAAACATCTTCATCTCTCTTCAAACCTCTTATTGGCCCCCTCGGCCAATTCTCTTAACTGAGAATGTTATCTCCTAGTTCAATGAAAAAAATAAGGCATTTTTGCTAAGAGCTACCTCTTTTCCCCTCCTCATCTCACATCACTTAGTTGCTTTCTGCTACTATCTCTTCCTGCACCTCTTTCTCACATGAAGAAGTCACCCTTCTTCTTGCCAAGGCAAACCCCTCTACATGTATAAATGGTCTTATTCCATCCTATCTCCTCCAGCATATTGTCCCCTTTATTATCCCCACTTTCACCTTTCTTCAGCCTGCATTACTTCACAGTTGGACTACTGCAATAGACGGTCAGTTGGTCTCCCTGCCTCCATACTTCAGACCATTCTCCACTTGGCTGCCAAAATGATCTTCCTAAAGCACAGGTCTGACCATGTCACTCTATCTACTTAATAAACTTCAATGGCACCCTCTTACCTCGAAGATCAAATATAAAATCCTCTGACTGGTATTCAAAGCTTTTCATAATTGGTCTCTTACTAGCTTTTCAGTCTTTTTTATACCTTATTCCCACTGATGTATATACACTCTCTTCAAACTCCAAGTGTTTCCAATGGCTGAACTTCATGCCTGGAATGTTCCACCTCCTGGCCTCTCTGGCTTCCTTCAAACCTGAGCTAAAGTCTCCCCTTCTGTAAGACTCCTTTCCCAGGCTTCCTTAATCTTAGTGTTTTCCCTTTGGTATTATCCTGTATATATCTTGCTTGAAGTTATTACTAATGCATTTCATTAGTATGCAGATAATATCACCATCAGCACTTGTAATGCATTTCATGATAAGCCAAAGGACAGGTGAACTGTCTAGTAATGAGAGCCAAAGTCCCAGCTAATCATAAACTTTAAAGAAAAATCAGACAGCTAAAAACTCTTTATTGCATAGTCCATCTACAACTCTAACAGAGCAAGTTGATATACTCAAGTGGTTTTATTTTTTTTATAAGAAAGAAGACAGAGTGAGTCATTTCTAGGTATCCTACAACAAAAGTGGTATTCTCCCAACTCCATTGTCTTAGGTTCCTGTTTACACAATTGTGCCTTCTCACAACTCCACTTTACTCTCCTATTCTACCCAAATATGTATTAGAATCCTGGCCTTCAATAATTAAAAAATAATTTAATATCTACAATGGAAACTAACTGGAAGGACTAGATAAGATTGTCAATAAAACTCTTCTTTACGATACTAGAGAATTAACACCCAACATTGGCCATGTGAAAGTCACTTACCTTCTGTCAACTTCAGTTTCCTTGTCTCTCAAATGGGGACAATACTTGTAGCAATTATTTACTGGGTAAGTTGTGAGGGTAAAATGAGATATGCTAACCATAACTCATCAGTGCTTCATCATTATTATTATTGAGTAATCAGGGACTATTTTTCCATTCTTTGAATTATCTAGGCTATTTCTCCTTCTGATTTAAACTATCTATTAATATTCTGAGTACAGGGTGACTGGAGAGGAATACAAAGAGATCAAAGTAAATGACAGAGAGGAAATTGGGGAGGGAGATGATGCCATGGCTAAAGGAAACTCGAGGATTACCTACAGATTTCCTTTTTTTTTTTTTGCTCCCTTTAAGAAATTTGCCTGAAAGTAAGTGGCTATCCTTTTCCCTAGCATAAATTTTGATACACTGTATGAATTCAAATGTCAAATATGTACAAAATCCATCATTACCTCATGCCTGGGCTTCTCCAGTAGCCTGCTGGTGAGTCTGCCTGCCTCAAGTCTCTCCCTACTCCAATCAATCTGCCATTCAGCCACTAAGGTGATTTTTCTAAAGTGCACATCCAATTCTGTCACCATCCTACTCAATAAACTCTAGTGGTTCCCTATTACCTCCAAGATCAAATACAAAATGCTCTCTGGTTTGGAATTCAAAGCCCTTCATATGATAGCCCCTGCTATCTTTCCAGTCTTCTAACACATCACTTCCTAAAATGTACTATTTGATCTAGTGACACTAGCCTTCTAGACATTTCTCGAACAAGATACTCCATCTCTCAGTTTCAGGCATTTTCTTTTACTGTCCTCCATTCCCTCCTATGCTCCACCTACCGATCTCCATAAATTCTTTTAAACCCCAGCTAGAATCCCTTCTCTTACTGGAAGCCTTCCTTGATCCTCTTAATGCTGGTGCCTTCCCTCTGTCAATTATTTCCCATTTATCTTATACAAAGCTTGCTTTGTATATATTTGTTTGCATGCTCCATTAGAATGTAAGCTCCTTGAGGGAAGGGGCTGTCCTTTGTTTCTTTTTGTAATCCCAGAGCTTAGCATAATATCTGATACACTTTTGTTGTTGTTTAGTCATTTTTTAGTCATTTCCAATTCTTTGTGACTCCCTTTTGGGGTTTTCTTGGCAATGATACTAGATTGGTTTGCCATTTCCTTCTCCATCCCTTTTTAGAGTTGAGGAACTGAGGCAAACAGGGTTAAATGACTTGCCAAGGTCACAGAGCTAATAAGTGTTTGAGGCTGAATTTGAACTCAGGAAGATGATACTGCCTGACTCTAGGCCCAATACTATCCACTGGCACCATCTAGTGGCCAAATCCGGTACATAGTAGATGTTCAATAAATGGTTATTGATCAAATGATTGAAAACTGAAAATAATATATTGTTCTTACGCATTTGAATAAAAGGTTGGCACTTAAGGCTCTCCACAATCTGGCTCCTACTGACCTTTCTAATGTTATGTCATATTATTGCACTTTAAGCACTCTGTTCTGGTCAGACTCAGCCCCTTGCTTTGCCCCATACATGACTCTGGATCTCTTGTTTTTTTACAGCTGGTCCTTATGTGTGGAATTCACACTTTTCTCTCCTCTGCCTCTTGGAACCTCTAGCATCCTGTAAGACACAGGTTAGGTGCCACTTCTTATATAGGGCCTTTCCAACCCACCCACTCCTGCCCTACCAAAAAAAAATATTTTGGATTACTTTGGCCATGTTTTATTCTGCCTAGTAGAACATAAGCACCTTGAAGACAGCTACTATTTTATTTGTGTCTTTGTATTCCCAGAGTCAAGGACAGTGGCTTGCACAGAGTAGATGCTTAACAAATATTTACTCAGCTGGATAAAGGTAAATGCACAAAGAAAACACAATTAACTCACTGCAAGGAGGGGCATGTAGTTTGAGTGATTTTTCCCGGAGGGCTGGCAAATTTCTAACACTACAGTGAGACTCTCCCCTCTGTGGCACAGCAGTATAGAATATCAGGAAACAACAGTGTGATGCTTGGCATCAGGTTGTGTACAATCTGTGGCTGGCAAGCAGGGCAAAACTGACAGACCTAGCAATGCTTGCTGTAAAACTTAATGTGAAAATGTTTCACATGCTTAATGCCACAAAATTGCAATGTCCAGGAAAAAGCATTAAAAACCCCAAATACTTCAGAACCCCTACCACTTCTAATACTAGAATCTTTTATGCTTATAAAAACTTCTGCGTACTTCTTAAAATGGAGGATCTTAAAACGAAATAAAACTCCATTGCAGTTGCCTACAATTCAATTCAACAAGTGTTATTAAGTGGTGACTATATCAGAAGCACGAGGGCTGAAGATGCAAAAACAAAAACAAAAATAGCCTTTGCCCTCAAGAAGCTTACATTCATTACAACATATATACACATAAGTAAAGAGAAAGTAACTTGAAGAGAGGGAAACAGTAAACAATTCAGAGGATCAAGGTAGGTTTCACTGTGGAGTTGACCTCCAAGGTGACCCCTGACAGAAGAAAGGACTGGGAGCAGGGAGCGGTGCATTCCAAGTCAAGGAATGTACTCTGTGAAGACACAGAGACAGGAAATGAAATGCTGAGTTTAGGGACTGGCTAGCAGCCAGTTTGGCTGGAACTGCATTAGTAGGAGAAATATGAAATAAGGATGGAAAGGTAAGCTAAAGCCATATTATAGAAGGCCTTAAATGCCATAATGAAGATAATACTTTATCCTAGAAGCAAAATGTCACTAAACAGTTTTTTCTGGGTTTGTTTGGTTTTTTTTAGGAGACTGTCAAATCTCTACATTAGGAAGATTATTTTGGAAATTTTGTGAAGGATGGATTGAAGAAGGAAGACACTAAAGACAGGGAGGCCAACGAAGAAGCTATTACAATGACCTAGGAGAGAATAAAAGAAGGAACAAATGAACGTATCAAAAAGTATTTTTTTAAAAAAGCAATTATTAAGTACTTATTATAAGCCAAGCATTGTAGTAAGCTCTGGAGGACAAAATTTGTTGGTGTTGTTGCTCTTCATCCTTCTTTCTCAAAGATAAACAATGACATCAGGAGGGTAATGACTTGACTTGCAAGTGAATTGGATTTAAGTGAGGCAGAGCTGTGCAGTCATAAGCCTCACTTTCTTCTCCAATCATCTGAGTCCAGTGACAACATATAAGCCAAGACGACTGGCAATGGCCCAGCAGACAAAAAATAAAAGTCAAGACAGTCTCTGCCCTTCGAGGAGCTTACAGTCCAATGGTGGGAGATAATACATAGAAGAGGATGGTAACCAGGGAAAAGCATTTTGATTCAGAAGGCTACAAGATTGGTGAGATAGATTCATATAGCAGTAGATGGGCAAAACATTTTCTAGTAGCAAGGGCAGTATTGATTTGATTATGGTTGCAGATAATGAAAGTAGGATTGTGGAGCTGGGGGAAAAGAAGGATACACATGGCAACAAGGCAGCAGCGAGAAGATGGTGGAAAAATAAAGTAAATCAGGGCTGCAGTTGGCCTGATAAAGTAGGTCACACATGAGGCATTCACTAGGATCTTGGGGGAGCCCCAGGGTAGTAGTTTCAGAGTTGAGTTAAGTGTTCCAGAGAATGGTTTCTGAGGTGGAAAGATGGCTGGTAAGAAGATGATAAAAGGGAAAATGCATGATATAGGTATGAACTAGGATAGTGGCCAAGGAAGTGGAGAGGAGATAGACACAAGGGATATTGTGGAAGTAGAATTTACAATATTTAGCAACTGGTTTAATCTATGGCAAAGTGAAAATGGTCACTGTAGCCAGAATGGACTTTGTTTTCTTTGAATGACTCAGCTTGCCTCGTTGAGCTTCCCTGGACGCTGGGGCTTGCTCTTCCAGGGCAGGACCAGAGCTTCCTGTGTGATGAGTCGTGGGGCTGGCTGAGGGGAAGTGTGTTAACGTGGTCTACGCTAGGGGGAAGGGCCAAGTCAAGAACCAATCGGCCCTGGTTGTTCAGGTGGCACTTGATGATGTCAAAAACTCTATAACAGGGGAGACGACAGCTTGAAGATCCTCCTTTCCTTTTCCGGTTGGAGCCAGAGACACCTACAGCCGAAGCTGAGCTGCCGGTAGCAGAGCTGACTAGAGGCTAGTGGGTAATCTTCTTACCGTAGAGGGGAAGCATGTATACGATTTTGCCTTATACCATCTCGCTTCTCTGTGGCCTCCTGGTTACCCTTATAAGGCGGACTTATTGGGCCTGGAAGCTTTTGATGAAAATATCAAAATGGGGACGCTGGTCTGTGGGCTTGTTATTTTGGAGTGTAAATACATGCTTTAGTTCTCCTGCCTTCTGCCTAGAGAATTCCTTATATCCTGCAGTTCCGGACCTTTTAGGCACATATGAGATTCTCTTTGAAATCATAAATTCTGACTTCCTAATATAGTCACCAATAGGAATGTATATAGAGAAAAGAAGATCCAGGATAGAAGTTGGGGGGGAATATCTATGTTTTGAGAATGGTACATGGATGGTAATACAGCAAAGGATATGGAGAAGGAATGGTCAGTTAGGTGGGAGGAAAACCAGGAAAGAGAAGCTCCATGGAAGCCAGGAAGAGAAAGCACTGGAGAGTAGGGTATAACTAACAGTGTTAAAATCTACAGAGAGATCAATAACAGGAACAGTCAAGAGATCTAAGAGATAACCTTAGAGAAAGTAGTCTTGGTAGAAAGGTAAGGTCAGAAGCTGGATTACAAGAGACTGAAGAGAAGAACTGAGAAAGAGGAGACAATGAGTGTGGATAATTTTCTAGGACTTAAGCACTAAGAGATACAGCTTGAAAGGATGTTGAGGTAAAGGTAATTTTTTTTAAAGATGTGGGATACCTAAGCATGTTTGTAGCTAGCAGAAAACGAAAGACTGCGGGAAGCAAGCTACAAAGTAGAGGAGATAAAGGACCTAAGAAACCACTTCTTATTCAGAGACTGAAGCAAAGGAGGAGAGAATGGGCAATGATGTGGAGTTATTCTGAGGCCTAGTGTAGAGAAGATAATAGAGTTCTCAAAGCTAGACTGTGATTTTCTCAGTAATGTGGGAGAAAAGGTCCTATGCTGACAGAAAGAGTTATGAGATAGGAGTGGTAAGGAGGAAAGAAGGGATTCTAAATAAGTTGAGTAAAATTAGTTTCAGTTTGGAATTTTTAAAATAAATAAATTAAACTTTAAGGAATCTTGAAGTTCTTTTAACCTTAAACTTTAAAAGAACCTTAAACCTTTATTTTAAGGAGCCTGAGGTACATTGTCATTCAAAGTTTCTAGAACAATAGAAATAGCATCAAATGAAAGTTTGCCCTTCTTTAATGGAGTAATTTCAAAACCTCAACATTTTGAGACAAGTCTCTGTGACACTGGGTGAGTCTCAGTGCTCTCAGTGTTATGGGCAACTCTCTAAGACTTTAAGTTGAAGAGAAGTCGCTGACTTTCATTGGTTCAGAGAGTTTCCTCATGTATAGTTCCTACAGCAATGAAGTCACAGGGGCCAACGAATCACTGCAATTCTTGACCTAAAGCTGAGAGATTTCTATTTCATTAGACACTCAATATGAAATGAACAAGCACAGAAAGATACTTTCCTAAGATTCAATTATTTCAACATTAAGATTTTGATACATCTTTTAGAAAATATTAATATCTGTGTTCCTGACTTTCTCTCTCTCCCTCTCTCTCCCTCTCTCTCTCTCTCTCTCTCTCTCTCTCTCTCTCTCTCTCCCCCTCCACCCCCATTCCTTTGTATAAACTGTCCTTCATGACTGGAATGAACTTCTCTCATTAGCCTCTAAGATTCTCTAGCTTCTTTCAAAGTTTGATTCACATGCCACTTCCTTTGGGAAGTCTTTCCTGATTTTTGTTGTCAGTGTTCCCTCTCTCCTCACCTTGAATTATCACATTTACATTTATATGTTTACATGTAATATTCTCCATCTTCCAGTAGAATGTAAACTCCTTGATGACAAAGGCTGTTTTTTGTCTTGTGATTTTGTGAGAATCGAATGAGTTACTATCTATATCTATGTATACATATATGTATATGTACATGTATATGTGTGTATATATGCATATATACACACATATATGTATAAAGAAGTATGTGTGTGTACATATATTGCATTCTGCAAATCTTAAAGCACTACATAATAGTGATATAGATAGTTATTAGCTAGCTATCTATAAAGGGGGGTTGATAGAATAAAAAATAATGAGAAGTCTTGACGAAAGTCAATGAAACTGAAAGCCATGTTGGCTTTCCCTAACTTTAATGCAAGAGTTAGTTGAGAGGTTTCTCATGAAACTTCTCATAAACATTCATATACATTTACCAGATTTCCACATATTTCCAAAAAGGGTTCACTATAAACTCAATCCATTTAAATATTTACTGTGTAAAAAATAAAGTATTTCTTTATCTACTTGAGATCAGGTCCCAGTAAATTATCCTGTATATTTCCTTGGTCTCATAGATATGAGGCACAAGTTATTAGCTGCCAATTTTAAATTTAGGAGATAAGGTAGAAGGTGTCAAAGTTTGTCAAAGACAAACTAAGGCTAAGATAATAGAAACAGCAGGTTGTTGCATGAGTTGTGCTGTAAATAATTAATTTCAAAAAACAAAAATAAAAAAGTAGGTCTCAGTCAGTATTTAAACTTCTTGCTATGCATGGCTTGAATTCAAATTTTGATAATTCGAAAGTGAAAATGGTTTATGTTCTTAAGTCCTACCTAGTGAATGTTTATTCAGATTAAAGACCACAATAAGTGCTGGTATAACTAAGTCCTGGGCATTTTGAAGAGCTAAAGAAGTCTTGGAAGCAAGATTTTGGAAAGCTCACATTGCATGCATATACATGCACATTACTCCAAGGCCTGAATGTGATCATGGCTCTCATTTTTATGAACGTTATCACTTTCTAACATTTAACCAAAATTAATTTTGGAAAAAAACCCTCCAGTTTGATAGATTAGTTTATATTTCATAAACTCAGAGCAGATTGTTAAGATGTATCAACTCTTAAAAGTTTAAAATAATATTTTTACACAAGTATACTGACCTTCTTGACTTTTCTAGTTTTTTTTGATTCCTCTAGAGATTTGATCTTTTGGTCTTTAAAGCCTTCAGAGACGTCATCTGAAATATCAAGCTTCACTTTTCCACTTTCAACACCTAAAATCCAAGTGAATTGAAACTTAATTAGAAATTAAAATAGACAAGTCCAAATTGACATGGAAAAAGAAAAGTTAAAAATAAAACTTCTTTATTTGTTATAGTAAGAAGCCTTAGTTTAGCTTCTGCTGAAAGATATAAACATCATATATTTTTAGTTCTTTGAACTACTCAGGCTTTGCATTCAATTTCATTTTAAATAATCAAAATAGGTTATATTACTCAATAGTTTCAAAAAGTGTTTGCTCCTTGGTAGCACAATATTACTAAATTTGTCTAAAGTAGAAAATGTACACCTCCAGATTTTTTGTTTATTTGAAATAAAATAGCCTTTTATATTAGGGAATCATAAATCAGCTCCTGTGGTTATCATAGAATACTACATATTAGAAGTCTTCCTAATATTTACAGAAAGTTTTTTAATACAGAATACTTTATACTTGCTATCAAATATCTCAAATTGAGACAAAGCTCTTAGCACTAATTAATTAATAAGAATTTGTTAAGCCCCTATCATATGCCAGGCACTGTGCTAGGAGCTTGAGGGTACACAAAAACAAAAAGGAATATAATTTCTACTCCCAAGGGGCTTACATTTTAGGGTTTTTTTTGAGGGGGGAAGGCTAGGCAATTGGGATTAAGTGACTTGCCCAAGGTCACACAGCTAGTAAGTATGTCAAGTGTCTGAAGCTACATTTGAACTCAGATCCTCCTGATTCCAGGGCCTGACTCCCTGTGCCACCGAGCTGCCCCAGGGGCTTACATTCTATAAAAGAAGACAATATATACAAACAAGTGTGTACAAAATATATATATATAAATATGTAACATAAATAAGAAAATTAATTAAATTAGGTATCCTAAGAGATGAAGGTGAAAACAGTGAATTCCAGGAATGTGCAACAACCTGGAAGTAAGAAAGACTTCCTGCTGCAAAAATTACAAGTCCCCAAATTAAAAATGTGTTGTCTTATAAACATTTGCAAACTCCAAACGGTTTTCTTCCCCCAAAGGAGCAGTGTTATAAATAATGATTAAGTTCCCACCTAACTAGCCTATACATACCAATTTAACACTTGCCCCTTCCCGCCTCCAAAAAAAGAAACAGTCTCTGACCTCTGAAAACTTACATTCTACCAGGAGAGAAAACACATATATAGTTAAGCATATATCAGTCAACCAACAAACATTTATTAAGCAGTTACTATGTGCCAGGCGCTGTGCTAATAAGTCCGGGGGTTATGAAGAAATGAGGAAGATAGTCCCTGCTCAGAAGGGGTTCATAGTCTAATGGGGGAGACAACAGACAAACAAGCAAACTATACATAGGATAAATTGAAACTCATAGGAGAGGCACTAGCATTAAGATCCAGGAAAAGCATCTTGCAAATGCGGAACTTTTGCTAATATTTTTGAAGAAAGCCAGGAAATAGGCAGGACTGAGGAGTGAGAGAATTCATAGGGAAGAGCCACTGAAAACACCTGAATCTGGAGAAAAATATGTTGATGGACCTCAGTGGACTGGACATCTAGTTTTTGTCAAAGTCTTATGTGCAGTATTGCTATGTGACTCTGGGCAAGTCACAATTCACACACAAGTCAAGACATCAACCCGTGATGTTAATTGTCTCTTCAAAAATGAAAGATAAACAACATGTGCATTATCGACTGATGAATGCAAAATAAAGGTGAAGATATTGACTGATTATCCACATTTATTAGAGATCATCTATGGAAACGTCATGGAAAGACATGGATTCACATCGTAAACAGATTAGAGATTCAGAAAAGGTGACACTTTTCACAACTAAGGATAGGGGAAGCATCTGTGATCAAACAAGCAACAGAGGATCACAGGAGATAAAAGGGATAATTTTTTAATACAAAGTTGAAAAGTTTTGCAAAAACCAAAAACAATGCAGTTGAAATCAGAAGAAAAACACTTAACTGGGGAAAGGTCTTTGCAGCAAGTTTCTTTAACAGAGCTCGAAAGTCCACTGGTTAAAACATATAAGAATAAATAACATTTTCCCATTAGATGAATGGACAAAGAGTATGAAAGCAGTTCTCAAGGTAAGGAATCAAAGCTAGCAATAACCACATAAAAATGTTCCAAATCACTAAAAAAAGTATGCCCATCTGATTAGTAAAGATGGAAAAAAGGAAAAATGATAATTACTGAAGGGGATATGGGAGGAGAAGCACAATTGTTGGGGGTGCTGTGAACTGATCCTGTCATTCTGGAACGCAATGGAACTATGCCCAAAAAGGCATTAAGTTGGATGGTTCCTTGATCCAGTGATATCACCACTAAGAATATAGCCCAAAAAGATCAAAGAAAGAGAGAAACAACACATACCAAAAATGTTCAAGGCATCACTTTTTGTTAACTAGAAACCAGTGGGGTGTCCATCAATTGGATGATAGCTCAATAAATTGTGGTATATATGACTGTAACAGAATATGATTGTGCTGTAAGAAATAACTTATATGAACTGATACAGAATAAAGTGTGCAAAATTTGAAGAAAAATTTATAAAGTGAATACATTATTACACATTACTGCAAAGAAAAGCAACTTTGCAAAACTCAAAAATCCTCATCAATGCAATGACCAACCAGGATTCCAAAGGACCAACAATGAAACCTGCTACTCACCACCTCCTGAATGAGAGGACATGGACCAGAGGTGCAGAATGAGATATCCATTTTGGACATGGCCAGTGGGGAGATTTATTCTGATTGATTTGCTAACTAATATGCTACAACGAATTTTGGGGGGGGAACAGTTTGTTTTTAGGAGGCGACAACTGGGGGACATGGGAGAATAAAAGAAAAGAAAGGAAATTGTCATTGAAGCATTCAAATAAAATGCATAGAAGGGAATATAATGAAATTCAGAGAGAGAGATCCATATAAGTAGGACACCTTTGAAACTAAAATGTTGAGTTTATTATATACTTTTAAAAGCAACATATAATAGATTTATGGTTTAATATATAATATTTCTGTTTTTCTTAGCATATGGAAATGTTCATGTTTTTGTTTGTCACATTTAGAATAAAAAAATTAAAACGTTTTAATAAGGATATGGATAAGAATTACACAGGATAAGAATGTATGGACAGGTTAAGATATCTGCATTAGTGGACAGTTGTACTCACACCAATGAGAGCACAGATTCAGTAAAGTATCAAATGAATTTGTATTATTATGTCAAAATCAAATTTTGTTAGTTGCCAGACTCAGTATTTCCTAGTTTAAAGTGAGAGTTGTTTGAAAACTGTAGGATAAAGAAGTGAAGATAAGTTTAAAATACTAGGATTTCTTGTTAGTTGGAATATTGTTCTAACCTTTGGCAAATCAATGGTGCCTATATATGGATAAAATGATTGTGGCAAGTAGGGAATCAAATTTAATACTGTATTTTTAAAATGTTTCCTCAAATAGTTGAAAAAAGTTGGTTATGGTAACAACTAAGAAAAATGCTTTTAAAAGTAGAAATGTAGTTTGCAAACTAACATTTTAATGTCAGAATACTTGCCCCAATAACAGACTGTTCTTTCACTATCTTGTGAAAGGTTTCATGTTTTGTTCAAGTATTCTTTTTCTAATCTGTAAATTTTTAAAGCTTATTATTTTTGTCCTTTTTTTAAAAGTGCTATACAAACTTTTATTCTTAGTAAAAATTTGGACTAAGAGGCTATTAACCTCTTATTAACCTATTAACCTTTTTCTGGGATAGGGAAAAATATTGAGAGTCTTACCTAAATTTTTTGATAGCTAATAATAACTCAGCCCAAGTTATATTTTATTTATCGTTTTCTCATCAGTTTATACTTTCTTCACGTAAATTTTAACAACATAATAAATACAGGGATGAAAGGGAAAAAGGAAGGAAGCTAGTTTATGTGCCAGGCACTGTGCTAAGTGCTTCATAAATATTATTTCATTTAATCCTCACAACAGCCCTGGGAGGTAAGTACTATTATTATCAATTCCATTTTACAGTTAAGGAAAATGACTCAGATAGATATGAAGTGAATCATCCAGGGTCACACAGCTAGTAAGTATCTGAGGTCACATTTGAACTTGGGTCTTCCTGATCTAGGCCAACCACTCTATCCACTGTGTCACTTAGCTGCCAATATACCAGGACATAATCCTAAAGGGAAAAAAAAGGAACTACTGTAGTATTCCATACTGGTGGTATGGAAAAGTTTTCAACATTTCAGAAAAAACAAGTGAGTACTATGTATATTGTAGGGATGGTGGTGGTGAAGTACGATTTTAACCCTCTTTTTGAATTTAAAGCAGCCATCCCTAAATAGAGCTGACTGTAAAATGAGAAACTTAATTTCTTTAAACATATTTTAACCACCTACCCAGAAATGGCCATGTACAGCTGGACTGAGGCACTCAATAGAATAAGACGTGGGAAGGAAATATGGTAGGAAGGAAATTTGAAAACCTCAAGGATTCAGGAGACAGGGTTAAGAAACTGAAGGCCAGGGTTAGCATCTGGTTTGTCTAGACCGAAGTCTCAAAGGGGTTATAGGCATAAAGATTGATTAACGGTTCACAACTTGGACCTAAACCTTTCCAAGGAACCAGTCTGGGACCTTCACTAGAGTGATGTTGCAAATAAAACTTAACAACTTTAGATTGATGGAATAAGCTGCTTACCATAATGCTTGCCCTTCTGTCTACAATTCTACCTCCTCATTTGGGATAGCTGAATATAAGAAAGGAAAGAGATGCAACAACTTTGCAAAACAGAAGTCCCCAAATAAATACTCGAATCATACCTCCTTTGTCCTGTTCCCAATTATACCTTTCCAAATGCCACTTTTGGAATTCTTCCACTTGCCTTCTTTACTCCTATTCACATGTTGCTGAATGAAGCCAGAGAAACTTTGCTGACTGGCTCACTACAAATCCAGGTTACATAATCTTAACTGGGCCTTCACTGAAGCAAGGCAATCCTTTTACATCTCTCTAATTGACTATCCCACTTACCATAGGGGCTTTTCCAAACATTTTCATTTAAGAATCCCATAGCACACTTCCCCTCCTCCCCCCATATCTACCATCTTAACTGAGGACCTTGCTTCACCTTTCACCAAAAACACTTGTCCTCATTTCATATGGCTCTGATATCTTCTCTGACTCTCTCCTCCTTCAGCCCATCTCATATGAAGAGGCGACCCTTCTCTTTGCCAAGCTTAATCTATTTGTACTCTTGATCCCATCTTCTCCAGCAAATTGCTCTTACGTCATCCCTGCTTTCTTTAACCTTGAACCATTCTCTATCTACTGGCTTCTTTCTTGTTGCCTATAAACATACCCACTTCTCCCCATCCTTTTAAAAAAACAAAACAAAAATAACTTTACTTGATCCTCCTATTTCTACTAGCTTTTATCTTCGATCTCTTGATCTCTATGAAACCTTTGGTATCTGTTGATAATCCTCTATCGTTGATATGCTCTCCTCTCTAGAGCTACATAATACTGTCTCGGTTCCCATCATCCTATCTGACTGACCCTACCTCCTCAGTCTTGTCCCCCAAAGCCTTGTCTTGGGCTATTTTGTCTTTTTCTTGCTTGGTGAATTAATTGGCTCCCACTGATTCCCAGATCTATATATCTAGTCCTAATCTCTCTGCTGAGTTCCAATACTGCCTACTAGACATCTCAATTTGGATGCCATACACGCATTTCAAATGCGATATATACAACACAGAACTCATAATCTTTTCATTAAAACCCTCCCCTCTTCTCAACCTCCCTATTTCTGTTGAGGGCAACACCATCATCTCATTTACCCTAGCTCACAAACATAGCATCATCCTCAAATCCTCACTCTCATTCCACACAGCCAGTCTGTTGTCCAGTCTTATAATTTCTATTTTCATAACATCTCCTATACATACACACACACACACACACACACACACACACACACCCTCTTCTCTCCTCTGATATTTCAATCATGCTTGTGCAGGCCTTTATCACCCCTCCCGTGGACCACCACAATAATCTTCTGATTGGTCTCCCTGACACAAATCTCTCCCCGCTCCAATCAGTATATCCTCCATTCAACTGCCACAGTGATTTTCCTAAAGTGTAGGTCTTGACTATTTGAATCTTCCTCCTCAATAAACTCCAATGGCTCATAATTACTTCTGAGATAAAACAAAATACTTTGCTTGACATTTTAAGTCCTTCACAACCTGGCCCCTTCCTACCTTTTCATTTTTTTTGCTTTACTCCCTTCCCTTCTACCTACTCTATTATTCAGCTACGCTGGCCTGTTTGCTCTTCCTTGAACACGGAACTCCATCTTCCGGCTGTGCCTTTTCTTTGGCTGGTTCACTCACCCACGTCTGGAATGCTCTCCCTTCTTACCTCTGCTTCTTGGTCTTTTTCAAGATTGCTACATGAATTACTGTGCCATAAGAAGTTATTAATAAGAGGAATTCAAAGAAACCTAGAGAATAGCTACTGCCCCTGAAATCCCTCTGAGAGAGAGAATCCTGCCTTCCCCTAATACTGATCAGTACTGAGACCTGAGTAACCACTGCACTTCAGCTTGTGAAGATACAGAGACCCAGTCTAAAACAAACAAACAAATAAACAAGCTGATCTGGGGCAGCTTGATCTAGGGGACTAAGGTGAAGACAGACTTGATATATTTCCAATCCTGGCAGCTCTACCCTAGGAAATATACAAAAACTGAATAGGTTAACTTACTCCAGTGGACAGGTGAAGCTGGATTTGGGTAGAGGGAAAGAAGAAAGGGGCAGAGAAGGAGGAAGGGTGGGGGAGGGGAGGGGGAAAGGTTAGAAGGGGAAGGGGAAGGAAAGGAGGGTCATTTATTAAACATCTACTATGCACCTGGTATTGTGCTAAGTGCTTTACAAATATTATCAATTTGACCCTCTCAACAATCCTGGAACGTAGGTGTTATTATCAATCACATTTTACAGTTGAGAAAACTGAGGCAGGCAGAAGTTAAGTGATTTACCTAGGGTTACGTAACTAGTAAGGGTGAGGCCACATTTGAACTCAGGTTTTCCTGACTCTAGATCCAAGCATCTGTCTGGGTGCTTCCTGTTTCTTATAGGGAGAGGGGAAGCAGCAGGGCAGATGGCTAGGCTGCTATGCCTTAGGGTCAGAGAATCAAATATTTAGAGAACAGAAGGAACCTCTTATGTCATCTAATCTAACAACCTCCTTCTTTTAAAATCCCATTTAATTTTTTCAATTAACAAAAATCTATTTTTATTCCTCCCATTCCTCTATTGGGAACAAAAGGGAAAACAAAGCCCTTGTAACAAATATGCAAAACAAAGTCTCACAGTAATGCAGAAGAATATAGAGCTCATTCATCATTCTGAGTCTATCAGGAAGCAGGTATCATTCTGGAGGAGACAATATGTACACAAATATGTACAAAATAAATATTTAATAAATACAAGGTAATTTTGGGGGGTGGGGTCATAGCATCTGTGATGAGGAAACGTTTGACGTAGAAGATGGCATTAGGTTGAGCTTTGAAGCAAACTCGAGATTCTAAGAGACAGAGGTATGGATGGAGATCATTTCGGACCTGAGGGCCTTCCAGTGCAAATGAATGGAGATAGGAGATTGAATGTTGAATGAACAATCAGCAAAATGGGGGCATGGTGGTGAACAACTGTAGTTCCTACTACTGGGAAGGCTGAAGCTAATGAATCACTTGAGTTCAGGAGCTCTAAGGTTCAACAGGGCTAAAGCAAACCAAGTGCCTGTACTAAGTATAGGACAAATATGGCAAGCCCCCAGGTGCAAGGACCCATCAAGCTAACTAAAGAACTAGAGATGATCTAGCCCAGGTCAGAAAAAAGAGTAGGTTAAAGTTTCCATGCCAACCAGTACTGGGATCAGGCCCCAAAGAGGCTACTGCAATTTTAGCCTGGGTGAGATAGGGAGCCCCGGTCCATTAAATAAAAAAATCAGCAACACTACTTTGGCTGGAAAGTAGAATAACTAAAGGGAAAAATAGTTAATAAGGCTGCCTGAAGGGAGACAAATGCTGATAAGGATCGAACTAAGGTGAATGGAAGTAATAAGAAGGGGCTGGACTAATGAGAAGTTGGTGAGATCACAGACAGCACTAGCCACTGACTAAATATGTGGTGTAAGCAAATGGGCAGCTGAAGATGGTTCTGAGGTTGCAGCACTGGGTGACTGAGAGGTGATGGTGTCCTTGCCCTGTAATAGGGAAAGTTCCAGCAAACAAGAGAAGCTCCCTGCAGTTTGGGAAGTTCTAGCAAAAAACTGGAAATGAAGTGGATGCCCACCATGTTCGGAACGGCTGAAGAAAATGCAGTGCATATAAATGTAACAGAATTAAAGTTCTGCATAAGAAATTACAAATTAATATTTCAGAAAAACTTGCATGAATTGTTGAATGGGCTGTCAACTGTGATTTAGGTCAGTTTTACTTTTCTTTCCCACTAGAGCCTCACATCACAAGTTTTTCATGGCTCAAATCTGGTTACTAGGTATTATTTGACATTATTGTTATCCATTTGTATTATGCCCTTAGGACACTGCAAGTTATATAAGGGCAGGAATAGGAACTATGTATTACCCAATATAAGCATTTAATAATGTGTGTTACATAAAATTGAATTACTTAACTATGACTATTACCAAGATGACCAAGATAATTTTTAAGACAGAAAAAAATGGAATATTATAAATCAACTGTATTTATGGAGTAGTAACTATCTTACAGGTAGAAACATGCTAGTGTTTATATTCTACAAACAAAAATAAAAATTCTTATTATTTCTTTAAGGGAATTTTCTGAGATTCATTCTATGTACTAACCGTGTTAATTCCTTTTAATACTTACTTTCCTTTCGACCAATGCCCCGTGTAATATTTACCTGATCCCTCAAAACTTATCTTTGCAAGTCAAAAAATTATTCTGATATATGTATGCTATCAAATTATAAACTGTTATTCACTTCTCTGATTATATATTCTACACATCTTTTTTCTTACCTTCTTTAAGAAGAAACAAATGAGTTTAATCAATCTTTAATATTTAAATAAACAAGTTCCACCTAGTCAAGTGATAAAAATACTCAAATCTCAAAGGGGTTATATTTAAAACTTTTATTTAAAAATTTTATATGTAAAAACCAACTCATAAAATTACAAATTTTTTCATAGGCCATTGACACACAGCTTTCACATAATTAGCATTTCATTAAGTTTTACCACTTCTATATTCCTTATAATTATTTGCAACCACAAAATTATTCCCCCAAAGGTCCATTTACCTCTGCATCCACAAAATTGTTCCCCCAAAGGTCCATTTACCTCTGCATCAATAACAACTGCAGGACAAAAACAATCTGTGAAATAACTCTCTCCTCAAAATTTTTAAGCACACATGTATCAGGTACTCACAGATGGCAAACATAAAGCAAATAAAGTCCTACCATCTATAATAGCAGCCAAGAAAATAACAATTAAAAGCTTTCCTTCGTGTAGCCTCCTCCATTACTTGGTTCTCTGTAGTATACATACCTATGTCAAGGTATATATGTATGTATGTATGTATGTGTGTGTGTGTGTTGTGTATAACACACATATTTTAGGTAAGCAAAAACTATTTATGAAGTGCTTACTATGTGTCAGTTACTAAGTGCTGGGGATACAAAGAAAGGCAAAAATATCCCCTGTTCTCAAGGAGCTAAGTCCTATTGGGAGAGACGACATGCAAACTACATACATACAAGATGTGTACATATATATGCATATATAAACGTGTATGTGCATAAATATGGTAAATTGGAGGTAATCTCAGAGGGAAAGTGTTTGCATTAAGGGGACCAAGAAAGACTTCTTGGAGAAGGTGGGATTTTCGTTGAGAGCTAAATGAAACCAGGGAAGCCAGGAGGTAGTGATGAGGAGGGAGAAAATTCTAGGCATGGGGGAGAGCCAGTGAAAATGCACCAAGTAAGGAGACAGTGTCCTGTTCAAAGAACAGCAAAGAGGCCTCTTCTACATGAAGTAGAGTAAGAATGGAAAGGCAGGTAGAGGTTAGGTTATGAAGGACTTTAAAAGCCAAAAATAAGATTTTATAAATTTTAGGGAGCCACCAGATTTATTGGTTGGGGTAGGGGGTTTGGAGCATAATGACATTGTCAGAACTATGCCTTATAAAAGATCATTTTGGTAGCTGAGTGAAGGGGGGACCAATTGGGGAGAAAACTGAGGCAGAGACACCAACAAGAAGGCTTTTACAAAGGTGTGGTGGCAATGTCAGAGAGGAAGGGGCAGATATGAAAGATATTGCAAAGGTAAAATTGTCAGGCCTTGGCAATAGACTGGATGTGGGGTGGGGTGAGAGAGAATGAGGAGTCTAAGATGACACCTAGGCTTAGATTAAGCCTGGGTAATTGAGAGGATGATGGTGCCCTTCAAAGTAACAGGAAAATGTGGAAGAGGAGAGGATGGGGGGGGGGGGAGGAATGATAACACTTTTTTCCTTCTAATATCTTCTACCATCTTCCAACTGTAACTCAAACTGACTCTCTCTAGTTATTTTAATTTCTACAAAAAACTGACTTCCTGGTTCTTTTTCCCTTGCTTATATTTCCCAGTTCTATGACCTTATTTCATCCAAATTAACTGGATTCAAAAAAGAAAAATCACAAATAGGCTATTAACTTTCAGGGAAAACAAAATGAAACTGAATAAAGCAATGTGGTTTTCCCTTACACAACTAGCTGCTGGAAAGTATTTCTTACGTACCATACTCAACAAGTTTTACATTTTAGCTATAAAATAATAGTGATGATTAACTCTACACCAAATTTGGCCTTGTAGTACCTATGAGAAAACTAGCAAATTTTAGCACTTAGTGGCCATTTTGCCAGCCCAGATTTATTTTCACTAAATCCAAATCAAACTGGGATACTTATACTTGTTCATTCTTTAAGTTAAAAATTTTACCTCATTTTACATAAATTTGTCATAACTAAATGAGAAAAACTGAGAAGCAATTTAGTATATACTCCCAAAAGTACACTGATACAATTCTACTGAGAATACAGAACAAATATGTCTCGCAAAGAGGGAACGGCAAAAGCTATGAGCATTGGAACAACAGGGGTCAAGGGCTCTAGAGACTTAAGAATACTGTATAGAGAAATATAGGGAGTAAATTGGGAAGAAAAGCAGACACTGGAAAGAGAAAAAGACAAAAACAATTTATTTAGATTTCACAGCACTGGATACAATACAAAAAGGAAATAGCAGATCAATCCATCAAACTATCGCAGGAGAAATAGCTAGAAAGCCAAGTACTGGTTTGTAGGTATATTATACCATCTAATTTGCTTATTACACACATAATTTAGAAACACTCTTTCGACAAACTAAGATTTCAACTTGCAAGGTTAACCGGAGGAAACATAGTTCTACATGCCGGGGGAAAATGTATTAATTGCAGTAAATAAGCCAAATAGCTAATTATACTAACCTCTGTGTTTACTTTTGATTGTACACTTGTGCTAATTTGCTCCCTCACAAGCATTTATTAAAATTTATTGTAATTTATTTAATTATTTGAAAGCTAACCAGGACTGAGTAATTGTTAGTCCAAACCATGCAATTATCTTTTTTAAAATCAATAATAATCGCATGCAAAGGTAGTAAATTACAGAAGGTGTAAATGTGCAAAAACAGCCTATTTCAAAGAGACAGTGATAGGTACCATCTGCTATTTACTTAAATGGTTGATCAAAGTAAAAATTCATATAATAGCAATCACTTTTTTTACTCGCATACCTTATTTGTTCACATAATGGTTCACTTCACATAATGATCACAGCCCTCTTCCAGTACAGGAAAGTAGGTAAAGATAATTTCCCCTCAGAAGTAGCACATGATTGCTTTGTTACAGTAAATCAGCTGACTGCTATCACAGCTGCACAATCTGTACCACCAGAAATCACTGCCTGAACATTAGTGGCTGACAGACATCACTTTGATAAACACTGACAACTAACAATACATCTAGTGTTTTTATAAATGTTAGCACTTTGTTTTCTTTTCAATACAAATTTCAAAGACTCCTGTAATTCTGTTAAAAACATTTTATTTCTCACTTTATTATTGGATGAACAAAGGTAGAACAAGTCAGAGAATCCTGGGAAGGTGGGACTCTCAGGTCTGCATACTGAGGCCACCAAAATCAACATCTCCAGCCAGGGATCAAGAGTTGGGCACTACTGGGCACTCATGGTCTCTCCTGGAATTATCATAGATAGGAGAAACAGGAGATACATCAGTACTGATGCAATTCTGATCAATTCATCTATCTTTCTTACAGAAAGATTCTTGAGAACTGACAATTTAAAGGTATACTACTGAAAGCTGTGTAATTTCTAATTTCATTACACGAAATTTTAAAGCAAATTTCTTCTCAACATGAAAGAAAAGAATTTGTTAGACTAATTATTACTTTCTGGAAGTACCTAAGTTTATATTTTATAGATATTAAGATGTCCCATTTGGGAAACATCACACTGGTTGACAGCATCTTAGAAAGAAAAGATAATAACACATTTAAAAAAATTTTTTTAAAACTCAAGAGGTGTTAATTATGTACATCAACTTCTGACCTTAATGTTGCTGAGTTCTCTTCCCACTCTCAAATTCTGTGATTCTTATAGCATTATGCCCAAATCTCTTTAGGGTACTACAAAAAGAATCCTGTTAAAAACTATATTTATAGGGCAGTTATAGTTATTCTTCTAACTTTCATTCTGGGCAGGTACCCTTACTTCCTCTCCCTATCAACCCCTAGTAGTTCTCAGCTACACAGAGCTTGCGGACACACTAGGACATTCTACCCATGGATAAAGAGAATGTACTGGAACTCATTCTCCATGATTAATAAACTTCTAACCCATCATACTTACCCCATTCTAGCGATTCTGAATAATAAGCTGCCAACGTTCAAACCTGACCATGCCCCCAGGATTCTCCCCTCTTACCTCCTCCTTATTCCTATCCCCCTCACTTTAAACCACAACCCCCAACAGCCCAATATAAAACTGCCCAACCCTCCCACTGTGTTCTCTGAAAACCTGCTCTATAGTTAAACAAAAACCCCACAAAAATTACATTTCATCTTAAATCTCTTCTTTCTTGCTCCCTCCATCTTCTTGCACTTAGACTTGGTTCCCTCCTGATAACACAGCTTCCCTGGCTAACTTTTCAAGCACTGGCTGCACTTTCACTCATCCCCTTGACTCACTGGTCACTACACTTCCAGGCTCTCCCTCTACCACTGATCACTCATAACTTCTTCTATGAGGTTCACTAAATCTATATTTACAATTCAATCAAAATTCTGCTACCTGTTGTCAATAGACTTCCAGGACTCTCCTTCCTTCCCCAGTGAATCAGTTCCTGGCTCACAGACTTTCTCTCCTGCTCTCCTTACTAGAGCACTTTAGTACATATAGACACAACACCCTAACTTCCCAATTCCTCAACTTGCTCACTTTTTATGACTTCCACCTCACCCATAGCTATGTACAGAGACAATCACATTCTTGATATTGCTAGCACACACAGGAGTTCCACATCCATGTTTTATGATCTCTGAAATTCCTTTATTTGATCACAACCTGTTGTCATTCTACTTCTCTCTGCCTTGCAACTCTAAATCCTATTCTCTGTCCTCAATATGATCTTCAATTCCTCTACCCCACAGTGCTTTCCTTCCCAGACCATGACCCCTGTGATTAGCTACATTCTTTCCTTACTCATCTTAACCCTTGGCGAACTGGTTCAACTCTACACTATAATTTTGTCCCTTTATGAAAAAATCTAGTCCTCAGCCTTGGATTAGTCCTGCTATCTGGGGCCTTCATTCCTACTCAGGTGCTGCTCAACAAAGATGGGAGAAAATCATGAGACTATGCTAACTGGGGTCAACCATAAGTTTATGTTATGTATTCTCAACTGGGCCCTCACTGTGGCAAGGCAATCCTTTTATATCTCCTTATTTGATTCACTATCCTACTCACCAAAGTGGCTTTTTAAAAACCTTTAATACCTCCTCCAACCTCCCAAAGTTCCCTCTCACCCCACCCTATCCGCTGAGAACCTGGCCTCATATTTCACTGAAAACAACTACGAGCTCAATTCCCAGAGGACCCTTCTTTTCCCTTATCTCATATCACTCAGATGCCTTCTGCCACCAGCTCCTACTCCACCTGTTGCACATGAAAAGGTGGCTCTTCTAGACAACGCAAAAACTTATACATACGCACTCTATTCCATTACATCTCTCCTTCCATGGCAGATTGCCCCTTCTATCATCCCTACTGTAAGTAAGGAGGGTTTCAATATCCATTTTAGAGTTCAGTTTCTCAGTATCCACAGCCATGGAAATGTCTAGCTTCCAGGTGTTAGATAATAACTACCAGAATAGTTTAAAGTACCTGAGATAATAATTCCTAGAATCATAGTGATAGGCAGTCCTACTGAGGCTGCACCATGAGATATGGGGGTGACAAAGTTGATATTTACTGTGCTTGTGCCGAGTGATGATATTGCTAAAGTTAACCTGTGAGCTTAATGTTGGCAAGATGCCTTCTTTGTCTGTTGCTCTATAAAGCAAGTGGGCACTGGTCAATGAGCGGGGAATCCACGGGGAACCCATAGGTTGACTGGCCCCCATCAAGGCTTGAGGAGATTTAGGGGAGTGTACAAACTGTGCCCATCTCAATTGACCCCACCGAGACATAGGGGTAGTTGCCCCCACTTCTTGTTGGCCCCTGCGAGAAGGGTGAAGGAATGCTGTAGGAGTCAGTGCTCCCATTATCAGCAACTCCCTCTTGAGAAGAATAGACTAGAATGGAGCAATATTATTAACCCCTCCAAAGCCGTCTTCCTGTCTGACCAGATCAAAAGTGAACCTGTTAGAGGCTGGAGTCCAAAAACTCCAGTGTCTCCCATGTGTTACCTGTGAAACACCTACTCTCACTAACTTTTAATCACTCCCTTTCTACTAGCTGCTTCCCTGCTTCCTACAAACAGGCCCACTTCTTCATCCTCAAAAAACCCTCACTTAATCTGTCCATCCCCTCTTTATATCATTCTATATCCCCCTTGTCTACACTCCAAGATAAGGCCATCTCCAATAAGGGCTTCCATTTCCCCTCCTCCCATTCCTCTCACACTCTTTATAGGTTGCCTTTTGACTTCATTTAATCAAAAGTGTTGTCTCCCAAATTACTAATGATCTCTTAATTAACAAATTGAATGACCCTTTCTCAATCTTCATCCTTTTTTAAAAAACAAGGATTTATTAAGAAGTTACTACGGGCCAGACCCTGTGCTAAGCACTTTACAAATATTATCTCATAACATTTACAAATGTTATCCCTATTATCTCTCCTCCCTAACAACCATGGAAGGTAGGTGTATTATCCCCATTTTCTAGTTGAGGAAACTGAGGACAGAGGTTAAATTACTTGGCTTGGGCCATACAATATTAAGTATCTGAGGCTGGATTTGACCTCAGAGGGTCTTTGTGACTCCAGTCCAGAGCTCTATCCACTGTGCCTCCCTGCCTCCGATAGAAGAGGGTGGAGGATTCACAATAGAGAGCTTCTTCCATATCCTCCATTTAAAGAAGATATCCAGGACAGCTCTTTCATAATTTCTCACCTGGCTGTAGTGGACTTCATCATGCCCCTGGAGCCCCTCCACCTCTTCAGCGTCATTTACCTTCTTTTGAGGTGTTGTCTTCCATCATTAGATTGTGAACTCTTAAAAAGCTGGGACTGCCTTTTGTTTATTTTTTGTATCTTCTGCACAGTACCTGGCACATAGTAGGTGTTTAATAAATGTTTACTGACTGACTCCCAATTTTGACCTAAGCCTCATGGCTCACATTTTGTTCCATTACCATGCCTAGTTGTCCTCTAGGAGCCTTCCCCTACCTAAGTCGGCTGACATCCAATGAAAAGACATGAAATTCTTGCCACAAAGCACAGAAGTACAGAAAATCAAAAGCCACTATCGATCCATGTCCTTGCTGAAAATTTGAGTCAACATAAACATAATATGGCTTTAAAGGGGGCAGCTCTTGGAGACTACTGATAAAAACTGAACTCTGCATGGTATGTTAGTATCCTGATCCAATGAGCCTCAGTTGCTCCTACAGCAAATGAAGTAAATAATTAATATTCTCAGGGCTCCATCAGATTTTTGGACAGCCAGGAGTTCATTATCAATACAAAGAAGGTGGGCTTTCTCGTAAATCATTCCTCAGGATAAGCTGCCTGACAGACCTGCCCATAAGGACACTGGAACAGAACTGAGTAATATCTATAACTGCAGAAAACCATCAAACACCACTTCCTACAATCAGGTCCCAGGATAAAACATGGATCTTATGGGTCTGGATTTGGAACCATCAACCACTAAATGCTGTACATTTAACCCACTTCCCTTTGTTCCTAGAGCAAAGGGCAAGATGTCAAAAGCACCATGAGAATATAGCTACTGTGACTTTCACTTCTCAGCTAATTCCTTCCCTGAGCCAGCTTCTAATCCAAAACTCCCTCAACAAATACAGGGAGATTGAAGAAACATATTTAGTACCACCACCGAAAACAGCTCCTGCCAAACTTACTAATGAGCTTAGTTGCCAAATCCAATAGCCTTTTCTAAATCCTCATTTTTCCTTGACCTCTCTGTAGCCTTTGATATTCTCTCTCTCTCTCTTTCTCTTTGTCTCTGTCTCTCTCCCTCCCCCCACCTCCTTTGACACTGTCTTCTTTCTAGGTTTTTGGGTCATCACTTTCTTCAGGTTCTCCTCCTACATATCTATTCCTCTATCCACTTGACTGGATCCTCCTCTAGATCACGCCTTCTAATCATAAGCATCCCTCAGTGTTCTGCCCTGGGCCTTCTCTTCTTCTTTCCCTCTACTGTTTCACTTGGTGATTTCATCAGCTCCCATGGATTTAATTTCCATCTCTATGCCTATGATTCTAAAATCCATCTTTCCTGCACCAAAGTCTCTGCTGACCTATAATCTCATATCTCCACCTGCTTTTCAAATTACTCAAACTGGAAATCTAGTAGACATCTTAAACTCATTATGTCCTAGACAGAATTCATCATCTTGTCTCCAAATCCTTTCTCCCCATCCCTTCCCTATCACTGCAGAGGGCAACACCATGCTGTCAGACCTTCAGGCATGCAACCCAAGAGTCATAGCGGATTCTCATCTCTCTCCCTGCTCCCCGCCCCCCCCCCCCATATCCAATCTGTTACCAAGGCCTGTCAATTTCACCTCTACAACATCTCTCTTCTCTCTGATGACAGTGACAACCACTCTAATGCAGACCCTTATCACCTCATGCCTGGATTACTGCAATAACCTGTTGGTGGAAGGACCTATGAAGGAAGATAAGGAAGGCCTTCTCTGCTGTGGGGTGGGGAGGGAGGGAGACAGTTCAGAACTTAAAATGTAGCAAAAAATAAAATTAAATTAAAAAAAAATAGCTTGCTAGTAGATCTGCCTGCCTCAAGTCTTTCCTCATTCCGAGCCACTCTCATTAAGCCACTAAGGTGATTTTCCTAAAGTGCAGATCCAATTCCCCCAATTCCAGTGGCTCCCTATTGGCTCCAGGAAAAAAATACAAAATGCTGTTTAGCATTTAAAGCACTCCATACCCCACTACTACCTATCCAGTCATCTTATCTCTCACTCTCTAACACGTATTCTACGATCCAGTGACACTGGCCTCCTGGCTGGTCTACAAATAAGATACTCTATCTCTTGGCTCCAGGCATTTTCTCTGGCTCTCCTCCATGCCTGTAACATTCCCCTGCTCTACTCCCACTACTGATCTCCCTTGCCTTCTCCATGTCTCAAATAAAACCCCACCTTCTACAAGATGCCCTCCCCAACCCTCTTAATTCTAGTCTCTTTCCTCCGTTATCTCCCATTTATCCTGTATATAGCTTGCCTTAGATACATTTGTTGCAAATTGTTTCTCCCATTAGATGGTAAGTTCCTTGAGGTTAAGCATGATTTTTTGGCCTCTTTTTGTATCTCCAGTGCTTAGCATAGTGCCTGGCAAAAGGTAGGCTATTAATAAATGTTAATTGATTGGCTTACTGATTGACCCTACTCCATTACAAACTCCATTACTTCATGCAATTAACTTGGTGCCAGAAATCCCACTCTTCAATGGAAATGCAATACTCACTTTTTTTTTTAACTCAAATACAAATCTATGGTGGGCACTTATTGGGTTATAAATATCCTTTGTAATGCGAAGTACTTTTTGATGAGAGAAAGAGAGAGAGGAAGGGAGAGAGAAATAAGTTCTCACCCAATCAAAATTTTGCTACTAAATGCTATCTCACTGATCTCTGACTTCTTAGAACCAATGAGGCCACAGAGGGTCATTCATAATATTTTACCTAAATCAATAAACAGGCATTTGCTAAATAACTATTATGCACCAGACATTAAGCACTGGGGACACAAAAAAAAAATAAGACACTATATAAAATCATTGTAGAGTTGTATTGTGATGGCTGATAAAGGCTCAAAGTTGTGGAATTGGCCCCAAGTTACACAAGGTTTAAAGTGTTCACCTGTAACACCAAGGGAAAATCCCACTTAAGAAACCCCCTTTAGTATCTCTGCTTGTGGAAACACTCTAGTTTTACTGTGTCTGATACAACTATATACAAAAACTCACCCAATGAAGACACCCTGCCTCTCCATTAAAGAAATATGTATAGCTTAAATACATTTATAACGTTTTGCTTAACAAGGAAAAATTCTTGCTATAGTCCTTTAGAAACCCATCCTTTTAGTTAACTGGTTTTGCTAAGGTCATGGAGGCAGCTTTGTGCAATAGTCAGCTTGAAGAAAAAGAACTTTTGTTATAATTCTTACTCTTCCCCACTTGCTATCTGTGTGACTTTGGCCAAGTTACTTTTCTTTTTGGACCTTTTGTCTCATCATCTGTAAAGTTAGGGACTTGGACTAGATGATTTCTGAGGTTCCTTCCAGATCTAAACTTATGTTCCTATAAAGGCTTATACTCTATGCCAATGGACCATTCCATACACAAGCCCATAATCAATCAAAAGGCCCCCCAAAAAAGCCTAAAGCATAGATCCAAAAGCAGGGAACAGGAAAAACTACTTCATTACTCTCCCAATTAACTACAAAGAGCTCAAAGTGGAGATCAAAAAGCAAAGTTCAGAAACATCAACCTATTAGGGAATATAGAATAAGCAAGATGGACAATCAGCCCTAACTGCCTCTATTCACAGATGTGGTACTATACATTGGCTTTTACTTACACAGTCTCAGAAAACAATCCTGACCCCCACCACCCATCCCCAAAATTGAACTGACAGATATATTAAGTCTTTCGCCAGTGTGTTGAGATGAGATATTCTTAGCCATGTGTAAATTAGAAGAAATTATGAGATAAGAGATAAATTTAATTTTATTCAAATGGACGTGTTCTCATTGATTTAGAAATTTCCTCCAAAATGCATATTGTAACCCATTCATGATTGCCTATCATCTTGTACAATTCTTGAGTCCATGTTCTCAAAAAAGTTTTACAGAAAAAAATTCTTTAAAAATCTGCTCAAGAAAAACCAGAACATCCAGAATAAGAAGTAATTTGAAAGCCTGGAAGGAAAAGTCTTTAAATACATATTTGTTTAACATGCAAAATCTATAAGGAATTCATACAGAAGTAGAAGAATGAGCCATTCTCTAATAGGTAAATGGGCAAATGTCAAGAATGAGTATTTCTCAAAAGAAGAAACAGAAATTATAACTTCATACAAAAAAAGTATTTACCTCTAATGATGAGGAAAATGTTTGCTGCTGTTAACTACTACTGCTACTACTAGTATACTACTACTACTACTACCACTACCACTACTACTACTACTACCACTACTACTACTACTACCACTACTACTACTACTACTGTACTAATGTTGCTGCTGCCGAGGCTAACAGTGATAACATTAGCTAGCTACGTGGTTTGCAAAATACTTTACGTACCTCACACTTTTTACAACATCCCTGGTGGTACGGATATTGTTTCCACTTTACAAAAAAGAAAACAGGCTTAAGAGGGATGAAGTTACTTGCCCAAGGTTACAGAGCTACTGTTGGAGAAGGGAATTTAAACCCAGATCTTTCTGACTCCAAGTATCCAAGCACTACCATGCCGCTTACACTCATCCATTTGTCAAAAAACAGTATAAGACAACAAAATTAAATATTGGTGAAGTTATGGAAAAACAGGGACACTAGCAGAACAATGTATTACTTCAATTTCAATCTTTTTGAGAAAACACTACTCAACTATGCAGACAGAAGTACAGAAATGTTCATACCCTTTGCCCTAACAATTCCTTTTCTAGTATTAACCCTAAGGAGATTATTGATAAAAAAAAAAGACCTATTGGTACAAATATATTCCTAGCAGCACCATTTGTAAAATTGTAAATTGCAAAATCACACACACACATATCCCAAGCCAAAAGGTGACCAAAAATTGGGGAATTATGGAACAAATCATGATCTACGAATGTAATAGATCACAGAATCACAAGATTTAAGCTGAACTGAGTTACCCAGTCCAATGCCCTCACTTTGTACATGAAGACATCAAGGCCCAACTTGCCTGAATTAGAAAGAGAATAAATAACTGAGTCAGGACACAAATGCAGGTTTGCTTATTCCAAACACAACACTCTTTGCATAGTACCGATACTGCCTTCCCTTTCTGAGGTTTATGTAATAAACCTGCAGTAATACCACTGCACCATAAAAAATGACAAATATAGAGAAAGATAGGAGTACTTAAGACAAGTGATACTAAATAAAGTAATAATAATAAATAGGTAACATTTGCGTATATATAGCCCTTTGAAGTGTGGAAAGTACTTCACACATTATCTCATTTGGTTCTCACAACAGCCATGTAAGATGATGGTTACTATGATTCCCATTTTACAGATGAGAAAACACACTTGACTACAACTATATAATCACAATAGCAGCAATAAAATCCTAATTGCTTATATAGAAAAGTTCAAAAGGAATCACAGAAACAAATAAGCAGATGTTGTTATGACCATGTAAAGCTAACAAACACCTCAAAAAGAAATCAAACTGAACTTTAGGGTTATAGACATAATACCTTACAATCACTTTCTTTGCTGTTCTTTTTGTTGTTTCTTGCTATATACACTGAATTTGTCAATGAACTTTAAAAATTATTTAGAGGAACTGAAAATTAAGATATTAAATAGGACTTTGATTTCACATAATAAATAACTCCTACTCCTGAATCAAATGATCATAGATTTAGAGCTGAAAGGACTTGAGGCAATTTAATCTAATTCCCTCATGGGAAAACTGAGACCCCAGGAGATTTAATGATTTGTCTCGGGGTCACATGTCTCCAGGTGTAAATATTTAAGCTGGTATTTTAACCAAAGCCGCTGAGATCACAAGTCCAGTGTCTCATCCATTACATGACACTGTGTCTTAAACCCTTGCTCCCTTATCCTATCACCTCTTATGCCTTGCCAAATCTAAACCTGGATTACTCCCACAAACCATTTCCTTCCCTCCCTCCTATTCATTTGCTGCTGAATAAGGGATGGCGGAAGTACTTCAAACCTGCTAAGCTTCCTATATATGATCGTTCTTTCTCTACCATCTACAAACATGCCTGAGTATCCCTCATCCTTAAAAAAAATTCATTAGACCCTGACTCAAGCTATCCTCTCATATACCTCATCTTTCTCTGGTAAGTTCCTTTATTTTCTCTCTTCCCATTCACTTGCAAGCTTTTGCGATCTGAATTCAGGATTTATCCTTCAGCTAAACCTACTTGGTTCAAAGTTACCAATGAACACTTAACTGTCATATCTGATTATCTTTTCTCAAGTTTTCTTGTAATATTTGATTCTGTTGATCCTCTCTCCTAGATATTCTCTATGTTTTCTTGAGCCTGGTCTACCCTGCTTTTCCTCTCTGATCACTCCTCTATCAATCCTGCTGGGTCATAATCCCTATCCTGCACCTTCCCTGTAGGTACATACACTTGATGGCTGTCCTGGGCCTTCTTTTCTCTCTATACCAGGGGTCCTTACCCTTGGGGCCACAGACCTCCAAAATCTTATACATACTTTGTGTTTTGTGTGTGTGTGTGTGTGTATATATATATATACACATACATACCCATATCTATAGATCTATATTAGAATGCTCCTTGAGGGCCAAGGACTATTTCACTTTTGCCTTTGGATCACTAGTACCAAGTAAAGTTACAGTTCTTGGAACATAGTAGGCACTCAATACATACTGATGATTGATACTTGATACTTAAAGCTTTTCATACCCTAATCCCAACCTGATTATGTGTTACTCTCCATATATTCCATGAAACAACTAAAATGTTATTCTTCCTGTTTATCAGATATGACACTATCTCTCATCGGTTTCTTTGCACTGACTATTTCCTATGGTTGGAATACACTTTCTCCTTAATTCTACCTTGGAATTTCCTAATTTCTTTCAAGACTCAGCTCAAATGCCATCTTCTATATAAAGCCTTTCCTGATCTCCTTACTGACTGGTGCCTTTCTATAATGCCATGCCAATCATCTTTTATTTGTTTTATACATACATACACACATATAAAAAATATGTGTATATATATATATATATATGTGTGTGTGTGTGTGTGTATATATATATATATATATGTATGTATGTATGTATGTATGTATGTATGTATTTGGCTGTCTATTCCAAAAGAATATAAGTTCCTGATGGCAAGAACTTTTTCACTTTGGGCTTTATATCTCCACTGCCTTACACAGTACCTGCCATATAAAAGGTAATAATCTTCTGACTGACTTTATCTGGACAATAACTTTTCTCCTCCAGTTCTTCTTTTCAACACACACACACACACACGTATGTATTATCTCAAGTAAGTGGAAAATCTATGTTGATTGTATATAGGATACAGTGTGGTGGAATATTCTAACACCAGCTTCAATAGTTTCTCTAAGAGACAACATATACTGAGACTGGTTGGAGAGAGAGCTATATGTAAAGTATTGAAAAGATTATAAGAGAACTTCTCCCCTGAGTGACTGAGTTCATTGTCAGTGAAACTGAGTCTGACAAGACATCTCCTAAGAGACCTAAACCTGATACAATAGTAGAAAGAGCACTTAACATATCAAGATACTTCTATTTTATGCTAAATTTTCAAACCACTCAAAATTAAAAGCCAACTGTAATCACAACAAATGTGTCAGCAGCAATTATTGGGACTTACTTAAAATTTCATGCCATTGTCATCAGGTGGGAATATTTTCATGTTAATGTTAAAGATTAGAGGCTAAAATATAGTGATAACACATGCTTATTCTATTTGCAAGAAAATTTTTAGCTCCAAAGGCTAGGCAGAAGGGGAAAAAAAACTATCACTTCTACTGCTGTTTCAATTTTCAATATTTTGAATCATTTGTCTTCCCCTAACTAGAGAAAAAGTAGTTAAACCCTCTCTTTGAAAAAGAAAAATAGGATAGTTAAGTAATCTTATCAGATTTTAACCTAAATCGTAGGCAGGGATTGGGGTAAAGATTTCTTGAATTCCAATTTTATTTATGCCTATAGCTATGAAAAAACAATGAATCTACTTTTTCTATTTCCTCCTCCTATTACAGTTTTAAATAGTAGATAACAGGGATTCTAATTAGCTAACTATCATATACAGAAAAATAACAAAAATTTGCTTTAAAATAATATGTTTAAAACTAAAGTCACTCTATGTCAATTCCTACCAAAATAAACTTCAAACAGGTGCACAAATTGAGTAACACTGGAATTTCATTTTAACAAATACTGCTCAAAGTAACATCAAAACATTTGCCTTTCATTTTAAAATCATTAGTAAGAGTAATTAGCATCACCTATGTATGCCTAAGATATAAATATGAGGCCACATGGTAGCATGGAAAGCATATTGAATTCAGTTTCCAAAGGCATGGGTTCAAATCCTAGCTCTATCACTATTTACATTAACCCCCTGTGAGGCACAATAAGACTGTCAACTTAATTGGTCACAGTTCCTTCTTTTCCCCTTCTGGAATTAAATGTTTATGCTTTGATTTTTCTCATCTAAATATAATTACTCATGTTTCCTACATCTTTTTTGCTCATGGCTCAAGCCCAACTAAACTGTGGCTTTAAGTTTTCCCTTTCAAAAGTGCTAGGTGTGTGGTATTTTCCCATTATGATGAATGGGTATTACACAGACAAATACTAATGAAAATAGTAACAATACAGAATTATTCATTGCAGAGGATAGCATAACAAGATTTTTAAAAACCACATCATTAACCCCAAGATAGGATTAGAATTATATTCAAACACAAAGGATGTAACTCATATTTCTGGAAATTCCAAGTAAAAACGAGCATGTATAACTAAAATTCATTTGAATGAACCCTCACATATCATTACTTTGTGTTGCTATTTTATTATTTAGAGGCTAGGACGCAAAGTTAAGACATTATTGAAAAGTGCAATGGATATATAACATGTATGTTATTTGTTACATATCCTATAACAAAGGTACTTGGGGAAAAAGGAGGTTCACATACTTTGAATACATCTGGAGCGATTTTCCATTTCTTTCCTTGATTTCTCCAGAGCAGCATCACTTTTGAAAATGAAGTTATGATCTTCTTGTTTTTCATTTTCACAAGAGTTCAACATTTCAGAGTTAATGTTTTCTCTCTTTTGTATGGTCATGGGAATAGTCAATTCTTTTTTACTGATGAGTACTTCTTTAGCACCTCCTTCCAAAGCAATTAAAGCATCACAAGGTTCTCTTCCCAAACAGTCACTCATAAGAACAGATTCATCAGTAGTATGAAGAGAGTTCTTTCCACCTATGGCTATTCCACCTCCTTCCTGAGAATCAGTTTCATTACAACATCCTAAGGTTTCTTTTGCATCAGGTATTTCACTATATGGACTGTAATTCAAGTTTAAATTTCTTTCACAATTGGGAAGTTTCTCGAGCCCATAGTTATTTTCTTCCACTAAATTATCATATGTTAGAATAGGTTTCGCTTTTTTGCTAAAGCTGGGATAATCAGCGCTTTCTAAGACACTTTGTTTTTTACTCCTGTAGATACTTTTTTGGTGGTTTAAATGTAAAGGGTTTTCGGATACCGTTTTAACTTTAAAAATACAATTCCTTGAATTCCCTTCTTTCAAATTAGTGGATGAAAAATAATCATCGTACACTGCTTCTTTGCAGGCTGGAGATATCTTTACAGGAGTAGTCATCAACTCTAAAAAGTTTTCAGTCTTACCTCGATGCAACTTTGGGTTGGTAAATCTCATTTTAGACTTCTTTTTCCTTGATTTTTCTTTTGAAGGAAAATTAAAATACATTAAACTTCTCAACTGTTTTTCTGAAGAATTTGTAGGACCTGGACTTCTTACAGAGTGGTTTTCTGCTACAGCTAAAGAAGGGGATAGATAATCCTTGTCACAAAATAGTTCCTTAGATATTCCTTCAAATTGTGTTTTTTCAGGAGTGAGCATTTCAGTCATCAAAGTGCTTTGGAAATCCCTTTTTTCTGTAGGAAGGTTACTCTTAGATCTCTGAGGGGTTACTCTATCAAAGACACTATTAGATGCAGTTTTTGATATAGGTGAAGAAAGACACCCATCAGTTTGAGCTTTATGAATGTGTTTCTCTGACTTCCTCTTACGTTTCCTGGGTTCACGGTTTCTCCAAATATCATCAAAGGATGTATTTAAAACACCAGAAATGGATTCATCTGTAAGATATTGATAAAGCATTCAAACATTAATGAAAAAACAGTGCAATGACTTAAAGAAAAATTTTAATCAGTTAGTTTTAAGCCATGGCTGCTCATATTACCAATAAAGCCCACTAGGAAGATTATAGAGAAATTTTATTTAAAATAACTAGAATGCATAATACAGTATTATACACTGATATCAGGCTAATCCTAAAACATGTCACTCACCTGCTCAAGAACATTAAAGTGCTCCCCATTCCATATCAAAATAAGTTAAATTTCAACTAATGCGGAAATATGTTTAATCTGATTGTGTATGTATAGCCTATAGCAGATTGCATGCCATCTTGGAGAAGAGGGAGGAGGAAATTTAGAATTCAAAATCTTATAAAAGAGAATGCTGAAAACTAAAAATAAATAAATTTAACAAAATAAGTTAAATTTCCCTGCCTGGCTTTCAAGATCTTTTAAAATATAAGCCCCTACCTTATCTTAACTCCCTTTACTCCCATCAGGCAGTTCTCTCCACCCTCCTTCAGACATTATATTCTGGGTTTGGAGTCAAGAAGCACCTGGGTTCAAACACCACCTCTGACACTTACGTGTTGATTATGGGCAAGTCACAACCTCTCTGTCCACTTCCTTACTCTTAGAATAGAAAAATAATACTTGCAGTACTTGCCTCACACAGTTATGATAATCAAATGTCATAAGTAAAGTGAATTGTAAACCTTAGAAAACTACATAAATGCTCATGCTTGTTTTTCTTATGTTATTCTCTTGACTTGGAGTGGCAATTTTCATTTTTGCCTAACCAAACTCTACCTATTGCTTGAGGCCTCATTCAAAGTTCTGCCATCTCATCCAGGAAGCCATCTCTGACTACTTCAGGCCATACCAATATCTCCCTATCTTATATTCTTATTACACTTAGACTCAGTACTACACAATTTCAGATTAATTGTCCTCTGTTCTCTTTGAATTAGTTTTGTTTCCAACTACCTTTTTTTTGCAAGTCCTTTGAGAGCAGAAGCCAGGTTTGATATTCTGTTGTATTCTCTCAAGTTTGGCACAAGGTACTCCTTTACGCTTGTTAGAAGGCTAAGATGACTAGTACTCCATTTTAAGAAGAGGATCATAGGATTAGAGATTGAGAGCTGGCAAGGGTCTTAATACAAACTCTTTTCAAATCAATGAAATTTCCTAGAGGAGATAAGCTACACAAAGTCATTTTTCCCCTAATAAAGTAACTGACAAGATTCTCTATTTTTAATTTTACCTGTGGAACAATTCTTTGCTCTTCATAAAACTACTAAGACTAGGTTATATCCCACATATTAAAGGTGAAAGGATAGCAACTAAAATCTAGGATTCTTAACTGCTTGGTATTGGGTTCAGGTGGAGAGAATAGAATATTATTTATTCTGTACGATCTCACTTTGATAGGATGTACTTATTTTGTTCTTAACTTGAAAGAAAATATATTTCTTTATTTCTTTGTAAGAATTCTGAGCCTGTAACTTATCGCTGGAATGACTTTAATGTCAAGGAATTCTAAGTCTTCATTTACTACATAACCTTAGCATTCTGAGAGGGACTGAGTAAATTATACTTACTGAGCACAGCTGTGTGCAGAGCAATAGATCATGTCCTGCTCAGGTTGCTTAAAAATTTATTACGACTAGCGAAAAACATGTAACCATGAGATCTAATCATCCAGGACAATTCCATGAAGGAAAAAAAAGTCCCAATCAGTCATCTTATTTCCATTATCTTGTCACTGATCCACATATTTTAGTTAATAAGTTTCTCTGTCTCCCAGATTCACTGAAGATCTCTGTTGGTCCTATGTAAAACATTATGCAAAACAATTTTTCCTTAGGTCTTCTATGGCTCTTAGGATCACACTGTTCAAAATTGTACACAGAATAGTTTATACAAGACCACAGGAAGAAAAAAACTGATGTGGTGCCAGAAAGCAAACTCCTGGGGAAAAACCCAACAAGAATGAAAAAAGGAGGTTTACCTCAAGTGTTTTCTCATGACCTACTTTCATTAGGATTCTTACATTACAGCCTTTAAAAGGGGAAATCACAAATTTTGGCATTTTTATCTTATTCTATCATTAGCCAAGTTGGTGATACACATAAACATAAACAACTGATTCAAAGATGATCTGAACTTAAACTTTAGGGTAACAAGCAATTAAGAGAAATACTAGTTTTAAAATAATTGTTTACCTGAATATGAAGTGTTAAGTGATGTCAAATATGTTCCAGATGAAGATGGGTCTGAATTAAGAGCAAGCATTTGAGAAACTAAAAAATAAGATGAAGATTTTTTAAGTACAACAAACAAATTCTATTCGAACATATCATTTCTGTCTACTAACTTTATGTTTGACACCAAATTTTCTACCATTAACTAATTCTAATTAACTAATAACTCTAGGTATTTCATTGTATTTATGTTTTGGATATTCTTCTGTAAGTCATATACTTAGCCACATCAATTTATTGCTTGCATTTCAAATTCTGAGTTTACCACAAAACAAGTACAAAATACTAACATCCTACCCCAATCTATTCCAGACAACTCAGCACTAAATATTTCTGTGACCATAAAAAATTATTTATACTTCAACGAAGCATAAAATCATAGAATCTTAAGAGTTGGAAAGGACCTTAAAAAGTTATCTTTCCCATCTGCAGGCAGAATCTGAAACAAATAAATTAAACCCATTCAAAACAATATGTTAATTTGATTTGCCTTATTACATCCATGGGCTGGCACTAATAGTAGTTCTCTCTTAAAATGCTAAAGGAGTCAGGAACCAAAACAGCATCACTGCACTAACCAAAATGCAATTATGTATGTCTTCAAAGACAGAGAGAAAGTAAAATGAGAGGTAAAAAGATTCCAATGAGGATTCTACTCCCTAAGAGACAACATAAAAAATAAGATAGTAACAAGACAGGAACATTCTAATTTGTAACATCCCATACTAGTCATAGGATGAGAGAATATAGAAAAGTTCATAGGATCACCTAGAGACTGCTGGAAGCAATCTTAGGGTCATTTTATTCAACTCCCTCAATTTACAAATGAAGCCCTGAGAGGTTAAGTCAATTCCTCAAAGTCACAGATGGCCAAATAGCACGGCTGGAATTTGAACCCAGGTCCTATTTTCCTAATCTAGTTCTTTCCATAAAACCATACTAAAAGTAGCCAGCGTTGTAGACAAATCCACAGATGTGAATTTCTGTTAGTATCTTGAACCTTGATTGCTTCTTGAAGGCTTTTTCTCACCTAGGACATATATACTATACTGATCAGAGCTTGTTCTAACAGGAAAGACTTCATGTATTCAACGAAAACCCTAACTTAAAAAAGCATGTGTGCGACTATGGCACAAAAGGATTCATGGCTGATTTCTAGAAATAACATTTCCCTTATACATCATCCCTAAATTATTAACTAACTGGGGACATGGAATAGAGATAGGAAGCAAAAGAAGCTACTATCGATTGAAAATAATCTGGATTAAAATATCTACAATTGTATATTATTTAAAGGGAAAATACAATTCCACTTTTATGAGCCAGGTGCAAGATCTATTGCCTTAAGTGAGGTATATCTGCAAAAGAGAAATAATGATTTCTTAACTGTCAAATCCAATAGCCTTTTCTCAATCCTCATCCTTCATAGCCCCCTGCGGCCTTTAACGCTTTCTTCTCTAGGTTTTTGGGACCCCACTCTCTTGGTTCTCCTATCTACTGGTTCACTTCTTTTCAGTCTCCTTTATTGGATCCTTATCCAGGTCATTCCTATCTGTCGGTGTCCCATAGGGTTCTGTGCTAGGCCCTCTTCTCTTCTTCCTCTATACTATTTTACTTCATCTCATTAGCTCCCATGGATTTAATTATCATCTCTGCTGATGATTCTCAAATCCACCCATTCTGCCCTAACCTCTCTGCAGACTTCCTATCATACACCTCTAACTACCTTTCAGACATCTCAAAATGAATATCCAATAGACAACTCAAACTCAATCTGTCCAGAACTGAACTCATTATCTTTTCCCCTAAATCCTCCCCCAATATCTTCCCTATTGTTAGGAGCAACACAATCCCCCCAGTCCCTCAGGGTCTCCTCCCTATATTTCATCCCCTATATCCAATCTGTTGCCAAGGCCCATCAATTTCACCTTTACCACATCTCTCAAATACATCTTTCTCCTCCTTTAAACTGCCACGATTCTAGTGCAGGCCCACATCACTTCACACTTGCACAACTGCAGTAGCCTGCTGGTAGATCCGCCTATTTCAACTCTCTCTCACACCAGTATATCTGCCATTCATTCAGCTGCCAAAGTATTTTCCTAAAGCACAGGTCCAACTATGTCACTCCAGGATCAAATACAAAATACTAACTTTAACATTCAAAATCTTCATTACCTAACCCCCCATCACCTACTTTTCCAGTCTTCTTATAGTTTACTCTCTGCCTCATACTATTCAATTCATAACATTGGCCTCCTTCCTGTGCCACAAAAAAAGGACATTTCATCTTTAGGTTCCTGGCATTTTCTCTAGTTGTCCTCCATCACTTCTCACCACTACCTATAAGTTTCCCTGGCTTCCTTCAAGTCCCAACTAAAATTCCATCTTCTACAGGAAGCTTTTCCCAATTCTTCTTAATTCTAGTGCCTTTCCTCTTTTAATTTACTCTGTTTTTCCTACATATAGTTTGTATGTATTTGTTTATTGTCTCCTCCATTAAATTGTGAGCACCCTGAGGGCAAGGGCTGTCTTTTTTATATACCCAGAGCTTAGCATAATAGCTGGCACATAGTAGGCACTTAGTATTTATTAATTAATAACTGATTCTTACATAAGAAATTAAAGTGTGCAAAGCATTTTAAATAGTTATTTTATTTAAGCCTAACAATCCTGAGAATAATACAGATAAAGAAACTGAAGCAAGTATTGTGTCAAAATCACACCATTAGAGGTCAAAGTGTGACTTTACATTCAGGTCTTCCTACCTCCAACTCCCAATATTCTGTCCAATGAGCAATAATGGTCCTCATATGAAAAAAAAAACAGCATCATTTTCATGAAACATGAACTCACTACAATTTTTTTAAAAAATAAAGTGACCCCTCTTGTACAACACTCTAATTAGAATAATCTGTTTTCTAGCCCTAGTGATACATTCACTACCTACAGTATCTTCAATCAATCAACTAGTATTTATTAAAGTATCTCCTATGCTAGGCATTATGCTTAAACTAGGGATGCAAAGATTAAAAAAAAAAATCAATCAATACCTGCCCTAAAAGAGCTTACATTTGACTTTAGATGACAAGAAGAATGACTACTCTCATTTCTATAGTACTTTATAAACACAAAAGCACCATTCCCACAACAACCCTGTGCAAGCATTATTATTTTCATTTGACAGAGAAGGAAGCTCAGCCTTAGAGAAGTTAAGTGAATGACCCATGGTGATGCCTGGATTCAAATGCAGGCCTTTTGGAATCCATATACAAATTTTCTTTCCATGATGCCACACTGTCTCTAATAACAGCACTATTCATATTTATATTTTACTTTAGGAAACTTAGAATCTTTGGAATTCAATTTCTTCAGCCATAAAACAAGAAAGTTAAATTAAATAAATTCAAAAGTCTCCTTTAATGCTAAAATTCTATTATACAGTTAGCAGATACAGTGCTACCTAAAATGTTAGCAATATCACACTGCAGGCTAACTCCATTATATCAGACTTTGATATGACCTTATGACACAAAAGCAGCACAGCATCTCTCTTCCACCTGGCATAGGCTAGAAGTTAAGAGACAAGTAGCTTCTCCTTCCATTTTTAGCAAACACTAAATGCTCCCAGTACCTACTAGACAATATTTCACTGGTCTGCCAGAGTACCTGTAATAGATCCACCAGCTTGTCATAATAAAGACTCAGATAAACATACAAATCTAAAAATCCTTTCATTCAGCATTAGGCACCAAATGCTAATGCTGAGAATACAAAAATAAAGATAAAAACATCTAAGAGTCCCTGCCCTCAAGAAGCTTATATTGTCTGAACAAGTTGTGGTATACGATTATGATGGAATGCTACTATGCTATAAGAAATGAGCAGAACCAAGAGAACATTGTATACAGTAACAACAATACTGTTTAAAGAACAATTTTGAGAGACTAAGTCATTTTGACTCTTATAAATACCCAAAGTAACTACAAAGGACATATGAAGGAAGACACTATCTGAATCCAGAGAAAGAACTAATAAATAGATGTACAGAATGGTATAGAATGGTTTAACCCCCCCCCCACACACACACGTGTGTGTGTGTGTGTGTGTGTGTGTGTGTGTGTGTGTGTGTATCTAATGGTAGCTATTTGGTGGGGAGAGGGAAGAAAAAGGAAAAATGTTACGTGATAATTTTATTATATATTTAAAAGGAACAGCAAGTTGTACACAACAGATTTGCAGTTTCATATATAATCATCTTTTTTTCTACACTACCATGTTATGGAAATGCTTGTTTTATTTCTTATGTTCAGAATAAAATAATTTTTTTTTAAAAATAAGCTTATATTGTAATGGGGGAACAACACGCACAAATTATTTTCTAAAAGATACATGCAAAATAGATACCAGGTAAGATTAGAAGAGAAGGTGCTGGTGACTGGAGGCATGGGAAAGGCCTCTTGAAAGAGGTAGTGCTTGTACTCTGAACTGAACTTCGAAAGAAACCAGGGATTCTAAGAGGTGGAGATGAAGAAAGAAGAGTATTCTAGGCATTGAGCAGGGCTGTCCAATCTTAGGTTTTTATTGAAACAACAGACAACATATTTTGATTTGCCATTTTAGTGAGAGCTCTGCAGTAGCTTGGCTTCGTTTACTAAAGCATTTATGTAAATTTCTATGCTTGTAGGCAGGCCGCATAAATCGCACTGGCCGCATTTTAGACAGCCCTGGCATAGAGTATAGTCAGTACAAGAGATGGAAGATAGAGTACCATGGGTCAAGTGCAATAAATAGATTTATATGGCTGTAATATGACATGCATGAAGAAGTATAATGGGAACAGAAAAATAGAGAGGGTGCAGGCTATGAAGAGCTTTAAATGCTAAGCAGAGGAATTTATATTTGATTCTAAAGCTGATATAGAACCAATAGAAATTATGGGGGAGGGGAGGGAAGAGTGTAGAGAGACAGGCAGATATTAAAATATCAGACTTGGATACAGACTTGGATTTTCCTAAAGGAAAATCACTGTCAGCTGTATGGAAGATGGACAGAAGTGGGGAGAGACTTGAGGCAGGGAGACTAATTAGGAAGCTATTGCAATGGTCTAAGCCAGAAGTGATGAGAGCTTGAGAGTAATGAGAGTAATGGCTAGTTGGGTAGTACAAGGGCACAGAGATGAGAGAGGTAGAAATGACAAAATTTGACAACTGATCAAATATATGGGGTGAATGGTCATACTGAGTTAGAGAGAGACATGGAGAAACAGAGATAGAGTGAGACAGAGAGAGAGAAAGAGAGAGAGAGAGAGAAACTAGTGCTGGATTTATAGATTTGGGAGTAATTTGCACATTGTTGATAAATAAACCCATGGGAGCAGATGTTTACGAAATGAAAGAGTACAGAAAGAAAAGAGAGAGCATTTAGAACAGTCTTGGGGACACCAACAGTCAGCAGGCTTCAGAAAAGGATATGGAAGTGGAATGGTCAGACAGGAGGGGAGATGAGAGGGAGCATCATCATGAAAATTCAAAGACTGGAAAATATCTAGGAGGCGAAGGTGGCCAACAATGTCAAACATTACAAAGAAGTCATGAAGAATAATAATTAAGAAAAAGCCATTAGATCTGGCAATTGAGACATCACTTGTAACTCAGAAGACCTGTTTCATTTGAATGATGGGTCCAGAAGCCTGACTGCAGAGAGTTTAGCAAATAGAGGCACTAAGTATACAGTTTTTTTCAAGGAGTTTAGCCAAGAGGAAGTAAGATACAGGATGACAGCGTGGAGGTGGTAAGATCTAACGAGGTTGGCTTTTTAAAGGATCAAGGAGTCTGGAATGTGTTTGTAGGCAGCAACAGGGAAAGAATCAACAGCAGCAGTAGTAATAATAATAATGAATAATACTGACAATAATAACAATAGCTAGCATTTGTAGAACGTTTTAAGGTTTGCAAAGTGCTTTATAAATACTTCACTTATCCTCAGAACAACCTTGGGAGACAGGTGCTATTATTAGTCCCATTGTAGAGATAAGGAAACTGAGGCAAACAGTGATAAGTGACTCACTCAAGGTCACACAGCTACTAAATGTCAAGAGTCTGGATTTGAACCTAGGACTTCCTAACTCCCAGTCCAGCCCTCTATTAATTGTATTCATTGCCCTAGTCACCTGCCTCACTGAAACTCCTAAATAGGTAGGGGATTGAAGAATACAGAAAGACTATGGCTAGACAAAATAAGAGGAGATGGGATCAAAGGTAAATATAAAGGGATTGGACTGAGTAAAGAGAACTCTTGTTCACCAGTCTGCAATAATGGAGGAGATGGGAGGAGATGAAGTGATAAGAGAGTTTGGGGAAAAAAGGGGCAATTTTTTTTTGGGGGGGGGGGGGAAGCGTAATCCAAGATCTTCAGCTAGGGAGTGGAATGAGGGCAAGTGGGTACTTTGAGTTTTAAGAGAGATGTTTGGAACAATGTTTGGATGTTTGGAGAGGGAAACAAGTAGTGAAGAAGGAACTGCATTACAATGCATTGCTGTAGGGAGAGGCCAGCAGAGATTAGGTATCCTAAGTTTGTAGTGGACAAAGTTATCAGTTTTATGACTTCCAGCTAAAATCAACAACACCTGAGAGGCAAAGGAGGCAGAGTAATTCAGGGTTAAGGTTTGGTAAGCATGAAAAGCAATAGGACTAGGAAGAAAGGAGTAGAGGACAGTTAGAGCTGAACTAGTTCACCCATGAGTCAAAGATGGGAAGAGATGGGAACTTAGACCCAGCTGGGATGATGGCCTCTACAAACTTCACACTCAAGACTATCTTATCATCCACCCTCTTGTCAACTTTGCAAATTATCTTCTAATGATTTCGGTAGGTACCTACATCAAGCTCACAGCTGGGTGATGGACATCATGTTTTCGTTCCCCACCCCTCAACATCCCAACTTATAATCTGTTTTTAGAGTGATGTACCTGGAGACCGGAAGACCTGGTTTTGAATCTTTTCTGAATCCTGTATTAGCTCTGTGGCCCTAGGCAAATTACTGAATCTATCTGAGCCTTAACTTTCTCATACGTAAAATGAAGGGTTAGACTTGATGTCCCTCTAAGGTTCCTTCTTGCTCTAAATCTATGATCTTAATGATTTTTCACTCAAAAGTAAAAATAATAATCCTAAAATGTCATTTTGCTTTTAAAACAAGTCACCACGGCCTACTGTTTTAAATATATATAGTCTTTTAAGTATATTAATCTGGAAAATCCAGTCCTTTCCCATAGGAATAATGGCTAAAACTAGAAATAGGGAATGGATCTGTGATTTTATTGATTAGGGGACTCCCTCTCCCAATCTAGGTCAGCACATCCTTCACAACTTAGCTTCCTAGCACACTGAGAAGTCAAGACACACTCAGGGTCACTTAACCAGTATTTGTCAGTAGAGACTTAAGCCCAGATCTCCCTGGTTCTAAGACCAGCTCTCTATCCATTAGGCTAAGCTGCTTTCAGGTTAAAATTAATGCGTTTATAAAACAAAAGTCTCCTGTCAGCTACTGCTGTGCTATCAGAATTAGGAAGCCAAGTTTCAAAACTCACATATATCTATTGGACTGCAAACAAAGCACTACCAAGAGGAACGTGATAAGCACTTATTAAGAGCCTACTATGTGTCAGGCACTGTGTTAATAAGCACTTTACAAATATTATCTCATTTGATCCTAATAACAACTCTGGGAGGCAAGTGCTATTATTACTTCCATTTTACAGCTGACAAAACTGAGGCAAATAGAAGTCAAATGACTTGTCCAGGGTCATAAAGCTATCTGAGGTCATATTTGAACTCAGGTCTTTCTGACTCCAGACCCAGCACTGTATCTATTGCACCACCTAACTGCCTCTAGGCAAATGACTTTTCTTATAAATTATTATTCTTATGATCATTATCAAATGATTCATCTTATTGTACAATATTCTTTGCTTGATCCCATTAGGAATTTATAGGGATGAAAGGTTTTCTCATATGAAATTAAATAATGAATTATTAGAGGGAGAGATATAACAGGAAGTATATATAAGAACAAAAGATATCAATAAAAATTTGCTTTTCTTTTTTAAAATATTCAACATAGTTACTTCACCCAAATAATTAACCACTGAGATTCAATATCTGAGCTCTAGATGAACAACTCATACAAACAACTTCACAGGTCTGTTGCAAGGAAACCTATCCAAATATGTTAGTATTTTTATTTAGTATTTTTCCTCATCAAAGGTACTTGATTACCTTAGTATTCTAAAAGAGAAAACAAAAAAGTCCCACCCTAATTACCATAACAAGCACACATACCAGAGTATGGCAGGACCCAGAGGTCCCTAACATTGTTCTGAAATGCCATTGGGTGTCCAGAAAACCCAGCACATTGAACCTTAAAAATCCAGGCAGGTCTAACTCTGGGAGGTGGAAGTCAGGGCAGAAATCCAAGGTGAGACTAAGTGAGCCAACCACACCCACCCAAAAGCACAGGAAGAAGTAGAACCTTGCCCTGGCTCAAAGCCTCAATTTAGGAATCAAGGCTGGAGAGAGAACTAAATCAAAGAAAATTCCCATCACTATTAAAAAAATTGTTTTAGATGCCCAAAAATCCCACCTCAGAGAAAGAAATTTTGTGACAACTACAAGAAGAAACTTTTTTTTTAAAAAAAAGGATTTTCCACAAGAAAGAAAGGAAACAAGAATTTAAATAATGAAGGGGGAAAAAATCTCTGAAGGAAAGATGTGATTGGAAGAATAGGTTAAAACAGTGGTAACTTACTTAATAAACTCCCTACAAATTACAAGAAATCAAACAGGAATCAATGACTCCAAGAAACAGGAAAAAATACTAGAAGAAAATTAGAGGGTTGAAAAAATAGAGAAAAACAAGGTATCACCTATGAAAAATAATTGCCCTCAAAAATAGGTCAAGGAGAGATAATTTAAAAATCAGACTCCTTAAAAACTATTTAAAAAGCCTGAATATATTTCAATAAATCACAAAATAAAAACTGCTCAGAAACCAAAAAATCCAGTAAGCACCTCCTAAAAAAAAACAAAACAAAAAAAAAGAGGAAAATCTCAGGAACATCTTAGCCAAAATCCGGAACTTCCATGTCAAAGGCAAAATTCTGTAAGCATCCAAAAAGGAGTTCAAGTACCAGTGAACCATAATCAGGATGATACTAGATCTAGAGCCTTCCTCTAAAATGAGAGGAGAGCTTGGAATACAACATTCCAAAATGAAAAAGAGGCTTACAACCAAAAATAACTGACTACCCTGCAAAGCTGAATATAATCATACAGGAAAGAAAAAGGATCTTTAATAGAATAGAGAACTTACGAGTATCTTAAAGACCAGAGCTGAATAGGAATTTTGAAATATTAGTCTAGACTAACCTAGGAAGATAAATTTATTTAAGCATATGGAAAGAGCTATATGATGAAGCAAACCTAACAATATAACCAGAAGAGGAGAAACAAGTGTCCTTTCAGAACCCTAATGTTTTCAGAGTAGTAATGGAATTAAAATAAGAACAGCAGAGGTCCTGGAGTGGCTTGGTTCTCTTCTCAGAGTTTTAATAGGATAAAGAGAAGTAAAGATAAAAGAAATATATTAATATACAAAGGAGAAAGAAAATGGCAGAACTTGTTATTTCTCATAATTTGGGTACGTAAGAAGATACAAGCATGGAGGAAGGCATGAAGGGAAGAGATACCAGATGAGCTTCACTTTTACGTGAAATTGACAAAGGAGGGCTGAATACATACAAACATTGACATATATAGTTTGCTATAGAAACATATCAAACTCGATAGAAAAAAGCACATGGGACAGTGGAAGTTAAAAGGGAGGATAACAACAGAAAGGGAATAGTCACAAGAATTGAGTAGAGGGAAGGAGTTAGTAATAGTGATGCCAAAAACAGGAGACCATTGAAACATTTTTTAAAATATGCAGAAGAGAAGTTCAGAAGGAAGCACAAACAAGTAGGAAAGTTTTGAAAGTAATACGGAATTGATTATATACATTTGTTTTTTGAAAGAAAGACATATAAAATGAAATATCAAGGTTTCATATGCAATGTTTTTGTGTGATGTTGTTTATACGGACATGCTCATTTGGGATATGGGGAATAATTAAGTCCAAAAAAAATTTTTTTTAAAGAGAGCTAATTTCTTAAAGGTATAAAGGAGAAATTACTTACATGTAGGGGAAAGATTTTCCCTTTTATCTTTCATTTCCTGTAATCTCTTTTCCATTGCATTACACTGATTCTTAATTTTAGCCGTGGGGCTATATATCAACGAACCATCAGCTCCAAACAATAGAACTGGTATATCATTATCTGGAAAAAAAATCAAATTGATAAAATTTCTATTTTAGACACCTTCACACTTAAAGAATGTGATGTCATCCAAGGAAAATAACTGATACAGGCAGATATTTCTTAAACATTAGGTTCTCTCCTCTATTCCCTCCAATTCACCCAGGGCAATTTTTTAAGGCTCTTTAATTTACTACATTTGCTATTTCCTGCATAACTTCTCCTCTGTAGTCCCTTACCTCTATCCACCACTTTTTACTCAATTGCTATTTATAGCTATCTCCCATTAAATTAATGAATTCCTTAAATTTCTTTCTCTCTTTTTTTTGGCAGGGGTAAGGCAGGGCAATTGGAGTTAAGTGACTTGCCTAAGGTCACACAGCTAGTAAGTGTGTCCAGTATCTGAGGCTGCGTTTGAACTCAGGTCCTCCTGACTCCAGGGCCAGTACTCTACTCACAGCACCACCTAGCTGCCTCCAATTCCTTAAATTTCTAATTTTATTAAGTCACTTTCTGTTAAATCACAAATTTATGCTCAAGATCAGTATTTATTGAACTTCCTAGTTGTGAGTGTCTAATATCTCACCTCTTCCACTTTGTCAGATTTTATATCAGACTCGAAAGTTGTTTTTAAAGACAGTAGCCACTACTAAATTCATAATCATCAGATTGGACATTAACAGTTAATACAAAAACAATCTATACAGTATTACATAATAATCAGACTTTTCAACATTGAACTGCCATTGTTTCCAACACAATGACATGTGAACAAAATCTGAAATTAAATACCAGCAAATGAAACAATAGGAAATGGAAAAAGAGAAGGCAGCTGGTGAGATGGGAAGAGGAAAAAGAAAAGTGAGGCAGTCAAATATTTTTTTTAAAAAAAAAAATCATTAAATTTGAAATCAAGAAACCTAGCTAGCATCTAGCCTTAATTCTTTTTTCAATTAGCTTTAGTCACTTAACAGCTGTAGGCATTAATTTCTTCATCCGTCAAATTGAATGTCCACCTCTGAAGTTCTCTGATTATGCTATATGCTAATTCTAAAAGGTCTGGGTAGTATGGTGAAGTGGAAAGGAAACCGGATTTCGGGTCAGAGGGCATCAGATATCCCTTCTCTACTACTTTTGACCTACATGAATTCAGTTTACTTCTCTGGGCCTTAGTTTCTTTAGCTATAAAATAAAAGAGTTGGTCTAGATTGCTTCTCTGGTGCCTTCCCACTATAAACCTAATAGTCGAAAACTTTATAATCTCTAAACTTTATAGTCCTTTTATAGTCTTTAAGCTCCAAACCTTAGTGCTAAGTGTGAATGAATTTTAAAGTTGGTGGAAAAACATCAAAATGTATGATTTTTTTAAGGATTGTTTCCTCTATAAAAAGCACAATGTATGAGAAAAATCATATTGAATTTATGACATAGTATTATATTTTGGGCATTATTTATTAACATGTTGAGAACAGCGAAGTATCATTAACACTTTTAGTTATTAATATTTTGAGTGACTGGTTACAATTTTATCAGAAAATCCTCTTTACATTATTTTGTTATAAGTATATTATTTCCTATTATTTCTAAAAAATTTTCCAAAACTTTGCAACTGAACAATTAATAAGCATTTTTTGAATCTGGATAATTCTTCTCTCTGTCTTCTCCACAAGAATAAATGAGATGATAACAACAGCAATGATAGCTAACATTTATACAGTGCTTTAAGTTTTGCAAAGTGCTTCATATACTACATTTGCTCCTTACCACAACCTTGTGAGGTAAATATTATCATCCACATTTTACAGACGAGGAACTGTGGCTGAGAGAAGTGAAGTGATTTGTCCAGGGTCACAGAGCTAGTGGGTGGATAAGGCAGGATTTGAACTCATATCTTCCTGACTCCAAGTTCAGGACTCTATCCACCATGCCACTTAGCTGTCTCTATATCATGTTCTATCAAATATATTGCTGAATTCTAGGTAAACTAGATGTATAAGTAGTTTCTTGATCTACTAGTTGAGCAATCATGAAAAATGTAAATAAGGTGAGTCTGGCATAACCAGTTCTTGATGAAGCCATTTTGGCTTTTTTTTGTAATCACAGTTTCCCTTTCTATATGTTCTCTAAGAATTTCTTTAATGATCTATTCTAGAATATTTCCAGGAAATGAACTCAAGCTCTCTGGCTTATAGGTGGCAGTCTCTGTTCCTTTTCTCATAGTGTGATTCCTCTTCAATTCTACATGACTCTTTCAAAGATTACTAAAAATGGCTGAACAACCATACACCAGCCCTTCTGGTACCCAAGGATAGAATTCAATTGAAATACACTCTACTGATAGTGGGTTTGAATCAACTTCAAATACAAAGCATAGTATATTATGTAACTCAATTTACCTATGGCTGTTTTTTGAATATTCAGCTCATTAGCCATTTTCTCAATTTTCTTTTGAAGTCGTCTATCATTTTCTGGTGTTCGGGGAATAAAATCTTTCGGTTGCATGCACTTTCGCTGTAAAAAAATAGGATAATATTAACTACCACTATATATAACACCTAGTTAATATGGAAAACGCCCCTTTTATATATATTTATATTATCTTTCTAAAGCAAGCATGTTATCTGCTGTAGTAATTCTGAATTACAAGATAACTGTAGATACTTCCTTATATTAAAAAAAAATCGATATAGTCCATGTTGTGTTGCATTTCACTCTATGATAGTTATATGTGTATAATTGAATTAAGAAGATAATTTTTTCGAGAATGAATATAAGATGTAAGGATTTGTATTAGCTTTTCATAGTAAGAAAATCACAAATTATATAAACCATAATAACAGACACATTTGCATATTATCTTTCACCACTACTCCTAAAATCATATTTTTATAGATGGGAGATGGCATGATTTTTTCCAACCACATTTTTGTATTTATTGCTGCCTATTTTCAACTTGTGCTATTTTCATATTTCCCATTACACTCTATCTTCTAGAACAGGAATTAAATTTTATCCTTTCCGGGAAGCTCCCCACAGTATCTAGTATGATTCTTTACACTATGAGTATTCAAATAAGGTCACCCTCTATTCCAATTCAGTTATCCTTTAACCTACAGAAACGCTGGTGGAGGAGAGTGTTTTGTGACATAAGGAAAGACACACAAGGCAAAAAGTAAGCCTTGGTTAAGAAGAAGACGTTGTCAATTCACGGCAACATGTAAGTGTAAAAGATTCTTCTTCACCACAACTAGCTGAAGGACATGGGAGTGGGGCATTGAGATGGCTTTAACGGATATAAATATTAGGGAGAGATGGTGACTTTCTTCTAAAAGAGAATTCTCTAAGTACCACTAACATGCCTTTTATTGGCAAAAAAGTTCTTGCTCCCTATTTATTTTAATAGGGTTCAGAGATTAGAATGGAGACTTCTAGAAAAGTCCCTTCCCACCCTGGATCAGGATCTCCCACTTAAAAGGAATGTTACCAAACTACAAAACAAATAAACAAAAAACACCTGAGAGAAGGAAAAGATCTCTGGGGAGTATCTGCCACAATACCTGCTCAAAGAGTTTTCTCTCAATTATTTTATCTTCAACAGTGTAACACCCTCCAGCCTCTGGCTCAAATCAACATGAGATCAAAAACAGAATATACAGAACAGCTTCAAGTGAATTTAAATCACATCTAAATATGCTCTCTGTGAATGTAAAATGTAAAATAAGCATGTTCACAATTACAAGAGGAATGCACATTCAACTTACATATTGTTATATACTCACTTTTTTTTTAATTAGACTTGGTAGTCCTTTATTAGTGTTGATTGCAGGAAATAAAGACTCATCAACACGTACACCAGCTAACCTGCATCTGTATGATAAATTTTATAACTCATTATTACCCTTCAATGAAAATGAATTCCTATTACATTCCAAGTGGTCAAACTGCAGCTATAGCAACTAAAGCAATATAAACAAGGCAGCGTGGATACAGAGCAAGTCTCAAAATCAGGAAAACCCAGGTTCGAATATGAACTCTGACACGTATTGGCTGTGTGACCCTGGCCAAGTCACTGAAGTTCTCAGTATTCTCGGCCAGGATTTCTCCAAGTGTTGTCTGGGGGCCCTTAAATGTCCCAGAGACTCAGGTGGTCTGTGAAGTAAAATTAATTTCATAATAATACTAAGATGGTATTTGCCTTTTTCATTCTCATTCTCTAACAATTATACAGTGGACTTTTCCAGAGGCCACATGACCTATGAATTAAAGATTTTGCTGCAAACGTGAAGAAAGCTTGACTGCAAAACTGTACTTCTGCCTAACAAATGGAAGATTCGATAGACTTGATGTTTTGCTTGTATTCACCCAGTATCAGCACCAAGTAATCATCAAAGAAGATGTGTTATGTGAATGCTTGGCAACAAACACAAATGGTGCTGAAATATTCAAAGTATTGAATAATTTCACTTGGATCTTCTTGGTTTATCCTTAACCAACTGTGTTGACATTTGCACTGATGGTGCAAAAGCAATGGTGGGCAAAACATTGCCTTTGCACAAATCAAGGCAGTAACCAAACTGTATGAGTCATAGTTGTATTCTTCACCAACCGGCACTCAAAGTTCAAAAAAAAATTAAATGACAGTTTTACTTAATATCCTTGATGAAGCAATAAAATTATTAATTATATTAAGTCTTACTTTAACTCTTTGCCTGATGAAAATCCTTGTGCAATTGTCTGAGTTGTGAGCTGAAGGAGCCACTTTTTTCATGAAATACAATTTTTATTTGAAAGAATGACTTATAACCTAAGATTATTTAGATTTGGGTTTCTGGCACATATTTTCTCAACAACAAATGAAAGGGACATGTCAAGGAGAACAGCTGACAGTATTGGTTGCTAACAATAAGATTCAAGCTTTCAAGTGAAAATTAGAATTTCAGAAACCTTGTATCTATCACTGTTTCACAGCTTCCCGATACTTAAAGATTTTTATGACTAGGGGTAATATAGATACCGTAAAATGAAACGTGTCAATATTTGGAAGATCTCCATAACTCAATGAATCAATATTTTCCAAGTAACCAATGCATGACATTACAAAATCACGCATGGATAAAAGAACCACTCAAAGTGTTATGCCAATCAAACTACCAAGGTAAAGTACAAGATAGATCAATAGCGAATAGTGAATCAAAAATTCACTGATATGGCTTCAGATTCCATATTGTAACTAAGCTTTAAAAAACCGCCATTCATCAAGTTGTAGCGTAGCATTAAAGAAGAAAATCAATTATTTGAAAAGACTATTTAAGTACTCCTCTTTTTTCAACTACACATGTGTGAGGCTAAATTTTCCTCATATACTTCATCCAAAACAACATGTTGCGCAAGATGTAATGCAGAAACAGATCTGAGAATGTAACTGTCTTCTATTATTTGTTGTTCAGTCATTCAGTCATGTTCAACACTCCATGACCCCATTTGGCGTTTTCTTGGCAAAGATACTGCAATGGTGTGCCATTTCCTTCTGCAGTTCATTTTACAGATGAGGAAACTGAAACAAAAAGGGTTAAGTGACTTGCCCAGGATCACACAGCTATTAAGTGTCTGAGGTCACATATGAACTCAGATCTTCCTGACTCTATGCACAGCACTCTATCCACTGAACTACCTAGCTTCTCCATTAATGAGATTTCAAAAAATGTAAAATGATGTCACTCTTCTCACTAAAAATTTTGTTTTGGAAAATAGTTATTTTCCACAAAAACTTAATATAGGTTTATCACTTTTATTTTTAAATGAATTAACAAACATTTCAAAAAATCTTTATCAGTTTTATCAGTCTTAATGTCAAGTGTGGTAAATAGCAAGACATAATCCACATTAACAAAAGCTTTTTGAGTCTTCAATAATTTCTAAGAAATCAAAAGATGTTCTAAGACCAAAAAAATTGAGAACTAATGTTCCAGGCAACTCTCTAAGCCTAAAAAATGCAAAGAGAGCACTGGATTAAATTGGTAGAGAGTGTCCTTATCTAAGAACTCCCTAAACCAATGAAATCACAGGTCTAGTCACTATCACTATATATGTCATTTAAAATATTTCAAATATTTCCTTGAAACATAATTATTAATTATAATTTGATAGTCATACAATCATCTAAAGTAATATATTACATATACAAGCATGTGTACACATATATATATTTCAAAATTAGTAGTTTGAACTGGTAGAGGTGTTAATGCAGCAACAGACGCAGGTAATTTGCACTCTAGCGGTATTCATTACCTAAATAAGGGTATGCAACCAAACACATCAAAAACTAAAATCTCTTTTACTAAACACAAGTTCCCTCTGAACTCTTCTATTTCTCTTAATGATATAACATCATTCATCAAAAATCAAAATCCTACTATCATCCTTGATTACTTCTTTTCCCCAAACATGGAGTCACCAAGTTCTGTCAATTCTGTCTCTGCAATATCTCTCACATCTATCTCTTTTCATTTCCATTGCCACTTTGATCTAGACTCTTGTCATCTCAAGCTTGAACTACTGTAGGCCTCCTAATTATTCCTCCTGTCGACAGTTTCTCTCCCATCCATCTGCAAAGAAATGACCTTTTCCTTACTGCTGCTGGTAAAGGGGTTTATTATTGAATAATTGTTGTTCAGTTATTTTAGTCACGTTGAACTCTTTGTGACCTCATTTGGGGTTTCCTTGGAAAAGTTACTGGAATGGTCTGCCATTACCTTCTCAATTCATTTTACAGATGAGGAACTGAGGCAAACAGGGTTAAGTGACTTGCCCAGGGTAACACAGCTAGTAAGTGTCTGAGGCCAGATTTGAACTCAGGAAGATGAGTCTTCCTGACTTCAGGCCCAGCACTACAACACCCAGCTGCTTTATTGTGTATGTAAACTGGTATGAACAACTTTGGATAAACCCTTTTCTTATGGGTAGCAAATGTGGACTAAATGACCCCAGGAAAGTGCATCTAAACAGCTTCTGCCTATTTGGCCTAGCCATGTAATTGGGAGGGGCCAGGAAAGGGATGTCACCTGTGAAAGAAAATGTAACTGGGAGTCAGATTAGATAGGATCAAAGAGAAACACATGCTAGGATCCGCCCCCCCCCCCCAAAAAGACTTGGCCACACTGAGAAGTTATCACAAGATATGAAGAGAATCAATTAATTAGCCTGAGAAACCGTGCTGGCCAGTTATAGCTGGGTTAACAAATATCTTGGGAAAATATTATCATACCTCTTTAGGGAGAGGCTATTTGAATCTCTCCTTTGACACTAGCTATATGCCAACAGCACATCACTTAATTTCTCTAGTTCCAGTTTCCTCATCTGAAAAAACAGTGATAATACCTGTAGTACCTATTTCATGGGGTTGGATATAGGATCAAAGATCTAGAGCTGGAAGGGATCCTCTAGTCCACGGGTAGGGAACCTGTAGCCTTGAGGCCACATGTGGCCTTCTAGGTCCTTGGGTGACTCCTTTGGACTGAATTCAAGTTTACAGAACAAATTCTTTTATTGAAGAGATTTGTTCTGTGAAGTCTGGATTCAGTTAAAGGGCCGCACTTAAGCATCTAGAGGGCCATATGTGGCCTCAAGGCTACAGGTTCCCCACCCCTGCTCCAAGACCCTCATCTTACCAATGAGGAAGCTGAGGCCCAAGGAGATTAAATGACTTGCCCAGGGTCACTCGAAGTATTTGAGGCAGAACCTAGATCCAACTGCTTAGATTCCAAAGTCAGTGTATTTTCCACTGTACCACAGATTAAATGAGATATGTCAAAAGCACTTTGCAATTCTTAAAATGCTATACAAAAATTCCGGGTTCCCATAATGTGATACTACTGTGTTCTGTGAGTTTCTCTTATTTCACCTTATTTCCTTTATCACAATCACCTTTTTGAAAAAATTATTTTCTGCCTTGGGTAAACTAGAGGGAGCATTCATGCTAGGCATAAGTAGAAATGTGGCCGAGAAACCCAAGAGCTTCAAGGTGCAAGCTTAGTAGAAAGTAAAAGAAAAGAAAATTACATATAGGATGGGGCGGAAGTATGGCTTTGAAAGCTAATTCCCTTCCTATCTGATATCTCATTTATACTGTCACACAAAACACTGCCAGATTGGTCTTTCTTGAGCAATTCGTCATTCAATAACCACCTGCTCAAAAATCTTTCCAAATGCCTACAGCATTCAAGGTCCTCCACAACCTGGCCTGTAGCTATACCTCTTCAATTTTCTATTTCTCTATGTACAACTCCTCCAAACAAACTGAACTACTCTGGCTGCTCAGAAACAACACAAATATACATTTGCTCACACCATTTCCCCTACATAAACTGCTCCCTGTCTAAATCTCACCCATCTTTGAACACAAGTATTCATAAATACTTGGTGACTATTGATAACTAAAAACTATACTGGAGTCACACAATAATAATGCTATAAGCAGGATTTACACAAAGGATCATTTCATTATCAGTTTTTCTTCTCCGCAGTGAACAGATTTATAATTAACTTCTTAAAATTAAGTGTTTCATTAAGAACACACTACTGAAGATCAACATAACCAATTAAACAGTTTAGCAATTTTTACATTATAGATGAATTTAAAGGCAAAAAGTATAACTTTTCAATCTAAGTTCACATCAAAATTCTTTCTTCATCCATTTATGTCATCATTAACTTTTCCTCTCACACAGTTTTAATGTGTAACCTGTTATTCTAATTATGCTATCATTTATTCTCATTTTTTATAAAATTCTTTCCAGAGTTCTTCATACCCATGTTTCATAGTCAAAATGAGATTATAGTAGTCCAATGCATTATTTAGCACAATTTAACTGTGCCTCCATCTTTTGACATTTAAGTTGTATGCAGTTATTTGCAGTGGCATGATGTTGCTATGAAAATCACTGACTAGATAGCTCTTTTTGTTATTCTTGGTAACACCTTTAAGGCATCTAACCAACCACAGAATTATTAGATCAAACATTATTTCTAACTTTCACTGTATAATTGCTCTCCAAAAAGATCCTACAAGTTTGAAAATCCAGCAGTAATAAATAAAAAGACCTGTTTCTCCACAATCCCCCCAGTGTTGGGTTTCATTTTTGATAAATTATATCCCAAGGTACTTATCCCAAAAAAGCATTATGTGTTTGTCACAGTAGGATATGACACCATAGCGAAAAGGAGGACAGCTGGAAGAGGTATTTGGGAGATACAGAGGACCACTGTCACATCATGGTATATTTCTTTCACAGAAAATGGCTGATAGGGTATCTAGACAGAGAACTAGCTACTTCCTTTGCAATGTAATTCAATTAAATATTTTCTACTACATCCAAGGCACTGGGTTAAAGAATTTCAGGAATACATCTAGCAGCTTCTACATTAAGGGATCGAAGGGTTTGGAATATGATATTCCGGAGGTCAATGGAGCTAGGATTAAAACCAAGAATCATCTACCCAGCAAAACTGAGTATCATGAATATGAAGGGATGACATCTAAAAAACTAAAATCAAATTAAGGGATGAGAGAGGACTATATTGAGAGAGGGAGAAAGGGAGAGATAAAATGGGGTAAATTATCTCACATAAAAGTGGCAAGAAAAAGCTGTTCTGTAGGAAGGGAAGAGGGGGTAGGTGAGGGGGAATGAGTGAATTTTGCTCTCATCAGATATGACCTGAGGAGGGAATACCATACACACTCAATTAGGCATCTTACCCCACAGGAAAGGAGGAGGAAGGAGATAAAAAAGTGGGGGGGAGGACCATAGCAGGGAGGACAGATAGGGGGAGGAGGTAATCAAAAACAAACACTTTTGAAAAGGGACAGGGTCAAGGGAGAAAACTGAATAAAGGGGGATAGGATAGGAAGGAGCAAAATATAGTTAGTCTTTCACAACATGAGTATTGTGGAAGGGTTTTGCATAATGATACACATGTGATCTATGTTGAATTGCTTGCCTTCTGAGGGAGGGTGGGTGGGGAGAGAAGAGGGGAGAGAATTTGGAACTCAAAGTTTTAAAAGCAGATGCATGCAACTAGGAAATAAGACGTACAGGCAATGGGGCATAGAAATCTATCTTGCCCTACAAGAAAGTAAGGGAAAAGGGGATGGGGGGGGAGTGGGGTGACAGAGGGGAGGGCTGACTGGGGAACAGGGCAACCAGAATATAAGCCACCTTGGAGTGGGGGGTGGTAGAAATGGGGAGAAAATTTGTAATTCAAACTCTTGTGAAAATCAATGCTGAAATAAATAAATAATAATCAAATTTAAAAAAAAAAAGAATTTCGGGAACATAGAGATGTACAAGACAGTTCCTATCGTCAAGGAGCTTAGAGTCTAGTAAATGTTCAATCAACAAACATTTATTAAGCACCTACTATGTGCCAGGCCTTAGAGCTACAAATAATGAAACAATTCCTGTGTGCAAAGAGCTTACATTCTAATGGAGGAGGCGGTTACATGTAAAAGTATATAAAGTAATTGATATCATATTGCTTGCCTTCTCAATGGGTGCTGAAGGGACAGGAGGGAGCGAGAGAATTTGGAAATTAAAAAATAAATTTTAATGAATGTTAAAAATAAACAAAATAAAGTACATACAGAATAAATATAAAAAGAATAAATCCTAAGTAGTTAAATACAAGGTGGTTTGGGAAGGACAGTACTAGTAACTGGGGGGCTCAGGAAATGATTCATGTATAAAATGTCTGAACTACATCTTGAAGGAAAGGAGGGCTTCCATGAGGCAGAAGGAGGAAGAACACTCCCAGCATGGGGAATAGCCAGTGCAAAGGCAAAGAATTGAGAGATGGGAAGGCATGTGTAGGGTAGCAGAAATGACAGTTTGGGTGGACTGAAGAGGGTGGAAGGGGGAATACTGTCCATTACATTGGGAGAAATAGGTTGGGGCCAAGTTGATGGTAAAGGAAGAGCCCAGAAACGTCAGTGGGGAACAAGGTATACTCTAATTCTCCTTCCAGAAAAAGTTTGTGTTGGGGTGTGAAGGAAGGGACAGGAAGTAGCTAGAGCAGCTGGGGGTGCAGTGGATAGAGTGCCAGACATGGAATCAGGACCTGAGTTCAAATATGGCCTCAGCCACTTAGTAGCTGTGTAACCCTGGGCAAGTCACTTAATCCTGATTGCCTCTGTTCCTCATCTGTAAAATGAGCTGGAAAAGAAGTGGCAAATCACTCCAGAATCCTTGCCAAGAAAACCCCAAATGGGGTCACGAAGAGTCGGACACTGAAAAACTGAACAAGTACCAGAAAGGACGCCCAGTGATACACAGGTTAGGTAGTGTGGTCATGGATTAGTAGAGGGGAGGTGTGAGACAAAGAGGGTTAGAATGAGGGGAAGTTCATTCACTATAGGCTAGGGATTCTAGAGGGCACAGAGGAAGTGGTAGGCAGGATGGGGTTGAGGAAAATAAGGAAGAAAGAAACAGAAGAGGGGATAGAGTAGCTCTCGTACTACAGATTTAACTGATACAATAGGTGTCTAATATAATAATGGGCTATTTTTCACATGTGAAAACACCAAGTAACTACCACCTATCACGAATGTGCTCAGAATCGTTTTTCTGGTAGTAGGAATGGATTTACTCTGATTCAATCATATTATCTTTCCTAGTCTTCCTTAATAATACATATTTGTATGCTGGCTGGCTAGGGCTATAGCAAATACACTAAAACTAACTGATCCATAAAATCACTGAATCCACAACTTTGGCAACGTTGTTATTACATGGCAGCTATAACGACACTGCACAAATCCTTAAAATTTTCAGGATATTACTACTTAAATCTTTAAAGGACAATGTTTTACTTTCTGCTTTCAAGTAAACATTGGAATTTACAACGAAAGAAAATCATAATTGTAAATGTACTGATTAATATTTTCTGTTATTGTCTATTACAAAGTATATTAAAACAAACTTCCCTATTCCCCACAGTTTCATAAAAATTGTTGATATCATGCCATTTTAAATATAGGGAAAATGAGGCAGAGTGTGTAGAAAAGACTGGCCCCAAGTCAGAAAATCAGTAAAAAAAACAAAGGGTTTTTTTTTAAATGCTTAGACTAATTGATTTTCCCAGCTTTAAATATTAATGCTTGGAATGCTCTGCCTGCTTACCTTCTCCACTCAGCTTCCCTCTGATATCATGTTCCTTTAAGTCTGTATATATCTCATTTGCTACTTACATGCTGTCTAAACAGAATTCAAGCTCTGAGAACAAGCACAGTATTTTTGCCTCTTTTTGTATCCCCAGCATTTAGCAAAGTGCTTGACACAAAGTGAATACTTATTAAATGCTTGTTGAGAGATTTAAAAACCCTCTAATCCTACGCTGGGCAGCTTTGTGGCACACTGGATAGAATGCCAGGCCAGGAGTCAGAATGACTCATCTTCTTGGGTTTAAATCTGACCTCAGACATTTACTAGTGTGACCCCGGGAAAATCACTTAACCCTGTTTGCCTCAGTTTCCTCATCTGTAAGATGATGTGGAGAAGGAAATAGCAAACCATTCTAGAATCTTTGCCAAGAAAACCCCAAATGAGGTAAAGAACTGAGTCAGACACGACTGAAAAATGACTGAAAAAGGTCTAACAATGTCATCCTACAGTTAAAAAAAAATTGAGGCCCCTGGGGCAGCTAGGTGGCACACTGAGCAGAGTAAAGCACCTGTCCTGGAGTCAGGAGGCCCTGAATTCAAATCCTGCCTCAGATACTTGACACACTTACTAGCTGTGTGACCTTGGGCAAGTCACTTAACCCCAATTGCCCTACCTTCCCCCTGTAAAAAAAAAATTGAGGCCCCAAGATGTTAAGTGATTTATGCATAATCACACAGGTGTTCTAAATTTGAACTGAGGTTCTCTAATTTCAATACCAGGATTCTATTGCATAATTGCACAGTCTCAAGACTACATTTTCAGAACTACTCTACCTTCATCTTTACGAAAACAACTCAAACGTTTAACAAACACCTTATTCAAAAGATAATGTTATTTGGTGATTTAAGCTAAAGACATTTCACTACTTTGCTTCTAAAATGCAAGATGGTAAAATCTCGCCATCTAGTGGTCAAGAAGAGCTGCCTCAAAAAACAGGGATGATTGTGACTTTTATTTCAAGACCACCAAAAACCAAAGAAAACAAGTTCTATCATCTCTACCGTAAAACATGTTGAACCATGAGAACTTTCCCTACATAAGTCCCTCCTCATTCTATAGGCCATCTCCATTCTCTTAGCCCAACTTTCTTTCCAAATTGCCCCTTAACCTCTAGTGCCAACCCTACTTCATTCCCAGAACTATCTGTACTCCTCGTCCAATCCCATTTCGTTCCTGAGGCCAGCCCTGTTCCACTCAGTTTTCAATTCTGAATTTTCAGTTCTCCACCCTACTCATCAGATCTCCCATTGTTGTTGTTGGTCCTTGTTTTCCAAAGTGACCAAAGACATCAGAAGAGTGATGTCCTGACATTCAAGTGAGTTGGAGTTAAGTGAGGCAGAGCTGTTTCATTTTCATGAAGTAGAATTAATTTTAATGGCTACTACATACTGAAAAAATAGCTCTTAACACATGAAAAGAACATGAAGACAGTCATATGATACCAGGCATAACCATGTCCAAGACACTAAACCTCTCTGGGCCTCAGTTTCCTCTTCTGTAAAATGAGGGGGTTGGACTAGAGGACTCCTGAAATCCCTTTCAGACCCAGATCTGTAGTCCAGGTGCTTAGGGGATGGATCAGCAGAGCCATCAGCTGCACTGTCTCCTCCACAGCCATCACTCCCCATGTACAGACACTCTCTCAGTAGGACAGAAGTCTTCCTAACATAGCACATTTGTTCTCACCCAAAATCTTTTGCTCACCCTTTTAATTCTCTCTCAGCCTGTATCTTATGTTTCCATAGTGTTTTATAGTTTGCAAAGTGCATTATATACTTTATTGGCCCTCACAACAACCTTATGTGGGAGGTAAAACAAACTGCCACTGTTCAAATAAAGAAATTAAGACTCAGAGGTGTAGTGAATTGCCCAAAGCCACAGAGCTAGCATGTAGCTGCACTTCAGGCTAGGTCTTGTGACTCCAAATCCATTGCTCTTTCCAAGGAAAATCTTTGTTTTCCATAGTAATAAATAAAAAAATGCTCACTGACTGATTGGTCTAACTCACATCTGGTGTATTTCCTCACTCTTCCCACTTGTCATTTATCTCTCCCTCGCTTTTTTAATCCCTAAAGTAACACTCTTGTGACAATGTATTTAATAAGTATTATTCAACGATGATTTTGTCTTACATTTCTATAATTCCACAGCACTTAGACAATTATAGGAGCAAAGCAGGTTCTCAGAACTTGTTAAATGATTCCGGGATACCCAGAGTGTGCAATGGCACACAAAACCCTTTGGCACAACCCCCACACATATGTTTATCTCTGCCATAGCAGTGAATATCTCCCACAAACCAAAGGACCTTATAAGAGATCATGGAAAGTTCACTAGTTAACAGGAACCCTAACCTGTTGACTAAGTTAAAAATAACCCTAAACATTTAGTTCAATTCCACATGCATTTATTAAATGCTTACTATGTACCAGGGACAACACTAGGAACTGAGGATTAAAAAAAAAGAAGTCTATGCCCTCAAAAAGCTTATGTTCTAATGGGGGGAGGGGAGAAACATGTCACAGATAAGTGCATGCATGTATATCAATTCTGAGGGCTCTATTTTATTTTATTTTAAAATTTGTTTAATTGGAGAGCATGAGAGGGACAGATTATAAAAGCAAAAAGATTAAATAGTTGAAAAAGAAATATATGCAGTATATATGCAGTGTCATTAAAGATAACACATTTTGAGAAACATTGCACCAAAAGACAGGCCGACACAACATATTAACATCATTAATATGATTATTTTTGTAAGTTAAAAATCTATAATGTTATATTTTTATTTTAAAAGTTGGTTTGTATGTTGACATTATTTTTCATTAAAATAAGTATATACTAAATATAGACAGAGCATATGCAAAATATATTTTGGTAGGAGAATATGAATAGTTATTGGGATTAGGAAAGACCTCCATTAGGAGGTGGTGCCTGAGCTGTGCTTCTGAAAGAAGGTAAAGATTCTATGAGGTAAAGATAAGGAAGAAAAATCCAGAAATGGGAGTCAGTTCAGAGGCATAGATGTACAAGATAAAGCAGAAGAGGGTCAAGTAAGGAAGTTAGGGTAGAGAAGGAATAAATGTCTGATTTTCCATGCTCACCACAGAAGTCTGTATTTTTCACAATTGTAGCAAACATCTTTGGCAATTTTAGCTATCTGTTTTTTTGCCTCATTTGACACTAATAATCAGAGCCAAAGTTCTCTACTGTTGCATCTTTCAACAAGTTTTTCAATGATTTCAATATATGCAAAGGAGATCCCTTGTTGAACAAGAGGGTCTAAGGTGCTACTTTGCTTAAACAAGACCTAGCAGTAGGCCCCCCAGTACACTGAATGGAGGACCCGTTGGGAATTAATAAAAGGACACGATGAATAAGTGAGTCACAGAATGAGGTATGGATGGTTATGATCTTCATCTTTGGAGAGGATACCCTTTATCAATAAGACCACGTATCCATCAAATCAGATTTATGATTTAATCCTCACCACAAAACTGTAAAGTAGGCAGGACCAAGAGATCAGTTTTAAAGATAGGAAACTGGTAATTTCCTTCCAAATGCAAGAAGTCATGCAGTTGACTCCATGAGCCATGTTTTTCTGCAATGGCTGTAAACAACTTGGGCCAAACTGATCCCGAAGTCCACTGCTTCCATCTCCATCTGAATTTAGTGAAAGAATATCACTACTGCTTGAGAAATCATCCATCCTATCCACAGAAGGGGACAGGCAATTTTGTCTTGTTTCTCCACTGTCTGATGTTGCTCCCAGAATCAGTAGAACAAAATAGGACTCTAGTGACATCTAGTGATCTTACACATTTAAAGTTCAGCTTTTCAGAATGTCACAGCAAAATGGACAGGGATTAAAATTAGTGATTTATTTTGTAAAATGTAGATGCAACTGGAAAAATAGAATGCCGTATTTAAAGTCGGGAAGACCTGTGTTTGAATCCTGCATCAGATATTTACTAGTTGTACCACTCAGGAGAAGGCCTTCATCTTTCCTCAGCTTGCTTCCTCATCTGGAAAATAATACCTGTAGCACCTACCTCACAGGGTTTGCTGTGAAGCTCAAATGAAATATTTCATATGAAAAAACACTTTGTAATCCTTTAAGCGCTACATAAATATCAACTGGCATTATTATTGTTTCATACACCAATCGCAAAAAAACAAAATGTATTAACTATTGTTATTTTAAATGCCAGTAAACATTTTTCAGTTTATAGTGCCACTGTCATAATGTTCATATTTTAAAAGCCTGACAATTTTGCCTTTAATAAAGTACTAATTAACAATCTCCATGCAATAAAATTAATCTTTTAAAATTATTTAGGAGTATATTGTCCTTAAAGGAGGGGAGAATTGTCTCACTTCTCAGCATCAAGAGGTTAAGATGATGTTAACTGCTGTCTATGTTTTTTTCCTATTATAAATCTCTAATAAAGGAGGTCATATGTAAAAAACTAACTGGGTGGCTGCAGCTGAATAATTAAGTCCACCAAAGAACACGGAGATGTTGGTCAAACTAATAAGGCTAGCAAAAAAGTGAAATATTCACTGATTCCAGACTGTATCTATTATCTTACTTCTGCCAGGGAGCTGGAAACCTTCATGGGAAACAGGAACTTGGAATGTACAACAGAAGTCAAAGTCTTTGAATAGGAAAAGGATTTCAGTCTGGTGGAATCTTACAGATAGGTGCCATATGGAACCCAAGTTCAAAGATAAACAGTACATGTCTCCAGCTACCATAAGGGTTTAATCTAAGGCAATATATGGAGATCGGAGCAGAATAAGTTATAACAAATAGTTAGTGCTTTTAAGAAAAGCAACCAGGCAGAAAGGGATAGGACATAAATATATGAAAACTTCTCAGGTGGAGGGCAGAAACAAGATGACTTTCAAATATGGGGCCCCAGCTGCACATGTATGTGCCAGGCACTATTCTAGGCTCTGGAGAGCTAAAGAATAAAACAATCCCTACTCAGAAGGCACTTACAAAATAGCTAGCCCTAGACATAGCTAAGTGAGTTACAGAGACAGAGGGGTTGTAGAAAGGAGCATTTACTGCCATGGAGGTGCAATGCCTAAAGGCCCCCTTAGGAACCCCTACCACTGTGGGAATGCTTTAACAGTTGCAGGCTAGATGGGCCTTGAAGTAAGAGCTGCTTAACGGAGGGTACCATGATTTCCTACGGACTCTGTCAGATATGAGCCATATCTATATGCCAGAGTCACTAAATAAACCTGTTCCTATTTTGAGTTTGGGTATACCTTTATGTTTGCTAGTAGCAGGTTTGAAGGTGGCAGTAATGACCTTTATCTGCATGGAAGCAATGAGCTTGAGAAGTTCACCCAAAGTATGCCCTATACCTTCAGGTCAAGAGGAAACCTCTAACGTAGGGATTACAATTATTATCCCATTCCTTTTTTTTTTTCTAGTGCTTTTCTATTTAACGCCATCATACAATTATCAGCATCTCTTTGGAAAGCCCAAGGTAAATCAGTAGTACACTTTTTCCTTTTTTTTTTAACAATAGAAATCCTAGAACAAAAATACATCTCTATCTCATATACATACACACACACATATGTATACATGTTCATATGTCTGTATATAGGGAAGTGGGACAGGGAGCTTTTAACCAAGGCCAACCTGAAGGTCAAAATAATGACCTGCCTTGAGGGGTCTCTGTGCCTCTTATGTCTGGACAGGATCAGGGGTCCATGCAGGAAAGGCTAAAAGATTCATGACTTCTTCCCCTAAGAAAAGTGTCCCAGTATTTCCTGGGCAGGAAATTGCAAAGCCTCTGATGGGGTTTATTGCTCAGTGATCACCCGTATCCCTAGAGAGACTCACCCAAAACATTTCTGCTCCTGGTGCTTTGGGGGTGGGGCAGGAGGTGGGAAGGGGAGAGCCGGGCTGGAAAAACTCAAGGTTCCCTATGGTTTCCAGTAAAAAGAAAAAGGACTATACCTCCTTTTTTAAAAAAAATTCCACTACCTGAAAGCCATGATCAAAAAAAGAACCTAGATATCATCTTTCAAGAAATTATCAAGGAAAACTGCCCTGATATTCTAGAGCCAGAAGTTAAAATAGAAATTGAAAGAATCCACAGATCACCTCCTCAAATAGATCCCAAAAAGAAAACTCCTAGGAATATTGTTGCCAAATTCCAGAGCTCCCAGGTCAAGGAGAAAATACTGCAAGCAGCCAGAAAGAAACAATTTGAATATTCTGGAAAAACAATCAGGATAACACAGGATCTGGCAGCTTCCACATTAAGGGAACGAAGGGCTTGGAATATGATATTCCGGAGGTCAATGGAGCTAGGATTAAAACCAAGAATCACCTACCCAGCAAAACTGAGTATCATGATCCAAAGCAAAATATAGACTTTCAATAAAATAGAGGACTTTCAAGCTTTCTCAGTGAAAAGACCAGAGCTGAATAGAAAATCTGACTTTCAAACACAAGAATCAAGAGAAGCATGAAAAGGTAAATAAGAAAGAGAAATCATAAGGGACTTTCTAAAGTTGAACTGTTTTGTTTACATTCCTACATAGAAAGATGATGTGTATTATTCATGAGACCTCAATATCATTGTAGCTGAAAGGAATATGCATATATATGTGTGTATACATATATATACATATGTGTGTATCTATGTATGTATATATGTAGATATATATATATGTATGTATATATATATATATATATATACACACACACAAAGGGCACAGGGTGAGTTGAATATGAAGGGATGATATCTAAAAAAATAAAATCAATTTAAGGGATAAGAGAGGAATATATTGAGAGAGGGAGAATCTTGCATAAAAGTGGCAAGAAAAAAGTGGTTCTGTAGGAAGGGAAGAGGGGCCAGGAGAGGAAGAATGAGCAAATATTGCTCTCATCGGATTTGACCTGAGGAGGGAATACCATACACACTCAATTGGGTATCTTACCCCACAGGAAAGAAGGAGGAAGAAGATAAAAAAGGGGGGATGATAGAAGGGAGGGCAGACGCGGGGAGGAGGTATTCAAAAACAAACATTTTCGAAAAGGGACAGGGTCAAGGGAGAAAATTCAATAAAGGGAGATAGGTTAGGAAGGAGCAAAACATAGTTAATCTTTCACAACATGAGTATTGTGGAAGGGTTTTATACAATGATACGCATGTGGCCTATGTTGAACTGCTTGCCTTCTTAGGGAGGGTGGGTGGGGAGGGAAGAGGGGAGACAATTTGTAACTCAAAGTTTTAAAAACAGACGTTCAAAAACAGCAACAACAAAAAAAAGTTTTTTCATTCAACTAGGAAATAAGATACACAAGCAATGGGGCATAGAAATTTATCTTGCCCTACAAGAGAAGAAGGGAAAAGGGGATGGGAGAGGAAGTGGGGTGACAGATGGGAGGGCTGACTGGGGAACGGGGCAACCAGAATATACGCCATCTTGGAGTGGGGGGAGGGTAGAAACGGGGAAAAATTTGTAATTCAAACTCTTGTGAAAATCAATGCTGAAAACTAAATATATTAAATAAATTTTTAAAAAAAGAGAAAAAAAAATTCCCTCTCCCTTCCCTCCTGGTTCTTACTGGAAATGAACTTAGGGAAATTCTCCTCACTCAGGGGAGACTGGGTCTTCCTGGCTGCTGAGGATGGTGGAGGGGATGTGCGTGGCCTCCAATCAATAGTGATATTCAAGATGAGGAGAGCCTTGGGTCAGAGGTAACCTGCTGACAATCCATTCTGGGGAGTTAGCTAGTTAGTTTGGCCAGGACTGAAGCAGGTCCTTATGATTATTATCCCATTCTTCTGTGCTTCTTCTATTTCATAGTATTTGGGGAATAGAACCACAGAACTTTACTAGAAGAGACTTTTAGAGATTACCTAGTCCAAATGAAAATGAAACATTTCATTAATACTTCTAACAAAGAGTTGACAAAGTAAATGAAAAGAAATTCCAATTAGTTGGCACTGCTGCTATCTAAAGTTTTAATGAAGGTTCCTTGGATCCCAGATCTATAGCTGGAACCTCAGGGGCTATTGCATCCAAACCCCTCAATTTACAGGTGAGAAAATTTAGGCCCAAGGAGGTTATAAGGAATTGTCTGTGGTCATATGGGTGGCAATTATCAGAGGTGGGCTTTGAGTCCAGATCCTTTCATTCCAGATCCAGTCCTCTTTGTACTATATTACATTTACAGTTTTGAGAATGAAAGAATTTTCTCCATAATTTTCTGTGAATTTATATTATTCCTACTGTGGAGGGTGCCGTGGAAAGAGCAATGAACTTGTAGTCATAGGAATCAGGTTCAAATACCACTTCTCTGTGACTCTGGGCAAGTCATTTAAGGTCACTGAATCTCAGTTTCTATTTTTATAAAATGGGGACAGGAAAAGAAACCAATGTCCCTTTCCATTTTAGATGTATAATTCAATGATCTTCTCCTGAGGTTCTTTTACTGCCAAATATAAGCTGGATCTCAGAAATATTCTCCCATACCAGTCTAAGTACTAGCCTAAGTACTAGCTCATCATTTGTCAATTCTTAACCACTGCTCAGGAACTCCCAAATAAACCCTTCAGCAACAAACTGATACACAAAGAAGGAGAAACTTGCAAAGGAACTCCAATCTCCTCAAGGACAAATAAGACCCATTTTCTCCAACCCCCACACCCATACCCAGGCATAAAGAGAATAACAATGCAGGCCAATGGTAGCAAACATTGCAAGGACAAAGCTACTTAAAGAGATTAACTCCAAAGCTTCCAAAAATGCTTTCTCCCTACCTGCCTCCAGGGTATAGGTGTCTAGATACCTAAGCAGGTTAGAGAGTGGTGAAATTTCTATAGCCAGCCCACAAAGAAAGAAGGTGCCTAGGATTTTGTGTTAAGATTCAGTGGCCAACTCTATACAGTCTAGGTGGATCTTGTTAAATGTAACTTCAGCAATGAGACGGACATTAATGGCCATTCCCAAGCTCCATGATCGTTCCTGGGCCAATGAGTTAGTGATTCTATGACTATGGAATTCTCTCTTGCTGTCTGCCATCCCTAGAATGTCCTCCCTCCTCTGCTCAACTACTGAATTCCATGGCCTCCTTTAATAAAATCCTGTCTTCTACAAGAAGCCCTTTTAACCCCTTTTAATTCCAGCGCTTTCCTTCTCTTAATTACTTCCTGTTTATCTTGTATGTAGCTTGCTTTGAATGTTTGCTTCATGCTGTCTCCACCATTAGATTGTAAGCTCCGATTCTGGATTCTTTTTGTATCCTCAGCTCTTAGCACAGTGCCTAGCATACAGCAGGAGTTTAACAGATGTTTACTGAATGCATAAATATTGAATAACTACAAAGAATCATGAATTGACTGTATAATTATCAATAACATGACATTAATGACAATGATTCTAATTCTCCTGTGTATTTGATTCAGACCATAAACTATTTACATGCCTCTAAGCTCCCTTAGGATATTTAGCATTTACTATGTGCCAGGTATGGCCAGGTACAACCAAAACAAACAAACAGACAAAACAACAACAAAACAACCCATCACCCTCATGAAGCTGATGTTTAAGGAGATGCAGAGAGTACGCAGATGGAATATGGACAAAGTAATTTTGGGAGAGGGACAAAAAGCCAGTGACCAGAAGAGGTGGCAATTGAGTCAAGCTTAAGATTCTTAAGAAGAATAGCAAGTGAATCCCAGACATGTAGGTGTTCCAGGCATGGAGACAAAGGGCAAAATGTTATACTTGGGGAAAAAGTAAGTAGGCCAATTTGGCTAGAATATAGGGTACATGAAGGGGAGTCATATAATAAGCCTAGATAGGCAGGCTAGAGTCACACTGTGAAGGGCTTTAAATGCCAAGTAGAGAGGTTTGAATTTTATTCCAGAGAATAAGGAGCCACCAGAGTTTTTTGATAAGAGTAGCATGGTTAGACTTGTATAGTAGGAATATCATTTTGGAAACTGTGTGGAAGATGTATTGGAGAACAGAAAGAATTTAGGTAGGGAAACCAATATAAAGAATTTAGAATAAAAGATGGACAGGCAGAGTGTTGGGACTAGTATCCACCAAATATGAAAAAGCCCAGGAGCTACAGGATTTACAGAAAAAAAAATCCTACAAGATTAGGAATACAGGGATTGTAATCTGTACCATTAAAAGGAGTCCCCATATGGCTAAAAAACAAAAGTGTTATTAAAAACAATTTTTATTCTTATTTACAAATTCTCCAGTTGGTGAAACAGTGGATAGAGCACTGGGCCTGACATCGGGAAGATCTGAGTTTAAATGTGGCCTCATATACTTCCTAGCTATGTGACCCTGAACAAGTCACTTGACCTCTGTTGCCTTAGTTTTCACAAAAGTAAAATGGGAATAATAATAGCATCTAACCTATCAGGACATTGTGAGGATCAAATGAGATAATATTTGTAAAAGTGTTTACTTAGCATAGTGCTGGCATATACATCGGAGGTATCTATGGTTTGTATCAAATACACTGGTGAACTAGCATGATTGTGTTGGTGTTGATATGATGACAAGTTACTGATAAGTATAGGGTCAACTCATGGTTCTTCATAAGTCCCAGAACCAGCCCATTTAGGAACAGCTATGGAACCTGGGAACAGTACTTATGTCCATCCCATTCCTGGAGTTATACTAAATGAGAGCCATCCTGAAATCCATCCTCTTTTCGTAGAATTGGCCATTTTGAATCTTAATATGAAATTCTAGGCTCCCCAGTGTTTTCTTAGCTGCCTATTAAAAACTTAATCCTTTTTCTTCCCTTCCCATTCTATTCAAACACTGGAAGAGTACTGGAGTACAAACAGATGTATAGGAATCAATCTGCGTTATTCTTATTCTAATCAAATAAGATAATGTGTGTAAACCACTTTACAATACTTGGAAGGTTCAATAAAAGTGACCTATCAAAGCCATTTCTAAATAACAAAAGATAGGATAAGGGAGTTACGGATATGCTCCATGACCCTTAGGGGAATTCAGTAGTGGATAACATAAGAGGTACAGTTAGCCCATTATTGTCTTTCTAACACTTACCCTTTGTCTACTTCTTCATTCAACAACCTGTATTAGGTACTGAGTGAGATACACAGAATAAAACAAGGTCCTGGCACTCCATAAGTTATTCCTACTAAGGCAGGCCTACATGAGAGGTAAAGCCAGCTTGTCTCTTGTTAGGAAGAGAAATTCAAAGGCCAAAACACAAACTCTGCCCATAGGACTGGGAAAGTTTTATAAAATACTATTCTGATCTATTTGGTTCTGGAATGTGTGTGAACAAGTAGCATGTTTTTATACCTGCTTTAAAGTACAAAATTAACTTTCTCTAAAACTAAGAAAAAACTATCTGAAAATATTATACCAGGTCATCAGAATGAAATATTTTTTTGCAAAACAGTAGACAGTTTTGTAGCAAAGGTGTTCTATAAAGAGACTTAATATACATTATTCTTTGAAAAGAAAAAAAAAAGTCTATTTCTGAGATCCTGTTTTAAGCACCACTCACCTTTCAACCCACAGGACTGAAACAAGCTTTACACCATGCTTCTGTGCTTTGTCCCAAGTGCTCTGATATCCTTCCTTAAATATAACATGAGTTACATTTCTGTTAAAAGTTTTTGAAACCTGTGGAATCGAAATGAAAGAGAATGTGTAAATTGTTACTAGTTACTAGTTAAAGATACTAATTTATCAAACAAACAAACAAAAAAGATCCCTCTCATTTTTTTAAAATCACACAAAAAAGTAGTAGTAGTAGTAGTAAAATCACACAATTTAAGAAAGACAGATCGGCGAAAAATAGATCATTTAACATACCAGATAACACAATAACCATAAACACATAACCAGATAAACAATCAAAAAAAGGAGACCAGCATTTGATAAACCCAAGAATACAAATCTTAAAAGCAGTTTGGTAAAACTAGTAACACATTATACCATATGCCACACTAACTTAAATTGGATATATGACCTAATTATAAAAGGTCCATTAAAAAGACAGAAGAGAATGAGGTCAGGAATCATTAACAAAGTACTGTTATCGGTTGAATTTGTTTCCATTTTAAATTTTAATTGATATCTTTAGTTTTTAACTGAACTTAAATTTTGGAATGTAATCTTTAGCCCTCTCCTCCCCAGCAAGTCATAGCTTATAAAAAAAAAAACAAAAAAAAGAGGGGAAAAAAGCAGTTAATTCAAACTAAACAATATATCTACCAAGTCTGACAGTATGTAAAATGTTCCAGACCCTTAAGTCCCCTACCATAAGTCTGACCACTTGGAGGTTATATTATAGCAGAGATTCTTTTCTGTATGGATTGACTAGAGGTGCACTGTGGTCCCTTCCAACTTTGAATTTTGTGGTCTGTGATCACAGCAAAGAATTTGAGGATGGTGAATTTTTTTCCATTTCTACCTACTGTATATGCCTGGTCATTTTAAGCACTCTGCATTAAATTCAGGTTTGTTTGTTCTTTCCACTTGTGTTGTCATAATCATTGTACATACTATTTTCTTGATTCTGTTCACACTATCAATTCATATAAATGTCTTTCCATATTTCTGTGCATGTTTTTAAGTTCGTCATTTCTTTTTGTGTGTTTGTTTTTGGTTTTTTTGAGGGGGGAAGGCAGGGCAATTGGGGTTAAGTGACTTGCCCAAGGTCACACAGCTAGTAAATATGTCAAGTGTCTGAGGCTAGATTTGAACTCAGATCCTCTTGACTCCAGGGCCGGTGCTCTGCTCACTGCCACTTAGCTGCCCCAGTTCATCATTTCTTAATGCACAGTATCAGAAGATGAAAAGGATGAATTGTGAACTGTTCCACTAAACTTATTTTAACTGTGAAGGGTCCTACCATCTTCCCAATCGCTTGAGTTCACAACCTTGGTGCTATTCTTAACTCCTCACTTTCACTTAGCCCACATGGCCAATCACATCTTTCACATACAGCCCTATCTCCATTCACACAGGCACAAATCTAGTTCCAACTATTGTAACTTCTTGACTAGACTCTAACAATAAACAGCCTTCTATTGATCTTGAAGCCTCAAGGTGTTTCCCCACTCCAAACCACCTGCCACACAGCAGGCAAAATAATTATACTACTGTATAAGTCTAAACCAGGGGTGGGAAACCTGTGGCCTCAAGGCCACATGTGACCATCTAGGCCCTCGAGTGTGGCCCTGTGACTGAATCCAAACTTCACAGAACAAATCCCCTTAATAAAAGGATTTGTTCTGTAAAACTTGGACTAAGTCAAAAGGCCACACCAAAGGACCTAGGAGGCCACATGTAGCCTCCAGGCTAAAGGTTCCCAAGTCCTGGAAACCATGCCTGCCTCATCTTCTGCACAAGGTCTTTCATGGTCTTGTGGATGATAGTGTGTCCCTCTCCTCTCCCATGATATTTGTTATGTGTTTTGTACATATGTGCATGTCATTTCCCCCTCCACTCTTCTGAAAATAGAAGGTCCTACAGGGCTGAAAATGTTGTCTTTTTTATCTTTGTATTCTTATATCCTTTATCCAAGCACAGTACTCGGTACATTCTAGGAAGTTAATAAATATTTAACAATTGACTGACTAACTGAAATAACAGATCTATTAAAGTACTTGCTACAGTAAAATTCCACAGAAATTAAAGAATCAAGATGATTCCTTTGGAGTTGTTATAATAAAATACCTAGTTTAACAGTAGAATGCCTTGACATCCTAATCTCAGCTCTGCTACTTATATTGGGATGCTTCTGAGCAAGCTGCTCAGAAAGTTGGACTTTAACATTTTATAATGGGGGGAAGAATTCAAAGATGTGGAAATTCTGTGCCAGCTCTCAATCTATGATCCAGAAGCTATGCAATACTTAGTCACCCTACCATCTGATCTTTTCTGTGTCCTACGGTCACTAGTAATTTCCAAAGCAGAAAAAAAAAGTATCTTTCATTAGAGATCAAAGAAGAGTCAGATGTTCATTGAGAGAAGTAATTAATTGTACTTACTTTTGCTCCCATACCCAGGAGTTGATTCACAAACGTTTTTGAATAATTTTCCACTCCACTGGATGACCATACTTCAACATATGCAACAACATCTGAAAAAGAAATACAGTAACATGAACTACACAATACTTGCACAAATACCCTTTCCCCAGGGATTTCAAATTCTGTCAGGGAGTCCATTTTCTGACCAGGAAGTTACTTTGCTTTATAAATGTGTTCACCTGGTATGTCAATGGTAAACCACTGCCAGTAAAGCTGAAGTAATGTCACATTAATTGACTAAAATATTGATTAGCATAATAGCCAAACTATTTTCCAAATGATCTTACATAGTACTACCGGGCAGCTAGGTGGTACAGTGGATAGAATGTTGAGTCTAGAGTTAGAATCTTCCTTAGTTTAAATGTGGCCTCAGACACTTAGTAGCTGTGTGACCCTGGGCAAGTTACTGAACCCTGTTGCCTCAGTTTCCTCATCTGTAAAATGAGCTGGAGGAGGAAATGGCAAACCACTCCAGTTTCTTTGGTCAAAAGATATGATCCAAATGACAAATCACTCCAGTATCTTTGCCAAGGAATGTGATACAAATGGGGTCACAAAGAGTTGGAAGTGACTGGAAAAAAAAAGTGAACAATACTAGCCAAGACACACTTAATGAAGAAATTCAATTATTCAGAGGTTGATTATCTAACTTTTGGAGTATTTAGCTCCTTTTCTCTTTCCTCAGGGCTTATCTTTTTGGTGCTTTACTGCTTGCTAATACATTCACTAAAGAAGAGAGAAAACACGGCATGCAATCGTTCTTTTGCTGCTCAACAAGAATTATAACAAAAGATTTTAAGTAAGAAATTGGCATTGCTTAAAAAGCCTAATTTTAGTATTCATTAGATTAATTGACCCAAATATGAATAGGCCATGCACATGTACCAGAAAGGAAAGTAGGATTTTAGAAAGCTTTTCTTCTACGCAATCATCTGCACATCCTAATATTTTTTAATTTTTACAGAAAAGTTTAAATGGAAACAAAACTCAACCCTTGTTTTGAACCCACCTCCAGAAAGATATAAGCCTATAAAAAAACTGTTTGATACACATAGTGCTTTTAAGTTTCACAAGGGACTTTACATACATTTTGATTCTTGTAATTACTCTATAAGATAATCATTATTAATCCCATTTTACAGATGAGAATACTAAAGCTCAAAGAGATTACTGTTCTCAAAGAGGACATGACATCAGAGAGGTGATGCCATGACATGCAAGTGAACTGGATTTAAGAAGGGTGGGGGGAACCTATTGTTGGCCAATCAATGAAAGCCAAAGTGATTTGGGGTTAAGGCTGGTCTTTAAGGGAAAAACAAAAAAGAAAAAAAAAAGTTTCAGAGATTAAAGTTTACATTGCCTTTGGGCAGAGCACCCTCAGGTAAGGGTGTTACATAAGCTCTAAGTAGTGGAGTAGGTGAATCTTACTGAGGTCTTACTACAATTCTGATCAATAACTTTTAGTGAGTCCCTATTATATGCCAGGCACAGGTCTTCTGACTCCCAAGTCTAACATTTTATCCACTAAACCACACTAAACCCTAAAAATAACTGTAAAGAAAAAGGTAAGCAGGTAGTTTCTCTTAGGCATCCTGATGATCTTTATACTTCCCTTTGTTTTCCTACTTTGTGGTACCACCCCAGAAGTGCTCTCATACTGTACTGTCTCTGTTATGCCTAACTACATCAGGGTCCTACTGTCACAGTGACTAGTCTCATTAGTGGACTATCCCACTACCAAGAAGCCTCACAAGAATCAAGAGAACCTAGGGTAAGTTAGTATTTATTGTTCAGTCCTGTCTGACTCTTCATGACCTCACGGGCCACAGCACACCATTATTTTCCATGGCGTTTTCTTGGCAAAGAGTGGTTTGCTATTTCTTCTCCAGTAGATTTAGGCAAAAAGAAATTAAGTGATTTGCCCAGGGTCACATAGCTAGAAAGTGTCTGAGACCCTATTTAAATTCAGATCTTCCTGCCTTCAGGCTCTATCCACTTTGCCACCTAGCTGTCTCTTAAATTGAGATTAATAGATTCTCTTTTGTATTTTCATTTTCAAAGCTCCATTGAATCCTACAAATATAGATGAATATTCGAAAGACTCTTTTATGAAGTCCTCAAAGCAAATCTGCATCACACTGTTAAGTGGCCAAGCAACAACTGGAATCCAGGTCCCCTGACTCCAAATTCTGTGTACCTTCCACTAGGCCACAGTTGCTACAACATAATGAAAAGAGTACCACACCTAGAAAACAGAAGATCTGGATCAATAATTATTTTCTGAAACTTACTAGAATCCACAAACTATGAAAAAGTGGGCAATCTCTTGCTTTAGTTTACTCAACTGTAAAACAGGAAAAGTTATGTTCATAGAATCATAGAGCTGGACTAACCACAAAGTTGTTGTGAGGAAAGCTTTTTAAAGCTTAAAGCAATACAAAAAATATATAAAATGGTTTAAGCCCTAAATTTCTAAAGCATCATCAAGTGAGGTAAGGGGGGGTGTTAAATGGGGTAGGACCAATGAAACAGAACCTTTGAAAAGATAGGTGTTTGGGACTAAAAGTAGGAAGGGAGAGGGCTCACATAATGGAAACAATTGCTGTATATTGCTAGTTACTGTGGCACTTTGGGCTTCGGTCCCTCCCTTCCTTCCTTCCTTTTCCCCTGCCTGGGATTCAGTTGAACCAGATGTTAATACCTTTCAGCTCCTAATCTCATGATACTATCCATCCACCTAGGGTGGCTTTGCCTGGGAATGATGGAAAAGGGGCAGGGGAAAAGGTACCAGATTAATTAAGTGTTGATTGATATACTAATCAATACTTAATGTGTTTACTCTGTGGGGAAAGGCTCTATGTAAAGAAAGGCAAAAAGTTATTGACCTCAAGGAGTTGACATTATAATAGGGGAGGCAGTAAAGTACTCATAAGATACAGAGAGTAGATGGAAGGTAATCACATGAACTGAGTCTTGAAAGAAGCCAGCGAATTCTAAGAGGCAGAGGTGAGGAAAGAGAGCATCCCAAGCATAGGAAAGAGCCAATACCAAGGCACAGAAACCAGAAATGGAGTGTTGTGCTTGAGCCACAGTAAGTAGGCCATTGTAGCTGGATGGGGTGGAGGGAGCACAAGAAAGCTCAGAAAGGATGGGGGCAGGTTGTGAACTGTTTTAAATGCTCAACAAAAGGCTTTATTTTTGGTGGTGCGGGGGTTGGGGGCAGGGTGGCCTGTGTGTGTGATGTGGCCTGATGTATGCTTTTAGAAAATAACTTTAACAGAGGACTGAAAGATTTACTAGGGTGGGAAAAAGAGACATGAGGCACAGGGATCAGAAGACTAGGGTAACAGTCTAAATGAGAGGTAATGAGGGCCTGAACTAGAGCAGAGGCTATGTAAGTGAAGAGAAGGGGATTTTATGAAGGTACACATAACAAGATCTGGCAAACTTTGTTGTATTTTGGGATATGAGTGAGACTGAAAAATCAAGGATGAGTTTAAGATTGTAAACGTGGATGACTACAAGGATAATGGGACCCTCACCAGAAATACAGAAATTGGGAAAGGTTTGGGCTTTGTGGAAAGGATAATGAGTTCTATTTTAGATAAGTTTAGTCTGAGATCATCCAGTTATTGCCCTGAATGACTACATTCTAATGGGGAGACAATATGTAAATGTACATGTGTGTATGTGTCTGTGTGTATATATATATATATAAAAACATACGCACACACACATATATAAACAGACAAGAGATGTTTTTATTTAAGGTTAGGGCAGACACACTCATGTTTGTTGGTAGTTAGAGAAGAAGCCAATAGTCACTGAGAGTTTGAAAATTAAAGCAAGTGTGGCAATGATAGTGTGGACAATCAGCTGGAAGAGGCAGCAGGGGATGGGGTCAAGAGTCCATGCAGGGGTGTTGTCCTTGGCAAGGAGAGGGACCACGTCTCCATTTGAGACTGGAGTAAACAAAGAGGTTGTTGGCAAGATGTTGGAGGGAGATGAGAAGAGAAAGCTCTTGGCAACCTCTGATAACCACTAGCAGCTTTGGCTCCTCAAAACCTTCAACCAATTAGTTCTCTCATTTAGTAATTCCCTTATTGCCATCAGGTCTGGGAGCCTCAGCTTTCTTGATCCTTCAGCCTCAATTCATCCAACCCCTTTAGTTGCCTAGTTCCTCAGCTCCTACTCGTCTACTCAGTCCCAACTTCACTTCTCCTTCCCAGTCCTGGAATTACAGATTTAGAGCTGGAAGATCCCTTCTTGCTACTTGTATAATCTCAAGTAAGTAACTTAACCATTCTAAGACTCAGTTTCCTGATCTGTAGTTTGAGGGTGTTGGAGTCTATTTCCTCTAAGGTACTTTCCAGCTCTGTATCTGCTTTTTATATTCTATGACTGAGAGGTTTTAGGATTAAGAGGCTGAGAGAACTGAGGAGTATCACCCATCCTACTCAGGTAGCCAAATTTGAAACTTCAGAATAATTTTCAACTTTTTCTTGTCCTCCTATATTCAATTAGCTGCAAAAACAGTGTTGATTTTAGCTCCACACCTCTTGCTTTAGTGTTATCCCCTCCATGTACACAGCCAACAGCCTGAAAATGTCTCCTTAACTGGTCTCCCTTCATCCACTTTCTCCCTTCTCCAATCTATCATCTTCTACACAGCTACCAAATTGATATTCCAAAAGCACGACTCTGATGTTGTCACCACCACCCCCTCCAGAAACTTCAATGACTATCTATTGTCTACAGAAAAAAAAACAAACCAACTCTTCTATGTGGCATTCAAAGCCCTTCATAATCTGCTTCCAACCTATCTTTCTAAACTGACTTCACATTACACCCCCTCACTCTATATTTCCAACCAAAATGACCTACTGTACCCTGCTGCTCTCCTTAGAGAACATTCCAGCTTTGGATCCTTGCCTTTACATACCCACATCCCTATGTTTAGAAACTTCCCTTGGGACCCTAGTCATTTCCAGCTCAGGTGCCAGCTCCTATAGGAGGTTGTTCCTTACTCCCACTTATCAATGCTTTCATGCTGGAAAATCAATTTGTACAAGTTGTATCTACTTGTAGGAATATGTATCTCCCCCAATAAAATGTAAACTTTCATGGCACTGTTTTGTTTTCAACTGTGTCCCCAAGTATCTGGCCTATTATTTAAACGTGGTACACAGGAGGGGCTTAACAAATGCTCATTATCACAGATTTAGTGCTATAAGGTCTATTTATGCCAATTTCCTCTTTTAAAGAGGACAAACAGAGATAGGGAGAGGTTTAGGGACTTCTCTGCGAAAAGTCTGAATTGGAACCCAAGTCCTGTAACTGCAAACCCTCCAGCGTTCTTTTCATTGTACTTAGGATAGCTTTTGGAATAGAACGGAGGAGCGGGGTGGGGGGGGGGGCAAAGAAATTGATGGGGTTAATATCAGCCTACTCTAGTTTCTAAATCGCTGCTCTCTGCTGATCTGTCCCCTCACCCCAGGACTACAGATATGAGTCTGGAAGAGACTCCAAGAGTCATCTAGTCCAATCCACTCATTTTACACAAGAGGAAACTGAGGCCCGGCGTGGTTTAGTGTCTGGGATATGGTTACAACTTGCGTCATTAGGGACAATCCCTTCTGTGTTCATGTTCCTTTCACGAGACCCTTAACCCTCCTCGCTAAAGCTCCCCCTAAAACCCCCTCCTCTATTCCTGTCCTCCCCCCGATCTCTTTACACCCACCCTCCACCCCCCCCCCCCAACTGAAGCCGGCGACCTGACCGCTGTGGGGCCACCCAGGAAAGACTGGGTGGGACAGAACCGGATGAGAAGAGGGGAGAGGAGAGAAGGTCTAGCCCGAGGTTTCTCTACCTTTCAGGATGGGCTCGCCCCCGGGTCGCGGGGAACCAGCAGGGCCCGAGGCAGCCATAACGCAGCTTCCTACTCCTTGGCCCGAGGCCCCTCCAGACCGAGAACACTGCGCGTGCGCCGAGAGAAACGCTTAAAACCCTTCCTGATTTTCAGCGGCAAAAATAAATCCACTTTTTCCGCTTTTTCGTGGCGACCTGGGCAGGAACCCGTGAAGCGTGGAGCAGTCTGGGGGCGGAGCCAGAGAGCCCTTTGTTGCCAGCTCTTAGTAAGAAGCTTAAGGACCACCCCCACCCCTAGGTCATGAGACCGGAAGAGCACTTTCTCTAATCCGTATCTTCGCCTGTCATTTTCTAATTTTTTTTAAAGCCCTGGAACGCTTATTTGTTCCACTCCCAGCTCTCGTTTGCATTGCACTTTAAGGCTTACAAAACTCTTTCCACATAGCAGCCCATAAGGGCAGACTGTTATTATGATGGTGGGCTTAAGGAAGAACGGAAGTTACATGCCTGCAGTCCCTCTTAAGGCACAAAAGCTATTTCGGCCACTATCCCCACCGGGCGCCACCCCTCCTCTCGCATTGCTGGAAGCAAAACCCGGAGTGGATTTGCCGTCGCTTCCGGTCCTGAAACCTGTCTAACTAGACAAGCTGGGCCAGAGCAAGAAGTTTGGGCTTGATTCTAGGCTTCCCTAATTCAAACCTCCCGCTCTATCCGGCTCCGCCTCTACTCCCAAGCTCTGCATTGGTTGTCTTCAGGTTAGACGAATCCGCCGTCCCTAAGGGCTGATCCCTAAGCACTTTACTTTTAGGTTTACCTAAACGATCGAGTGCTGGAGCCCAGGGTTCGGCTTATCTAGGGTCTTTTAGTCAAGACGCAGCTTGCGTCTAGCCTTGTTCATTGCAGGCCGCCACTCCCCGTTGCAGCAAAGTTGCATGTCTAACTCCTTAAGGTTTCAGGCCAAAGGAGGTTGCTTCCCTCTCTGTAGCTAATAGTCTTCTTGTATCTAATTTCCTGATGGGAAGAATCGGGCGAAAAATAGGGCTCCACGGATTGTTGGTGCAGCCCCTTCAGAAGGGAGAGACTGAGGCACAGAGAACGGAGGGTATTTACCCAAGGCTACTCAAAGACTGGGAGGGGCGAGACGAAGCCTGATCTAAGCAGGGCTGGATCTGGACTAGGGACCTGGGTGCAAATTCTGCCTCTCCTGTTTACTCTGTGACTTAGGGCAAGTCTATGAACCCTTCTGAACTTTAGTTTCTTCAACTATAAAATTAGGTCACTAGGGGATCCCTGACCGCCCTTCCAGGGCTAAAGTAAAGGTCTATGCTTTTACCACCCCAGCCGGCCTGGTCTTAAGAGATTTTACTGGAAGAATGGAGTAGAGACAGAGCCAGGTTACAGAGCGAAACAACCATGCATTTAAAATTCTACTACCAGTTTTAAACTCCACTTTGTTCCTTACTTGAGGTAAATAGTGCTTAAGCCCGGGGGAAAAAACAAAACAAAATAAAACAAAACTCTGTGCCTCTGTTACCAGCAACATGAGATCGCCCTTTCTCCTCTCTCCCGACCCCGATATTTTCAAAGGTACACAGGTATTCTCTAACAAGCCTGCCCCTCCTCCCGCCAAGTAATTAATTTAATTCAAGTACTTATGGAGCATCAATTTCTGGAGATTAAGTGGCACACCCGCTGGAAACAGCCAGTAGGTGTTAGAGGCAGGCTTTGTACACCGGTCTTCCGGGATACGAGGACAGCTCTTACTCCACGAAGCCCACTAGCAACAAGAAACAGGATTTACTTTCAAGACCCCTACCAACTTTAAATCTTATATTCTAGATTAGGGTGTTAAGGGTAAGTAAATAATGCTTTCTGAATTGAATCAGAAAACAAGTATATGAATTTGATAGCAGTCTTTGGACTGGAATTCTTTTTCCCTCTGGAGCAGTTACGAAAGGAAGAGTAGAAGATTTTCTGCCTCAAGTCAGAAATAGTAAAGAAAAGGACTTGTGTGTATTTAATTCAAGATTAAGATTTCCTGTCTGCAATGATTTAGTTATCTATGTAATTGTTTTTATTCAGCTTTCCCCTTTACTTGGTCCACACATAGATATAGCTAACAAACAATATGACATTTCTTGAGTTGGTAGCTAATTCTCATGAAGCCATGGTCAAAAAAGTTGTAATTTTTGTGCCTGCGGACATTCACTTTGTTGAATGAAATTGTTGTTTCAAACCGTTACAAACTTCCTTATTGAGTTAATTAGCAGGTTCATTGGAAGCCCACTTCTTAGTGAATGAATAATACCCGGCGGGCTAGCAGTGGGTCATTTGCAAATCGAGAAGGTAGCAATTGAATAAAGCCTCATTCAAAGGTGATGAAGATTACCCAAAGACCTTAACTATCTTTCCTGATTTCCTTCTGTCTGCTCCAGTTTTAGCATTTTTTTCTTTGCATTCTACTTAAATGAAAGCTTTAGAAGGAGGTAAGGGGAAATTGGTAGGACTTGGAAGAAGAGCATCTCAAATATGAGATTAGCTTTATTTAGCAATTCAAGAAGATGAACTGTTTTTAAATGTAAGCAAATTTTTATCAGCTAGCATTTATGAAGTGTGGGGTGTTCCTTTTTTAAAATGGTAATTTAGTTTTTCTAATCACATCTAAAGATAATTTTTAACATTCATTTTAAAAAAATTTGAGTTCCAAATTTTCCCTCTCCCTGTCTCCATCTTCTCCCCTCTCTCTAAAACAGAAGGCAATTTGATATAGATTATATATGTGCAATCATGTAAAGCATATTTACACTATAGTCATATTGTGAAAGAAGAAATAGACTAAAAGAAAAAATCCAAGAAAAAATAAAGTGAAGATAGTCTATTTCAGTCTACGTTGAGACTCCATCAATTGTTTCTCTCAATGTGGATAGCATTTCCATCATGAGTCCTCTGAAACTCTTGCATCATCATATTGCTGAGAAGAGCTAAGCCATTTGTAGTTGATCATCTCACATTGTTGCTCTTACTGTGCACAATATAATGTTCTGCTGGTTCTGCTCAATTCATTTTGCATCAGTTAATGTAAGTTTTTCGAGGTTTTCTGAATCCACCTGCTTGTCATTTCTTATAGCACAATAGTATTCCATTACATTCACATACAACAACTTGTTCAGCCATTCCTCAATTGATGGGCATCCCCTCAATTTCCAATTCTTTGTCAACACAAAAGAGCTGCTATAAATATTTTTGTACTTGTGGGTCCTTTATTTTTTAATTTTATTTAATTCTGAACTTAAGAAATAAAACAAGCACTTCTGTAACATAACAGAATAGGGAGGAAAAAAGATGATTTCACATGGAGCTGCAAATCTATTGTGTACAACTTGCCATTCCTTTTAAATATATATAAAGTTATATAAATTTCTTTTCCCCCTTTTTTCTTCCCTATCTTTCTATTTTGAGAAACATACATTTTGCTGGAAGGCTATAACTAGTCATCAATCTGGGTCAATTTTAGTTTGTATTTAGTTATGTATTTATAAATAACAAGTAAAATGCCCCTTATACAAGGGGGAAATTCTATTAAACATTTAAAATACAGAATATTGGCAATCACAAAAATTTGCATCATATAATTTCAAAGGCACCTCTGTGAGTATGGAATTAATTTCATATGAAAAGCAAAATATATAAAAAGTCAATGATATTAAATGTTATATTAAAAACTCTTACTGTACATAAAATTTGTAAAAGATATTTACCCCATCTAGTTTGTAATTTCAAATGTAAAGGCTTTCCTTTTAGTTATGCATCAAAAGTACTTGATATAAGTGATAAACTACTTAAAAAATACCTTCCAGCTTAGCAAACCATCAATCACAAGTATTAAAAAGGCTAATCCTGGACATTTGAAAACCCCAAACAAATAATATGATATTGGGACAGATGCATGTAGATTTCATATGAATATATAATTTTAAAGCTAGGAAAAAGCCATAAAGATTATCTAGTCCACATTTTTCATTTTATATTTCCAGAAATTAAGGCCTAGAAAGGTTACAAAGACTTACTCAAGCTGAAGAAAAAGTCAATGCCCCAAATTATTCGGCCAATTAGCAGCAGAAATGATACTCAAACTCTGGTCTTTTACTCTGAATCTTACATTTTTTTCAGTATAATAATAATATTTTATATTAATATAGTGCTTTTTGCTTTATTAAGTATGCACACACACATCACACCCTATTATAAAAATCACTTTGTTTCAAGTCTAGGAGCAATATAATGTCTCCTTAGGTCCACATAGTTGCCTTCTTTTAAACTTTACAAGTTTATATTAAATTATACATTAGTACAATGATAATTTCTCTGAGCTCCATTAGGAAAGTTTCTAACAATTTAGGCAGATATTTGGCTCTCTGCCTTAATTTCCATTTCTATCTTTAGCTAACCTCTGGCCTCTACGTGGTTGAGGCAAAATGCAAATTACAGGAAACTTTAGTGAAGAAGAAAACAGTATATTATCGTATCTGTTAATAGACAAGCATTAGAAGGGGAAGTTGTAGAAAAAGTAAATCTTTCCTTGGAACTTTGATCAGTCTTTTAGAAGGTGATTACTACTGGTAGTATCAGCCTGAGTTTGATCAGAGATGCTGCTAGGGCTAATGACCCTTCCTTATATCTCCTTTCTCTAACAATTCAGTCCTATTTTCTCTTCCTGGTTGCCCAGTGTTGCTAATTCTTTTTGACTCAGCTTTCTGTATATCCTTACTAATATTTTAATTGTCAAGTCTAATGACATTTTCTCAATCCTCATTCTTCTCTACCTCTCTGAAGCTTTTAGCACATTGTTACTGAGTCATTTCAGTCATGTCTGACTTTTCTTGACCCCATTTTGAGGTTTTCTTGGCAAAAATACAGGAGTGGTTCGTCATTTCCTTCTCCAGCTCATTGTACAGATGAAGAACTGAAATAAACAGGATTAAGTGACTTGGCCAGGGTGCCACAATGAGTGTCTGAAGCCAAATTTGGACTCAGGAAGATGAGTCTTCTTTATACTGACCACAATTGGTACTTCATGGCACTTTCTTGTTTCTCCTGTCTGACCTCTCCTCAATTTCTTTTGGTGTGTCTTCATCCATCACTCTCTCTAGCCCTGGGTCTACCCCAAGGCTCTGTCCTGGCTTCTCTTCCCTTCTTCTACTAAGCTCTTTTTCAGTGACCTCATTAACTCACATGTTCTAAATTATTGTTGCTAAGCAGAAAAATCTCAGATCTACATAACTGAAGTTAGTCTCATTCCTAAGCTACAATCCTGGAGACTTACCACACTATTACTACCCTCATTGAGGCCCTTGTCATTTCTCTCTGGGACTACCACAAGGCCCTCTAATTGTTTTCCCTTGAGTGGTGTCCTCTCTCTTCCCTAGCTAATTTCTAATCCACACAGATGGCAAATAAATATTTTAAAATACGCATCTGAAAATTTCACTCTCCTGCTCAAGTTTCTTTGCTTAGGCTGTCACCCATGTTTGGAATGCACCCTCTCTTTTACTTAGGTCTCTGGATTCCTATCTCCACTCAAGCTAAAATTTAACTTCCTACATAAGGTTTTTCTTGATTTCTTGTCTTATCCCCCAATTATTAGCATTTCCTTTAGCTCAAAATTACTTTGTGTATATTTTGTATTTATTTATCTGCATCTATGTTGTGTGCTCCCCATATCCACTGTATATCAACTCAACAATCATTGAAAATTCCGTTTTGATCAACCACTAAGTTAATGTTTGTTAACGACCGATACACTGTAATTCTTAATACTCCATATTATCTTTTCCACAATTCTGCTTCCACCACTACTGATGTGAGTAGTGTTGAACAGGTCTAAGGGCCATTATATTTTTGTTTGTTTTGCTTTTCATGGGTTGCCATGGTCAAAGAATTAACCACCTAGTGGCCAGCCTATTGGTGATGACCCTTTTGATACTTAGCTTGTCTAGTCTTTGGATTGCACATAGAATTGGCTGTTGGGAGTATACCTGAAAACTTTCCAGGAAGGTAGAAACTGACAGAGACTGTGTACTGTGGTTATATGAGAGCACTAAGTCGTGCATGGCCAGAAGCAAACCCCGCTAGCCCTATATAGTCTCTTGGAACCATGCAGGGCAGCTTTCATCAGGCTCCGTGGCATGGCCCTTCCTATTCTATCCTAAAGTCCTTGGCCTCTTTTGTTTCTTGATCTTGCCTTTGATAGGCCAAGGTCACCTCTATGCTATGCTGAGGTGTTGAAGTAATATGTTTGTGGTAGTCAAAATAAATAGCAACAAATCCACATCATAGATACAGTAGAAAAAGACAATAAAGTCATAAAACAAGGATGAATTTGTATTACTATTAAATATCTGCATCTTTGGGAGGGTGCCACAATAATGAGCAAAAAGAATTTTGCAGATATTCGTAGTTATTCAGTCTCTTTTCCATTTGACCTTAAGTGTTCATTTCTAATATTTTTCTTTTATGTTCTTATTTATATACATATAGTCTTGTCAGTGGACATAGATTTATATGAAAAAGTAATGATAACAGCAATACTACCTTATATGTCCATAGAATCCTTCCTCTAAGGATTGCAAGCCATATTATCAAGTTTTTAATTAATAGTACTCTTCTGAGAGAGGCAAGGGCCAAAGGCACACCATAGGCCTAAGGAAATATGTTTAAAACCTTGCTTCTCCTATAGAAACTTCTGCTATTTTCTTGGCACTATTTCTATTCAATATTTTTAATAAGGGTGAAATGCAACCTGAGGGAGAGATGGAGCAGACTTTCAAATGAGTCTTTTCTATATCTTTATTTGTAGCCTCTCTACAAATACAAAAGATGAAAGATGCTTTTTTTTGCTAGTACTGACCCATCATAAAAGGGTAGTTCACTAGAAAGACATTTTAAACCCAACTCCAAGCAAAGAAAAAAATGGGAAGTAGTGACTTTTGTGAGACACACAGTTTCACTCAACAGGCAGCAGCATTTTCATAGCCATCCTCTCCAAAAGTGAACAATGTCCAGTCAAGAATCATCGCTCAGCAGTCTACTAGAAGTCATGGCAAATGAGTCAGATAAAATACCCAGCACATTAAGAACAAAAGTTCTGGCACTTTAGAAGCTGAAAGGTATCTGTTGAAATCAACTATCCTCAAGAGTACTACATAAAAGATGAGAACAGGAGGAAATCTAGGTTTCCTATAAGTTTAGGTATTTCAAAGGAGGAACACAGACTGCTTAGTTATTTTCTTCACTGTGTTTGCCATTACAGAAAGTAGCACAAGACAGAGAGACAAAACTGAATTAACAAAAATAAAACTGAGAAGATATAAGTAGTAGCTAGCCAAAATAGTTATCTAATTATAAATTGAGGGAACAAGTAAACACAAATCTTTTAAAAATATTTATTTATTTTTAGTTTACAACACTCAGTTCCACAAGTTTCTGAGTTTCAAATTTTCTCTCCTTCCCTATCCTGCCCCCTCCGCCCAAGACAGCATGCAGTCTGATATAGGTTCTACATATACCTTCACATTAAACTTATTTTCACAATAGTCAAGTTGTAAAGAAGAAGAATAACCAATGAACCATGAGAAAGAAGAAATAAAACAAAACAAAAAAAGAGAAAGAGCATAAATAGTTTGCTTCAGTCTGCATTCAGATTCTGTAATTCTTTCTCTGCATGTGGATAGCGCCTTCCATCATGATTCTTTTGGAGTTGTCTTGGAACCTTGCATTGCTGAGAAGAGCCGAGTCCATCAAAGTTAGTCATCATAGATACAATGTGTCTGTAGTTGTGTTCTCCTGGTTCTGTTCTCTTCACTTAGCATCAGATCAACACAAATCTTTTTTGAAGAATAGTTAGCACTTATAAAGATCTTTAAGATTTACAAAGTACTTTACAAATACCTTATTTTGTCTTCACAACAACCCTGTGAAGTAGATGATATTATTATCTCCATCTTACAGATGAGGAAACTGAGGAAGACAGAGGTTAAGTAACTTGCCCAAGGTCAAATAGCTAGTAAATAACTGAAGCTAGATTTGAACTTGGGTCTTGTTTTTTGAGGGGGGAAGGCAGGGCAATTGGGGTTAAGTGACTTGCCAAAGGTCACACAGCTAGTAAGTGCATCAAGTGCCTTAGGCTGGATTTGAACTCAAGGTCTACTCACTGTGCTACCTAGCTGCCCCTGAACTAGGGTCTTAATGATTCCAAGTGAGGTGTTCTATCCAATGTGACAGGTAGATGCCAGAATACGAAACAAAAGACCAATGAAGCTAAGAATTTAATAAATAGCCTCTTTGATTCTTACTTTTCAAAGAAATCAAGGGTCCTGTATGAGCTTCTTTAACCTTTCATGTTAGACATACCTGTAATCAGTAGTACCAAAGACAAACAATTACAGATAGAGTTGCTTTTTAAAATCCATAACTAGAACACAGACTATTTATACTGTATGAACTGAAGAGAGGTGAAATTTTGTAAGGGAAAATTAGGTCATTTACAAATTACACTAATTACTGAGAGGCTAAATATATTTTCAAGGTAGAATATGCACACATGAATATACACACATTTATACATATATACACATATACATTTATTTATACATTTATATATATAATTCACAAGACTGGTATGTGAGTATGTATGTGTGTATGTGTTTGTGTATGTGTGCGTATATTCCTAAATCAATTAATCATCTTGTAGGAGAGGGGTTGTCCTAGCTGCTACTTTTGATTGTAGGCAAATAGTTTTATTCCCCAAAGACCCTTGTACTTCATTCACAGTTGTCGCCCACTGCTGTTTCCAGATATAAGAAGGAATATACATTCCTTGAGGAAAGGAGATGAGAGCTTCTGAACCTAAAGAGAGGCATGTACATCCACATCCCCTAAAGGGAATGTGTGAACTCCTTTGTAAAGGAGCCAGTATTAGAGATGCTGGATATGGTAACAGAGCTGCTAATGGAGAGCAACGAGAGAGATATTGATGAAGTATAAAAGGCTTACAAAATGCTTTTCTTACAAAACTGTGTCTGATAAAGAGTGCAAGTATTATCATTCTTTTTTTTTAAACAAATGAGATTGAGGTGTTCAGCAGTAAAATGACTTGTCCAAGGTCATAATAGCTAGCCAGATAGAAGAGATGGGCCCCAAACCAGGTGTCCTGACTCAGTCTGTCTCTCCTTCTACTGTACCATGTGTTTTTCGATCTTGGACAGATCTTTCAACATCCTCTTTGTAGCCAAGGTCATCAACAGAACCCTTAGCTAGGATCCATCATAATCTGCTGGTTTTTAGCTTCACATCCAGGACCAAATTCCTCTGAATTATTGTCTTGATCTTTTATAATATTTCCAAAAGAGCAGAAAAATGCATCAAATGAGTAAAAACATGGTATTCCTCATGTGAACGCCTAGTAATGCAATATTAGATGATGATGTGGTATTATTTTTATATCCAAAAGTGAATGTCATTAATTCTTCAGCAAACCATTCTTACTCTCCAAAGGGGTCTCACTTGGTTTTCTTCGGGCTAATCCCAAATTAAGGTAGGCCTTAATCAAGAGAAAAACTGGTTTGAATCCCAGCACCAACAGTTCTGAGCGGTCACCCTGCATGTCACTTCACCTGCTTAACCTCAATATTTTCATATTAAAAATAGGGTTAATAGCAACCTGACAGGGTTTTTGTGACGAAAGCATTCTGCAAATCATAAAAGTGTTATCGAAATGTACTTTTCTCAAAGAATTGGTTCTGTTTCTGTCTTTGTAGCTGAAAAGCTGTGTTACTTTTAGTCAATTCACTTAGCTTCTCTAGGCTCTGGCATTTTCATGGATTGTTGTGAGGAAAATGCTTGGAAAACCTTGACCTGCAATTTACATAGATGTGAACTATGTTGGATTAGATCAACTCTAAGCTTCCTTTTAGCTAAAAAAAAATTCTATGATTTTATTGTAACCACAAGATGTCACTATGGTGGGAAAAACTAGCAAGGTTTAGGTTCAGATGGAGAGAGAAATCAAAAGTAAGGGCAGTCTCTGTCTCTGTCTCTCTCTTTGTTTCTGTCTCTCTCTGTCTCTGTTTTTCTGTGTCTGTCTGTCTCTCTCTCTGTCTCTCTGCCTCTCTCTCTCTGTCAGTTTCTCTCTCTCCCTCCCATTTGATAAATGGAGGAACACCCAGTCTGCCTCTCTTTCCAGGCCACCTGAGGGGCCAGCACCCTGAGCCACACATCAGGGTTATAGCCCCCAGGCAATTAATAAATGATCTGGGATTCAAGTGGCATCATCTCTCTGTTCTTGAAGAATTTCAAGAGTTTTAATTTTTTTTACATAAATAGCTTGTCTGCCCTCCCAGCTAGTCTTTTAACTAAACCTGAACAGGATGATTCTAACTTATATACTCTGTGAAATATAAAATCTCCTTAAAGCTGCCTTTCCCCATCCCTTTCATTTTACTTATTTGCAGATGTTGTTAAGGAGGGATTTGGGCCTACAAAATACTATTGACTGAAGTGGGGATGGGTGTGGGTGTGGGTGTGGGTGAGGGATATAGAAGGGGCTGGGGTAGAGAATTAAGGTACAGGTGGAAGTAGTTTAAAAATAGAAAATCTTGGGTTTTAATGCTTCATCTGAAAGAAGGGGGAGAAGAAAGTGAAATGGTGAGAGAATACTCCATCTGTTGCCTGGATTTTGGGATCAGGAAATATTGATCAATACAAGTCTTACCTCCTGGTCTAGTCACTGCTGTCAGATCAACACCACTGCTGCCCTTCTGTCCCAATCCTCTATCCACTATCTCTGTTGCTGCTAGGGGAAGAGTGGGCAATCATGCCTCATTTTATCTCCTCTCTCAGTTCTAACTTTTGATGAGGAAGCTTGATGCCCGAACTGTTCACAGTCTAAAAAACCTGGATATTTTCTTGGCCAGGGTGTTGAGGAAAAACTGCAATTCCCAGTACTCCAAATAAGGGTTCATCCCACTTCCCTTCAGTGGCTTCACTGGACTGCTCCTGGATGCCACACTATGGTTCTATACTGTGAATATAGTACAGGAAACCATTTTGGGAGATAAAAAGAAATCTATCTCTAAGCTCAAGAAATGTACGCTTTGGTTGTACAGATAATACATATGTATATATGTGTTGAGGGGTTTTAAAAAGTAATTACTCAGTAATGGAGTAGATTAGCCCCAGGGAAAGACTGATAAAACAAATATTAATTAAAAATAATAAACTAAAAAAGACAATACATAAAGACAATAATTACAGGATGATATCAGGCAGTCTACAATCTAGGCTTATACTAGCACAATCAATAATATCTGGTTGGGTTCTGTTAGAGTGATGGCAAGGGATGACACTGATTCTGGGTTCTGAAGTGTGGAAAGAGGAAATACAGGCCTGAAGTCAAAATCTAAGTTGATCTACTAGAAGAGGGTGGTATCTAGTCCTAGCCACTTTATCCAGGACCAAGCAGGAGCTAATCACCCCACTGAAGAATATTGGATAACAGAGTGTGACGTAAGCACAAAGTTGCAATCCAGAAACTGAGGCTGAACTAACAGAAGAAAAAACTGAACACAATGAAGAAATATTATGGATTGAGAGAAGGCAAGGAAAATGCAAAAGAGAATAACTTCACAGCAAGAATCATTTGGCTATAAGAACTACAAGAGTAGTTAAGCCTAGTCAAGTCAACCAGCACTTATTAAGGCCCTGCTATGTTCTAGGTAGGAATATTCAAATGGATCTGTGATCTCATCAGTTCAGGAGATCCCTCCAAGAATAGAGATCAAAACCCATCCACACTTGCCTATGCTATGTGACTCTTGTTTAGGTCTTTCCTAAATGTTGTCACAGGAGGTGGACAAAATGTACTAGAGGCCTTTTGCTTTTTTTGCAGTGGAGAGTTCTATCATGCATCTGTCATCCCTTGCTCTCACCGTGTGACTCATCTGTCTTGTCTTTTTGTCACATATTCCTTTTCTTCCTACAGGAAAAATCTCGTTGGTTTTGTTGCAGCCTCCTAATAAAACCTACCATTTATTCTTCCCTTCCATCCTATTGGTGGCAATCTAAAAAACAAGAACTATTAGAACAAAGTCAAAGAACTAGAAAACAGGAAAAAATATAAGGCATATCTAAGCAAAAACAACTGAACTGGAAAACAGGTGATCTAAAGATCATCAGACTAATGATTGTTTCTTAGAGCTCATCCTTCTTGACTTCTCTAAAGCCTCTGACGTTGTAATCACTCTCCAGTTTTAAGACATTTTTCTCTCCTGTTTCTCCTATTTGTTTGACCACATCTTCCCAGCTGACATCCAGGTTGTGTCCACTTAATGTGTATGTCCCCAAAGGCTATCTTGGGACCTCTTCTCTTTCTATACTATTTTACTTGGTGACCTTATCAGCTCCAATAGATTTAATTATTGAGATCTATTTGTTCAGCTCTAATCTCTCTCCTGACTTCCAGTCTCAGATCTCTAACTGTCTCTTGACCATTTCAAACTGAATCTTTTGTAGGCATCTTAAACTCAACAAGTCCAAATCGAAGTCATTATCTTTCTCCCCAAGTCCTTCCGACTTTTCTTTTTTTTCTGAGACAATCATCGTTTAGGATTTGTCACGACTTGTCGCAGTCACATAGCTAGTAAGTATCTGAGACTGGATTTGAACTCATCTCCTGCTGACTCAGAGCCAGTGCTCTATCCACTGCACCACCTAGCTGCCCTTATCTTTTTTATTACTCTAGAGTTTACCACCACCCTTGCAGTTACCCAGACTCAGAGTGTAGCTGTCATGCTATAATTCTCACTCTCTCTCATTCTCTTATCCACATATCCCCTTTCCTTTGTACCTTTGCAACATAACACTTCTCATGTTCACTCCCTTATCTCTACTGACACAGCCAAAATTCTCACAACTAGACTACTGCAGTAGCCTGCTGACTGGTGTCCCTGCTTCAAGTCTCTCCCCACTTCAATCCATCCTCCAATCAACTATCAAATTAATCATTCTAAAGCAAAGTTCTGATCCTGTCATACCCCCTCTCCCAGCCAATCTCTCCAGTGATTCTCGGGTATGGCTCTGGGGGACTCATGATGAGGGGGGAGAAGGGGAATTGTGGAGTCTGGGTACAGATTGAGGCAAACTATTTGCGTTCTCTCTCTCACTCTTTCTCTTTTTTTGGTTTTGTTTCTTCTCTCTCATGATTCATTCCGTTGGTCGTGAATCTTCTTTGCAGCTTGACTATTGTGAGAATAGGTTTGGTGCTAAGGTTTATGTAGAATCTATGTCGGACTGCATGCTGTCTTACGGGGAACGGGGGAGGGCAGGGAAGGGAAGAAAATTTGAAACTCAAGAGCATGTAAAACTAGGTGTTGTGAACTAAAAGCAAAAAAATCTAGTTAAAAAAATTTTAGAAAAAACACCACCTAACTCTGACTTTTAAAGCCCTTTATAACCAGGTCCCTCCCTATCTTTCTGGTGTTCTAAACCTTACTCTCCACAATGTAATTGGTGATCTGGGGAAATTGGTCTTGCTAATCCTTGCAAATGACAATCCTTTTCTTGACTCTGGACATTTTCAATGCCTTCCACGCTGCCCACCCACCCCCAGACCTAGAATCCTCTCCTTCCTCTCTTGGCTTCCCTGACTTTTTTCAAGCCTCAGCTAAAATCTAACTTTCTACAAGAAGCCTTTCCCAGTCTTCCTTAATCTTAGTACCTCCCCCCTGTTGTATTTCCAGTTTATCCTGTATATACAACATTTGTACATCAGTTTGCCTATTGTCTCCCCAGCCAGACTGTGAGCTCTTTTTGAGTAGGAACTGTTTTTTTGCCTTTCCTCCATTTTGGTGAGGGGTCCAGGCTGGCCAAACTTCATTGCCTTCCTGGCTCTGTTTCTGACTTCTTGGATTTTGCTAGCATGATGCTTCAACTACCATCTCACTGTGGAATTTTCCTCAGAATCTAGGGCCTTCTTACCTTGGAACATCCATCTTCCCCTGTGGCTTTCTCACAGTGAAGCATCTTTCTGCCGGTGCTGGTCCCTTTCTCACATTAATGAATTCTTCCTGGGGGCCTCCATTTTGGAGGAGGTTCCAACATGGTCAGCCTTCATTCCATGACAGGGCTCTGTACTAGATCATCTTCTCTTTTCCCCCTATATTATTTCATTTGGTGATTTCATCAGTTCCCATGGGTTTAATTTTCATGTCTATGCTGATGACTGAAATCTTAACCTGCCTTAACCTCTCTGCTGACTTTCAGTCCTACATCTCTAACTTCCTTTCAGACATCTTGAACTGGACATCATGTAGGTGTCTTAAGCTCAAAATGTTAAAAACTGAACTCATTATTTTCCGCCCTCACTTCCACTTCCCTGCTTCCAAACTTCTCTATTATTGTTGAAGGAACCTCCATTCTTGTAGCTCCCTAGGGTCACAACCTAGGTGTCATCTTTACCTCCTCACTATCTCTCACCCCTCTTATCCACTGTACTGCCAAGGCCTATCATTTTCAACTTTTCAACATCTCTTGAATATACCATCTTCTCTCCTCTGATACTGCTACCACTTTAATGCAGGCCTCATGTCTAGACTACTGCAATGGCCTGCTCATTGGCCTGCCAGCTTCCACAAGTCTCTCCTCAGTCCAGTCCATGTTCCATTCAGCCACCAAAAGGATTTTCCTAAAGTTCTGGTGACTATGTCACCTTATACTCAATAAACTACAAAGATTCCATATCACCTTTGGAATCAAATACAAAATCCTCCGTTTGATATTCAAAGTTGTTTATAACCTAGCCCTCTTTCTCTACCTTTTTAGTCTTCTTACAATTTATATCTCTTCCTGCAATAATGGCACTCACCTTCTGGCTGTTCCAAAAAGAAGACATTCCATCTCAGCTCCTGACTTTCTGGCTTCGTTCAAGTCCCAGCTAAAATCCCACCTTCTATAGCAAGCCTTTTTTAATCCCTTTTTAATTCTAGCACCTTCCCTCTGTTAATTATTTCTTATTTATCTAGTATACAGCTTATTTGTGCATATTTGGTTGCATTAGATTATGAGCTCCTCAAGGGCAGGGACTGATTGTCTTTTACTTTTCTTTGTATCCCCAGTGCTTAGTACAGTGCCTCGAACATAGTAGATTCTTAAGAAATGCTTATGATTGATTGACGTTAGGAAGATCTTAATCACTCCATTCATATTGCTAGTCCAGAGCCCCTCTTAGCCAGCACTCCCTTTACTGGTTAAGAATAATAGCTAACAGTTATATGGTGCTTTATGTTTTGCAAAGCACTTCATATGATCCCATTTGATCCTCACAACAACCTTAGGAGGCAGCTGCTATTATTATTATTCTTATTTTACAGATAAGGAAACTGAGATATTGAGAGGTCAGATGACTTGCCCAATCACATATACCTAGTAAGTGTCTGAGACAGGACTTAAACTTGACTTGACTTGAGGGCCAATCCGGTACCTGTTATATGACACTTAGCTACTTTTTGACTAAACATGGGGCTGTTTATTGATGGAAAAAGCCCTTGATCTTGAGGTCTCAATACTTGGGTTTGAATCTCAGCTCTTCCTGTGTGACTTCGGGCAAGTATCTCTCTTCTCTAGTTCCCTCATCTGTGAAATGAGAGGGATGAATGTAAGTAAGGTCACTTCCACCTCCAAAAACTTTAAGTGTAAGTAACATTTATGTTAACTTTTAATTTATCTACATATGTACATTTGCTCGATTGTATTTTTAAACATATTACTAACCTAGTTTTGGAAAACGAATGAAAAATCACGTCTAATGGTATTTGAGCATTTTGAGTTTAAACTCTAGGATCTGAAGCAAACATTTTAGGAGGCCCCCTTATCTATGGCTGGGCAGCGAGGTGATACAGTGGATGGAGTGCCGTGCCGGGCCTGGAGTCAGGAAAACCTGAATTCAGTCCAGCCTCAGACACTTACTAGCTTCATGACCCTGGGTGGGCAAGTCACTTAATTCTGTTTTCCTTAGTTTACTCATCTGTAAAATTAGCCTGAAGAGGAAATGGCAAACCACTCCAGTGTCTTTGCCAAGAAAACCCCAAATGGGATCACAGTGAGTCAGACATGACTGAAATGACTGAACAACAATTATCTATAATTAATGAAAACATAAGTAGGTCTTTAAGAAAGGAGGACATGTACCCTTACAATACAAGAGCTATTAGGACTCTGCTTATATGTGTCATTCTTAAATATTACCAGTCCTACTAGTGAGTTGAGGTAGTATTACTTTGTTCATGCAGTGAAAACAAAATTTAGGCTATCCTTGTATCATTTCCTAAAGATGGCAGGATGGAAGCTTCAATCATTTCTAAAATAAGCAAGATTCTTAATATTTTAGCTTTCTTCAAAGAAAGCAGATAGAGAAAGAACATGATCTGTTTGAGGACCTTATTGATATAAAGTATACATTTTGACTGCAATAACTGTACTTCAAAGATTTCTGAGTTTAGATGGTGCTCAATTAAATGACTTTTTAATTAGATTTTTTATTTTTAGTTTACAACACTTAGTTTTACATGTTCTTGAGTTTCAAATTTTCTTCCCTTTTCTCCCCTCCCCCCCAAGACTACATGCAGTCCAATATAGATTTTACATAAACCTTCACATTAAACTTATTTACACAGTAGTCAAGTTACAAAGAAGAATTATGACCAATGGAATGAATCATGAGAGAGAAGAAATGAAATTAAAAAAAAAAAAAAGAGGGGGAAAAAGAGAACAAATAGTTTGCCTCGATCTGCATTCCAACTCCAGAGTTCTTTCTGTGGATATAGCTAGCTTTTTCCATCATGAGTCGTTTGGAGTTGTCTTTGAGCCTTGTATTGCTGAGGAGAGCCAAGTCTGCAAAAGTTAGTCATCACAGAATCAATATGTCTGTGGTTGTGTATAATGTTCTACTGGTTCTGCTCCTCTCACTCAGCATCAGATCATGTAAGTCTTTCCAGGTTATTATAAAGTCCATATCTTCCCCATTTCTTATAGCACAATAGTATTCCATTACATTTATATACCACAACTTGTTCAGCCATTCCCCAATTGATGGGCATCCCCTTGATTTCCAGTTCTTTGCCACCACAAAAAGAGCAGCTATAAATATTTTTGTACATACAGGACCCTTTCCCACTTGTGTGATCTCTTTGGGATATAGCCCTAGGAGTGGTATTGCTGGGTCAAAGGGTATGCACATTTTTATAGCTCTTTGAACATAGTCCCAAATTGCTCTCCCAAATGGCTGGATCTGTTCACAACTCCACCAACAATGTATTAATGTTTCAATTTTCCCACATCCTCTCTAGTGTTTATCATTTTCTTGTTTTGTCATGTTAGCCAATCTAACAGGAGAGATGTGGTACCTGAGAGTTATTTTGATTTGCATTTCTCTAATCAATAGTGATTTAGAGCATTTTTTCATATGCCTATAGATATTTTAATTTCTTCCTCTGAAAACTGCCTGTTCATATCCTTTGACCATTTCTCAATTGGGGAATGACTTTTATTCCCATAAATTTGGCTCAGTTCCTTGTATATTTTAGATATGAGGCCTTTATCAGAGCCATTGGTTGTAAAGATTTCCTCCCAATTTTCTGCTTCCCTCCTAATTTTTGTTGCATTGGTTTTGTTTATACAAAAACTTTTCAGTTTAGCATAATCAGAATTATCCATTTTACATTTTATAATGCTCTCTCTCTCGTTGGGTCATGAATTCTTCCCTTTCCCATAAATCTGACAGGTAAACTATTCCTCGCTCTCCCAAATTGCTTATAGTTTCATCCTTTATTCCTAAATCATGAACCCATTTTGACTTTATTTTAGTAAATGGTGTAAGACATGGGTCTATGCCCAGTTTCTGCTATACTATTTTCCAATTTTCCCAGTTTTTGTGAAATAGTGAATTCTTAACCCAGAAGCTGGATTTTCTGGGTTTATCAAAGAGTAGATTGCTATAGCTGGTGACTTCTGCATCTTGTGTACCTAACATATTCCACCAATCTACCACTCTGTTTCTTAGCCAGTATCAGGTAGTTTTGAGGACTGCTACTTTATAGTACAGTTTGATATCTGCTATGGCTAGGCCACCTTCCCTAGCATTTCTTTTCATTAATTCCCTTGATATTCTGGACTTTTTGTTCTTCCAGATGAATTTTGTTATTATTTTATCCAGCTCTGCAAAATAATTTTTTGGTAGTTTGATTAGTATGGCACTGAATAAGTAAATTAATTTAGGTAAAATTATCATTTTTATTATATTAGCTCGGCCTAACCATGAGCAACTGATGTTACTCCATTTAATTAGATCTGACTTTATTTGTGTTAAATGACTTTTCTTAATGGAAGACAAACTGTGTTGCTAAAAAATACACAAACTAGATTGTAGCTTTAAGGACTGCCTTTGTGTGGCCATAGCCAATGCTCTTGAAATTGTTGTTTCAAATACCAGTAAAATAACCTTGAAAAGCACTGAAACCACAGGAAAATTTATAAATAGAATGGCTACTAAAGCAAAAACTATGTTAAAAGCAAAATAAAAACAATAACATAAAATGATATTAAAATATCAAAATTAATATTACATCAGTATCAATTTCTACTATATTGATTCTACAATGCAACTGATTTTATGCTGTGTTAATTTTATAGTTGGGTCTGCATTCACATGGCTTGAGTTAAGCTCAGGAATCCAACTGGGTCTGTAGCTACCTGGCTTAAGTTGAGTTCAGGAATTCTGCTGACCTAGCTCAAAGTTAGTTTAGTTTTACATAAAGGTTGTTATCTCTCATGCCAGTTACTTCATAGATATCTGTTTATTTAGCCCTACAAAATTATCATCCTGAGAGGTATCATTGCAAATTTCTTATCTCTCTACCAAACCTTTCTTGGCCCCATAGAGTTTGCTAACTTGTATCTGCTAACAAGGCCTGCTAGCTGCTGATAGGTCCCATAAAACAATTAGCATTCCTTAATTGTCACAGAGGGGTGGTCACTAACACTATGTGTTAGCCTGCTTTCTTTAAAAAAAAAAGCAATCATGTTGTCCCCCCCGACCCCGACATGCTGTTACTCTGTAAACAATTGTGTTGTCTTCTCTACCTATCCAACTATGTATTTCCAAAACTATATTAAGGCTGGTGAACCTTACCTCAGGCTCTTTGGTCATTGAGATATGTCATTGGCCCAATTTATTAATTATTACTAGCCTGACTAATAAATTGATAACACTCAGATCATTGTGTTAAAAGGAAAATTCTTTGGGTTTTTCCCCTGATTAATGAGGCAAAATCTAGGACAAAGAGAATCAAAAAGAATTTATAAAATATGTCAAGGAAACAACACATTGATGGACTTTCCTTTTTAAAAAGCCAAATTAGCTAATAGTCTATTTTGGTTTTTTTTTAATCAGCTGTTAGTTTTATTTATTAATTCAATAGTTTTTTTAAAATTTCATTTTGTTAATCTCATCTTTGATTTTCAGGATTTAAATTTCAAAGTTTAATTGGGAGGAGTTTATTGACTTTCTAATTTTTTAGTTGTATGCCCCAATTTATTAATGTACTTTCTCTATTTTGCTGATATGCATATATTGCTGATATGCATAGATCTACATTGCCCCATAAGTACTTCTTTGTATACATTCCATGAACTTTAATATGCTGTCTCCTTGTCATTATTTTTAATGAATTTATCAATTGTTTCTATAATTTGTGCTTTTTCCCACCCATTCTTTGAGATTGTTATCTAGTTTCCAATTCACTTTTAATCTATGCTTCAAATGTCCTTCATTGAATGTAATTTTTATTTCAGTATGGTCAGAAAAAGATCCATTTAATTTTTCTGCTTTTCTGCATTTGTTTTTGAGATTTTCATCCCCAATATATAGTCAATTTTTGTGAAGATGCCATGCACAGCTGAAATAGGTATACTCCTTTCTATTTCCATTCAATATCCTTCAGAATTCTATCATATATATGTCTTCTAAAATTCCATTCATCTTAAACTTCTTTCTGGTTTATTTTATGGTTAGATTTATCTACATCTGGCAAGAGTAAATTGAGGTCTCCTAGTATTGTAGTTTTGATGTCTATTTCCTCCTATAACTCATTTATGGTTTCCTTTAAAAATTTAGATGCTCTGCATTTGATGCATATGTTTAGTGTTAATATTAATTCATTGTCTATGGTACCTTTTAGTAGTTCCTCTGATTATTTTTTTAATTAGTTCTCTTTTAATTAATTGCTTGTGCTTTGAGATCATGATTGCAATCCCTGACTTTTTTTAAACTTCAGATGAAGGATAATAGATTCTCTAGACCCTTATTTTAAATCTATGTTGTCTTTCTATTTTGAGTGTGTTTCTCATAGACAACATATTTTTAGATTCTGGTTTCTAATCCATTCCACTTTCCTATTCAGTTTTATGGGTGATTTCATCCTATTCACATTCACAGTTACAATTGCTAAATGTATATATCCTATCCTATCCTATCCTATCCTTCTCTCTCTCCCTCTCTCTCTCTCTCTCTCTCTCTCTCTCTCTCTCTCTCTCTCTCTCTGTGTCTCTCTCTGTCTCTCTGTCTCTCTCTCTCTCTCTCTCTCTCTCCCTCCCTCCTCTTTGAGAGTCTGTTTTGTTTCTGGCCACTGTTTTCTTTGACATATTCTCCATCCTATTCTTCCTCAACCCTTTCTCTTAACTCTTTTCTCTCCCACTTCCCTGTAGGATAAGAGGAATTTCTATATCCAACTTTATGTGTATGTGTATTCTTCCTTCTTTGAACCAGTTCAAATGAGAGTAAGGTTTAAGTATTGCTCACTCTCAGCCACTGGCCCCTAAATTATAGAAACTCTTCCTTATGTGTCCCATTTGTGTGAGATACTTTTCCCCGTTCTTTTTCTCCTTTCTTCCCTTTCCCAGGAAATTCATCTTCCCCATCTTTCATTCTTCTTTTGAAATCATCCAAACATAATAGAATCATACAGACTCTCTGTCTAATTAGGCTCTCTCTAAGACCCCTGGTGATGAAAAAGTTCTGAGGAATTACATGTATCATCTCTTTTTATTATAATGTAAGTAATTTAAAATTTTTAGTCCCTTGTGATTTCTTACTCATATTTTTACCTTTTAATACTTCTCTTGATTCCTGTGTTTAAATGTCAGATTTTCTCTTCTTCTCTGGCCTTTTCATTAGGACTACTTGAAAGTCTTCTGTTTTATTAAATATAATTTTTTTCCTCATTGGTTGATAGTCAGTATTTCTGGGTAGGTTGTTCTTGATTATGATCCAAGTTTCTTGGCCTTTGGGAATGTCATATTCCAACTCCTCTGTTCCTTTTAGTGGTGACTGCTGAATCTTGTGTGGTACTGACTCTGGCTTTGTGGTACTTGAAATATTTCTTTCTGGTTTCTTTCAGTATTTTCTCCTTGACCTTAGAGTTTTGGATTTTGTCTACAATATTCCTAGGAGTTTTCATTTTGGGGTTTCTTTCAGAAGGTGACTGGTAGATTCTTTCAATTTGTATTTTACCCTCTGGTTTTATGACATCTGGGAAGTTTTCCTTCATAATTTCTTGTGATATGATGTCTAGGCTCTTTTTAAGATCGTAGCTCTCAGATAGTCCAATAGTTCTTAAATTATCTACGTTCAATTTATTTTACAGGTCAGTTGTTTTTCCTGTTATGTATTTCATATTTTCTGTGTTATTTTTGGTCTTTCAACTTTGTTTTATTATTATTATTATTAGATGTCTCATGTGTCATTAGCATCCATTTAGTCAGTTCTAATTTTGGGGGAGTCATTTTCCTCAGTCTTTTTTTGTAGCTCTAAAAAGCTGTTAATTCTCTTTTCATAACTTCCTTAAAAGCTTATTTCTCTTCCGTCTCCCTCCTTTTTCCTCTATTACTCTTATTTTATTTAATTTTTAAAATTTTTAAAAAATAATCTCTTTCTTTAGCAGTTGCTTAAACTCTTCCAGGAATGCTTGTCGGACTTGTGTCTGATCTTCATTTTTCCTTCCACTAGGATTTGCTTGTGGATGTTTTCAAGTCATTGTTTTCTTCTGCATTTGTGTCTTCAGCTTCCCTGTTACCATAATAGCTCTTTATAGTAGATTCATTTTTTGTTTGCTCATCCTTCTAGGCTAATTCTTGCATTTGAACTTTATGTTAGTATTGGGCTCGGCTCACTTCTGGGGAGGATATCTGGCCTAAACTTCTGTTGCTTTTACAACTCAGTTTTGGGACCTATAAAGTTTTCAATGCTTCCAAAGTGATATGATCAGAGAGAGGTCTATTCACAGTCCTCTCAGTCTGAGCTTTCCAAATTCGTGATCCAAGTTTACATCTGTTGGCTTACGTGTAGTTGAGTTTCAGTGGATTGTTACTAGACTCAGTTATTGTTATCCTGCTGGGAGGTTTTTCAGGTTCAGAGAGACTAAATTGCTGGCTTCCCTTTAGTTTTGGTCTCCTGCCCTGGTTTTTCCACTGCAGGCTTGTGTACCAGATTAAAGGTTTGAATTGAGTCATCGTTCTTCCGTGATAAGAGCCACACAGCTACATTTCTGGAATATTTTTGTGCTCAGTTCTCAGCTAGGGCCCTGTGCTCAGTTTTGGCTGTTCTTCCAACTCTTAGAGTCTGTGAAACATTACCTTTATTTTCAAATAAAAAGAAAAAATGGAATTAATTGAATTAAAAAGTGATCACTTCCTCTCCCCAGGGGTGGCCTCTACAACAATCGGATCCCCAGTAATCTACCAAGAAGGCCCATTTCCCAGGTTCTCTATCTCTTCTATGGGAACCTCCTCAGCAGAGGGCACCTTTTGTGCTAGTGTGTTATACTTTCTCAAGTTACAAAATTCTTAATTTTTGCTCTGATGGAAAGACTAGGTTCAATATTTCAGGGAAATTCAAATTCATTATGCCTCCAGAATTCCCCTGATATTTCATTTGGTAACTTTATCAAAAAAGACATGTGGTTAGATAAGATGACCTGTTCTTGAAGAAACTATATTAGATCCCAAAGAAAATTGCTTAATTTTTTAAGTGTTCTTGAGCCTTGTGTTTATTAATTCATTGCAAAAACTTTTCAAGGATTGAATTTATGATCTATTATTTGCAGAATTCATAGTAGCTTTTAGTGATTATGTATTTTTAACAACCAATGGAGATGAACTTATGATTTTTTTAACTTTACAAGCTCAGTACCTAACATAGTTCCTGGTACATAGTCACATGGTAGATGTTTAATAAATGTTGTTGATTAATTGAAACAACTACTATCATGTATCATATCCATGAAAAATTTGAAATTAGAAAAGGATCTTGTACTAAAAAAGACTGGGAATCCCAAATCTAGCCCAATCTCCTGATTTTTCATGGATGGAAACTGAAGCCCAGAGAAATTTGCTAACATGTATAAGGCTAGACAGCTGGTTAGTGCCAAGACTAGAACCCAGCTCTCCCGTATCCTCATCTAATGCTATGTCTACTCTTGCATGATATTTAAATACATTTTTGAAAAGAGATGGCTCAAGCTAAAAGTTTTTGTAGCCATAAAAAGCAATGTCAATTACCACACACAGAGAGTCAGCTTAGTCT